>NC_057810.1:141783422-142085037 GCF_018294505.1 Triticum aestivum
GATGGACCCGAGTGGTGTCTTCGGTACCACAGTACAGCCACATCGGGTGGCATCGGTACTGAAGCGGTTGGATGCACCGTCTAAGGAAGACCTCCAGAAGATCCATACCCGTCACTCCGTCCCTAACGAGTTGGACTACGTGCTCCATCAACATTTTTACCTAAGCTTTCTTCTCAGGAAGCACCTTCAGAGAAGAGGGTTTATCCACTCGGTCCATGGAGAACGGAGGGAGACCAGTCGACTGCCCCGGCGTCGACTCGTCTTGGCAGTAGAACCAAGTCGACTGCCACCCTCTGACCGACTCAGGAAGGGTCATGGCCGGGAAAGTACTCTTATTCCTCATCTGAATCCCAAGACCCCCGCACATCTGGATAACCTTAGTCCTCTCATCATCCGGACTCGCCTTTTTCACCGTCTGTGAGCGACAGGTGAATATGTGCTTAAAGAGACCCCAGTGTGGTCGACAACCCAGGAAGTTCTCGCACATGGACACGAAAGCAGCAAGATAGGCAATGGAATTGGGAGTGAAATAGTGGAGTTGCGCCCCAAAGAAGTTCAGAAACCCTCGGAAGAAAACACTCGGCGGCAGAGAGAATCCACGGTCTACATGAGTGGCTAGGAGAACGCACTCACCCTCCTGCGGTTGCGGTTGACACTCGGTCCCCGGAAGCCTTCCTGACCCGTGGGGGATCAGACCCTCGTTGGCCAGGTCATTGAGATCCGTCTCGGTGATGGTCGAACGGATCCAATCCCCTTGGACCCAACCTTTTGGCAGGCGGGACCTTGACGAAGATCCGCCCCGACTGGACGCTCTCCCCTTCGCTTTCCCCGTCGCTGTCGCCTTCTTCGCGCGCTCCAAGGCCGCCGTCTTCTCCTTCACCATTGTCGCCGGCGAAGCACGCGAGGAGTGGATAGGCGGAGGCGAGAGCAGGCACAGCGGGCGGAGGCAAATAGGGCATAGAGGAGAATGAGAACGCACTGTTCGAAAACCCTCGCCCGGCGCTTTATATAAGGACGCTTCCGAGTGGCTGACAAGTAGGCCCGGGCGGTCCTGTCACATCCTGAAACAGTCGCGCATGCGTGATACGTGGCGACACAGGCGGCGCAGAAATCGAGGCATTCACGCCTTATCCCATTCAAGTACCGCGGTCCGCCCCGCTTCGTGCGCTTCCCAAAATCCAGATCCCACAAAATCCGCTAACGGCAGATCAATCTGTCAGACGGTAGATTTCCTGCAATCCGTCGCTCGGAAGTTCACTAAGTTCAAAAGTTCACTCGACAGAAGAAAAGAATGGATCAAGGCGACTGAAAGAAAACTTGATGCCAACGCCAAAAAAGAAAAATCGCTGATCCAGGATACGACATCATCAGAGCACGGGAAATAGGTCGGAGAAAATTATCAACCCCTTCCTCACTCGAACCTCGATCCATTCGGGGGCTAATGATGAAGTCATGTACCTAGGGTAGGGTCATGGTCCTATCCTACGTACCCTACCCAAGGACATCCTTAGAAGAAGCTACCTTCCAGTCGACCAAGAGGGACTTCACTCGACCAAGAGGGACTTCACTCGACGATGAAGATAGCCACTCGACCATGAAGCTAACCACTCGACGGCCATGAGACCTAAAGTCACTCAGCACGCAACGGTCTGTCATTAAGTAGCTTTAATAGTCTTCATGGTATTTTATGAGGGCGTTACCAGTAACCCCCTGTCTTAATGTACTTTAAACCCTGCATAACTAAGGGCCGGAGGGGTCTGGCGAACTCTATATAAGCCACCCCCCTCCTCGGTGTAAAGGGTTCACACCCCTGTAACTCATATACACAGAAACCAGTCGACCGCCTCCGGGCTCCGAGACGTAGGGCTATTACTTCCTCCGAGAAGGGCCTGAACTCGTAAAACACTCGTGTGTACAACTACTCCATAGCTAGGATCTTGCCTCTCCATACCTACCCCCCATTCTACTGTCAGACTTAGAACCACGACATCCCCCGCGTGGCCTTTCTGGAACTTACCTATTCTCAAGGAATCCTATCCGTGGAACGATTGGGTTACCCACGCCATATTGATGAGAATCCCGTGATAAGGGGACACGATTTCTGCTTCGACAAGACGTGCCAATAAAGCCGCCTCGTGAAACGTGTCGTGGCAGGCTGATAAAAATGTTCGGATAAAAACTGGGCTGTGGTGTGATGTCACTCTATGAATAAACTGTCAGCAGATTAGATCCGTGATATATTATACTCTCTATGGTAGTATGTGGAATTTTTTTTTGCAGAGCTGGACACGATTCTTGTGTTCAGAGATCTACTTTGGAGTATTCGGACAAGGAACCCGCCTTGCAATGCCGAAGACAATCTGCGCGCCAGACTCAATCGTCATTGAAACCTAGTTCAGGGGCTACTGAGGGAGTCCTGGATTAAGGGGTCCTCGGACAGCCGGATTATATACTTTGGCCAGACTATTGGACTATGAAGATACAAGATAGAAGACTTCGTCCCGTGTCCGGATGGGACTCTCCTTTGCGTGGAAGGCAAGCTTGGCAATTCGGAGATGTAGATATCCTTCTCTGTAACCGACTCTGTGTAACCCTAGCCTCCTCCGGTGTCTATACAAACCGGAGGGTTTAGTCTGTAGGACAAGGACAACAATCATAATCATAGGCTAGCTTCTAGGGTTAGCCTCCTCGATCTTGTGATAGATCAGCTCTTGTAATACTCATATCATAAAGATCAATCAAGCAGGAAGTAGGGTATTACCTCCATAGAGAGGGCCCGAACCTGGGTAAACATCGTGTCCCCCGCCTCCTGTTATCATTAGCCTTAGATGCGCAGTTCGGGACCCCCTACCCAAGATCCGCCGGTTTTGACACCGACAACGACCAGCACCACCGCAGCACGTCTGTCGTGTCCTCGAGAACTGGAGTTGTGTGGGATAGCCTGTCCATTGAGCAAAAGCAGAAGTTGGTTGACATTGTGGACGGTTGCCAGGCCTGTCATGCGCAAGGTATTGAGGCTGGATTGCGGGCTAGCTCACCGGAGGTGAACGACGAGCCGACGCCCATGCCCGCACAAGAGCAACCGGCACCGCATGTGTCAGTGTTCGTCGATGAGCACCATCTCGCATAGGGGAAAATTATTGGCAGGCGAACGACGATGCCGTCGCAGGCATGGTCGCGGAGGATCCAGGCTTCCTTAATGAGTAGTGGGGCGGTGTATGAGTCTATGAGGAGCGCCTGTGACATCCACCTCAAGCAATGGAGGTTGCACGTCCTGCAGGCGGAGAGAGACGCCTGGTTCACAAGAATCGATGAGGCAGTGGAAGAATAGGAAGCGCAGGAGACCGCAGACGTCGCCAATTCTGTGTCGGTCGCGTCGCCACCATGGTTCACGCCTTGACCATGAGGCCGACATGCCCATGTCCGGCGGCATCGACGATGCGGACTATGGCAAGGAAAAGTAGCACATAGGAAGTCGTCAGGGCTTGGGTCCCAGGAAGTCCACTCCCGCGGCTTCACTTCTTAGGGTATGTCTTCTCTGTTCATGAACTTATGCAAATACTTCGATAATAAAGCCTAGTTTTGGATTTTCATATGAACAATACCGAGGCCGCCCTTATTTTTTTGGGTGGCAAATCAAATGCCAGGCGAACAACGAGTGACACCTAGCATCTTAGTCCATCACCTTTCTCCTAAACCTGGGCATCGGTGGCCCGGCCCGATAGGTCCGTCCTAAAGCCCGACGTCCGGGCTGGGCACGGGCCTCACTTTCCAACCTGAAGCCCAGAAAAAGCCAAGTAAAACATGATTTTTTTTAGTTTTTTATATGAATATAGGCATAGTATTATAGTATGAATCCCCAAAAATAGTTATTTTATTGTTTTATATACGAAAAATAGGCATTTTACCGGGTTGTGGGTCGGGCCCAGGCTTGGGATTTTAGGGTCGGGCTTTTTGAAACCCGGCACGACCCGAAATGCCCAGGCCTACTTTCTCCACAATCAACGACATCTTGGTCTGCCAAATAGATCAGTTAATTTATCTGGCAACTTGAAGACACACAAAGCAAAAGACAGGAGCCATGATAGTGTTGAGTTGACATATTGCACTCGGCCACCATATGCTAACCACTTACAAAGTGGTGCTAGATAGACATCTTTCAAGGCTCTTGACAAGGGGCATAAGTTCTTGGGTAGTAGTACGGGTGGTGCCCAAGGGCAGCCCTTGATTGAGATTATCTAAATATCAAAATCGATTGGCTCGACGAGATAGAGACATTTTGTGTAGAACACTTTTTATATCAGGTCATTTTGGATGCGTAGTCAGCGACATCCATGATAAGGTAGCCAGCACAAGCATCAATACCATGGTGAAATTTGTCTATACTATGAAGGTGTTTGGACTAGAGAACTTGACAGAACTAAATGTCGAGGACACAAAATAGTTATTAGAAACTAGAGCAGAATGAGGTTTCCCGGGTGAAATATCATGGATGTCGCCTAAAAGGAGGGGTGAATAGGCGCTTTAAAATAATTACAGTTTAGGCTTGAACAAATGCGGAATAAAACTAGCATTTAATTTGTCAAGCACAAAACTTAAAACAACTAGGCTTACCTATGTGCACCAACAACTTATACTAAGTAAGATAAACAACGAAGTGATAGCAAGATATATAACATGAAACACTATGGCCATCACAAAGTAAAGTGTATATGTAAAGGGCTCGAGTAAGAGATAACCGAGGCAGTTCACAACCTTGTGGAAGCTAATCCCCGTTTGACGCGGTGTGGAGGCACAATGGACCCCAAGAAGCCACTAGGGCCACCGTAATCTCCTCACGCCCTCGCGCAATGCAAGATGCCGTTATTCCACTAAGAGACCCTTGAGGGCGGTCACCAAACCCGTACAAATGGAGACCCTTGGGGCGGTCACCGAACCCATACACTTTGGCAACCCTTGGGGGCGGTCACTGGAACCCGTATAAATTGCTCGGGGCTATCTCCACAACATAATTAGAGACCCCCGACGCCTGCCTAGGGCTTTACACCATAATGATTGAGCTCCGAATGCACCAACCATCTAGGGCAGCAAAGCACCAAAGAGGAACAAGCTCTAGGGTGCCCAAACACCCAATAGTAATAAGCTTCTCAACTTTCACTTCCATGTATCACCGTGGAGAACTCAAACCAATGCACCAAATGCAATGGCAAGGGCACACGGAGTACCCAAGTCCTTCTCTCCCAAATCCCACCACAACAACTAATGCTATGGAGGAAAATGAGAGGAAGAATGAAGAAGAGAACACAAAGAACTCCAAGATCTAGATCCAAGGGGTTCCCTTCACATAGCGGAAAAAGTGATTGGTGGAAACATAGATCTAGATCTCCTCTATCTTTCCCTCAAGAACTAGAAAGAATTATTGCAGGGATTGTGAGATATCAAGCTCAAAGAAGGTCAACAATGGGGGAAGAACACGAGGTCAAGTCATAAGAACCAATGGGGCAGAAAACCCCCTTTTATAGGAAGGAAAAAATCCAACTATTATGCCTTCAACCCACACACAAGGGGTACTACCGCTCAGGTGAGCGGTACTACCGCTTGGGGCGGTAGTTCTAGGTGTAGCACTGAGAGAATGCAAGTTCAGGCGCGGTAGTGCCGCCGAAGCGGTACTACTGTCCTCACAAGCGGTACTATCACTTAGTGTCTCAGGACACAGAGAACCAGTGGTAGTAGAGGGAGGGTAGGACGGTAGTACCGCCCAATGAGGTACTACCACACCCTAGCTACTACCGCTCTACTATCATGGAGGCAGCGAGGGACTACAGAGCAAAGAGATAGGCGGTAGTGTGACAGTAGTCGGCCGCGGAACTACCGCGTGAGGGGTACAACCACGGGGCAGGTGCGGTACTACCGTCTAAAATGGTACTACCGTGCCAACTGCCGACCTACTATCGTTGAACAAAAAACGAGACAAGAAGCCTAAACACAAGCGGTAGTGCCCGCGGCATTGGACCGTTGAACTACCGCGCAAGCGGTACTACCGCTAGTGAGCTTCAGAATAGCCCAAGCAACACAGAAGGATACAATAAAGCCTGAACTACCATAACTTCTACAAATGAGCTCCAAATTGAGCAGACTCAAGCTTGTTGGATAGATGACGACAAATACTATCCAACAGCAAAGAAATGCCAATGATATAGAGATGTGAAACCTCTTTGAATGAAGAACCGGCAAAAACCCTAACATCGAAAACATCATAGAAGAAGCCTGTGAACCCCGTTTTCGATGAACTCGAGCTTGTCATGAAGGCGAACATAAGCTCTAAAACTCACAAAGAGAAACACCAAACAAGAACCGAGAAGAAAGATGATGCAAGGATGCAATGGCTTGAGATCTCTAAGAATGATACGATCATGCTACTTTCTTGAGAAGCCCCCTTGATAGTACAGCAATCAATCCTATAACCCGGTCTCCCAACTACCATCATGAGACCGGTAAAATAGAAAACCTATCAAGGGCGAACCTTTGCCTTGCACAAAGTCCACCTGAGCTAGATGATGACGATCTTGACTTCCTCAAGTTGGACCACCTTTCTTGATTGTGTTGGCTTGATGAAGACAAGTAGATTTCTCCCTCATACTCCACTATGGGTGAGCCACTTTTTGGCACATCTTCACAAGTCCATTGTCACCACAATGGATGGCAAGATTCAAGCACTTGATCTCTACATGATGCTGCACTTGAACTTGCACACCACAACCTTGATGACGATCACCACTTGATGTCATCCTCCATGGGTTGTATGAGATCTTCCTCTTGATGCAAACCCATGGAAACATACCAACCCCACATAGAACTCTCACATAGACCATGGGTTAGTACACAAAGCGTAATGGACGATGCTTACCATACCATGAGACCACTTGATCCCACTCGGTACATCTTCTACGCTTTTGTGTGTTGATCAACTTGAATCACTCTTTGTAGTTAGTCTAGATCAACCTTGAATCTTTTCAACTCTCTTCATTAGTATGATGTCTTGAAGGTAAACATGAATGAGCACACAATATTTTCTTCAAGACACGCTTGCAATAAGGTTAACTCTCACAGGACCAATCTTTGGAAATTCCTTCAAAAGCACCCTGGCCAACACATAAACTCCTTAAAACCAACAAATGGACTTCAAGAAAAGCCTATGGGCAAATCCTATGAATATAACTCCAGGCAACCATTAGTCCATAGAGAATTCCATCAATTACCGAAACCACACATGGGGCACCACATGTTCTTTCACTGGGTATCCTTGTTACTGTCAACTACATGCATTGGCAATAAAGGAACTACCCAGCAGATTTGCATGGGAAACACCAAAGTCATATCAAAAGACCCACCATCATACTTGAAGTCGTGGCATCAAAATTCTTTGTGGATTTGGCATGCTTTTGGGGGCATGCCAGGTTCTCACAATGACATCAATGTGCTTCAGCGATCTCTGTTGTTCAGAGACTTTGTGATGGGATGCTCTGTCACACAACCATACCATCAACGGGTGCGACTACACTATGGGGTGCTACCTTACCAACAGTATCTATCATCAGTGGGTGGTGTTTGTGAAGATTGTCCCTGACTATAAGGTAACAAAGAGAAGTCTTTTTTTAAATGCAAGAAGCTGCTCGGAAGCATGTGAAGATAGCGTTTGGATTGCTCCAACCTTGATGTATAATTGTTCATGGAGCTAACAATATGTGGGTTCCAGAGATATTGTTGTTAGAAATATGCCCTAGAGGCAACAATATTATATTATTTATTTCCATGTTTTATAATTACGATTTTATATTCTATGCTATAACTATTATGATTCTAGACTATGTGATTTGGAGGAAAATTCATAAGCATGTGTGGAATGATAAACATTAAAACCTGATTCCTACTCTTGCATCTAGGATAGCTCAAGTGTTCTATGTTGATCATGTTGTTCGGATCTTGGGATTTTGTTAAGTGTAACGATAATCCCAAAACAAAATTAAGGGTATGATGTTAGGAAACAAATCATATTGAATTGACCCAACTTGTTTTGTTATACTTTGAGACGCAATCATCACAAGTCTATTGATATAACATGGAGAGTAAATGTATGCCTTAGTTCCTTTGACCATCAGAGTATCCTAGTCACTTCATACCAGACGATGGACTTTGGGGTTGCTCAAACGTCATACGTAACTCGGTGATCATAACGATAACTTTCACGTTCACCGGAAAGTGCGACAAGGGGCTAGATAGCTCAAGAGTGGGGTTTGCTCCTCCGAAGATGGAGAGATAATCTTATGGCCCTCTCGGTGTGATGCAATCAATCATCGTCTGCCAGACATAAGTGAGTATGTCACATGGATGCCGGAACATGTCAATGAGAAAGAAGAAGAAAACCAGTAACGACGAGACATGTATAATAAGCATGAGAATAACTTAAGAGGATATCGATATATCTCACTTCGGGTTTTGTAAAGTATTGTAAACCAAATGGAATAGCATATGATAACCAACGGTTCACTCGAATATCATTGGTGTATTCATAGGGATCAATAGGGATGTCCATGGTTCCGCTATTGATCATTGAACGGAAGGGACTTTCGTTTGTGTCTATGTTTTACTAAACCTATAGGGTCACACGCTTAAGGGAATCACGATATGTTGAGTGGAGTAAAAGTTATGAGAAAATATTCCCAGAATAGTTTCGAGAATAAAAGAAATAGTTTTGAGAGAAACCAGAAGCGTTTTGGGTTTACCGGAAGAGGTTCGGGGAATACCGGGTAATACCGGAAAATGATATTTAGGTGGAAATTATTTCTAGGGGCCTAATATAAATAATAGAGGACGTAGATAATGATTTAGGAGTCCCTAGAATTTGTTTAGAGTCAATGGGCTAGATGAAATATCGATTGGCCTAATAGTGTAGAGCTAATGGGCCCTGAAGACCAATGTAGGGATGTAGGGATGGCGCCCCCTTTTAGCTTATTGGACAAGCTAAGGGGGCGCATGGGAGTTGGAGGAGGACTCCTAGACCTAGGCCATGACCCAAGGGAGGGTTTTCCCTCCTCCATGTCAGCCTAGCCCCTCCCTTGAGAGATACAAGTTCTCCCTTGATCTCGGGAGCCCCACCTCTCTCTAGTTCTAGTTTTGATTTAGACTTGAACTAGTTCTAGTTCTCTCTAACCCTCATAATAGAGAAGCCCTGTGAGGTTCTCTTCTCCCTCATCTAATTCTCTGACAATGATTAACTCTGGATCGTGAAATTTGTATGCCTGCATTCCGTAGAGAGGTTGTGCTTTCGGTCTTCAGTTCGAGGGATCGTTTGTGAACGGGTTGAGGGACTTTATCAACGATCTACACCAATTCTTCTTCCGTTGCAACTCGAATTTGGTAACGATCCAATCTGAGCCTCATGCATCTTCATAGTGTTCCTGGGATCATGATCGTAGGACGAATTTTTTGTTTTCTACTATGTTTCCCAACAATTGTGTTTTGCATAAGATGATTTTCAAGGATGAGGGTGATGGGGTTGCCCGTAGACACGATTTTGAAATGCTTTGAGTGAACGTACGCCTCCCAGAATAAGTTGCAGGGCATATCGTCAACTTCCTAGAGATTCATCAACAACTTTGAGATCATCAAGCGCACACTGAACTACTAAATAATTTTGTGGAGCATATGTGGATCCAGATTGGAAACCACTAAAATTAATGTTCAACCATGCACTCCAGATGCATTGACGACTTCGACTATGCACACGCAACTACTCAATAATCTTGTGGTGCATATGTGGATCCACACCTGGAAACCATCACTCTGAATAATACTTATGTTTCAACTTTCAACTATTTCTTTAATTCACATTATCTATTGTTTAATTGTTGTGTCTTTACGTTCATTGTTGTGTGCTATTTGTATGGTTGAATGATCTACTTGCACGGAGTTGAGGTATTGAAGATGAGGGGTCTGGTTGCCCGGGCGAGAAAAATGGGGGCTCGCCGGCCATTGTCCATTGCACGCACCCGCGGACATATAAGGATCACATAAGGCAAGTGTGGTTGGAGATGCTCTAACCTGCCAATTAGGCCTATGACTTTTGTTAGATTTAGTACCCTTAGAGCAACTCTAGCAGACCTCGCAAAACGCCCGGCCCGCAAAAATTCTGGCGAGTATGCTGGCTCGGGTCAATTTTCCGGCCAGAACAGAGCCCGCATACTCGCCCGGCCCGAAATTTTTTTTGCCGCGGCCCACAAACCGCACGCCATGAGCACTATAAGTACGGTTCCGCGACCCTTTTGCGGGTCCAAATCCTATCCCCCGCCGTTGCGAGCCACCCGATTCCCCTTTCCCCTCTCCCAATTTCTCGTCGTCAGCGACCCTCCGCCCCGCCTTCAGCCGCCATGTGGGGGCGAATGTGGAGCTCCGGACGCGGCTCCGGCAGCAGATCCGGCCGTGAGAGCGACCCAGAGCGCGAGCGGCGCGTCCGGTCCAACGGCGCGAGGAAGCGCGACGCCCGGAAGTGGACCAACCACGGGTTGTCACCGCCGGCGAGCTTCGAGTGCCGCGAGACGGAGGAGTACGACCGTCGGCGCGCGTCCTTCTCCTCCGCGAGGTCTTCCTACGCCGGATCCTCCTCCTCCTCCGCCGCGGGGTTCCTCCCCGTGAAGAGGGAGTGGTCGGACGAGGAGGAGGAGCAGGAGCCGCCGGCGCCGTTCGTCCCAATGAAGGAGGAGCCCGAGGAGCCCGCTCTGCTCCGCCGTCGCAGAGTCGTCGGGCCCGAGGACTTTGTCGCGGACTTCGACGTCGTCGCCGCCGCCATCGCCGAGCGAAGCGTGCGCGAGGAGGAGGAGTGCCGGCGCCACGCCGAGGAGCTCTAAGCCCTCCAGTGGCGGCAGGTGGTCGCCAACAACGAGAAGGCTGACGAGTGGCGCCGCATCCGCGCGGAGCAGGCGGAGAAGTACGTCGATCTGTGCAGCTCCGGTGAGGAGGATTGAGCGTCCGGCTCCACCACGGCGTCGTCCAGTTTGCCGCGACCTCGCCGCCGTCTGATCCGACCCCCCTAGTACTAGTTTAATGTAGTGTGTAGTATAGCTATGCTTGTAGTTTGTTGATCATGTGATGAACTATGTAGTATGTGATGAACTATGTTTGTGCAGTTTCTCCCGCGAAAGTATTTTTTCAAAATATGCAGATTTAGATACGGGTTCTGCTCGGCCGCGCATGTTTTTGACCCGCAAACGTGACCTTTATCAACCCGCAAACGCGTTTTGCGGGTCGTATTTTTGCGGGGTCTGCTAGAGTTGCTCTTACATGCACTGTGGAAAGGGTGCATGCAGTGGGAGAGTGCGCCGGAGGGAAAGTTGCATGCAAAATTCCTCTCCTATCTCCAACTCAAAACCTACATTTAAACTAGTTTAATTTTACTATTTCCATAATATTTGAAATCAAATTCATAGAAATGACATTGTCTCAAAGGAATTTAAACACACATTTCAATTATTTCACTAAATCCCAAAAGTAATGGAAAACGATTTCAATTATTTTACTCATTTTCAGAAGAAAACCTGAATACATATTTCAATTATTTCTCAGTTTTATAAAATATTGCACTTCCATTTTAGATTTATTTTATTTATTTCACATACATTAGGCAAATATTTCAGTTATGTAACAACAAATTGAACATATACTTCAAATATTTTACTCAATTTCACAAAGAAATATAAACACATATTTCAAGTATACACCCAATTTCAGAACACTTTAAACACATATTCAATTATTTCACTCAGTTTTAGAATATTAAACAGACATTTTATACATATTTCGATTGTTTTCACTCAATTAAAATAAAATAAAAATATACTTCAATTATTCCACACAAGTTCCAAAGAATAAATTGAGCACATAATTCAATCAATTTTAATATGATGATATTTCCAGATAAAACGAACACTGAATTCAACATATCTTAATATGATGATATGTTTTAAAAACAATGAACACATGTTTTTAGCTACCTCACTCAATTTCATAAGCCAAAAAAACATAACTTCTATTTCCATTATTTCAATCAATATCAGAAGGAAAAAATGAACAGTTATTTAAACTAATTAACTAATTTAGGAAGAAAAAAGTGGACACATAATTCAATTAATAAATTAATTGAAATTTATAGAAACAGTTAAATTTGAATGACTTAAAATGAATTCAATGTCGATCTAGTTTTAGTGGTCTTCTCAACAGGAATGCAAAAATAAAATTAAAACAAAAAATGTATTTTTGATTTAAAACATATGAATATTTTATATTATGAAATGTAAACTAAAAGGCATGCAATTGTTGTGTCAAGTAAGAGAGAAAATGGAAGTGTTTTCTCTATGTCATGAATAGTGACACCTCAACGCTCAAAAGGAAAATTAACACACGCAGTGAATGGTGGATTCTTTTACCCGTACAAGTTGGTTCACGGGCACTCCCATCGTTTGCGTTCAGATCGCAGCCCAATACCTCGCAATGAGTCCGCTTCCTTGCTCACATGGTCGCTCGATACCTCGCAATGAGTACGCAGCCCAATACCTCGCAATGAGTCCGTTGGTCGCTAGTTGACGTTTTGAGCACGAACATTAACCATTGACCAAAACAGTTGACCACTGAATTTTCAAAAACAAATATGAGAAAAATGTTGCCATGTTTGAAATATGTTGACCGATATGAGAAAGTTCATCGATTTCAAAAAATGTAATCAAATTTTGAAAAAGGTTCATGCATTTGGGAAATTATCATGAATTTGAGAAACAAATCATGTATTTGAAACAAAAATCCTAAATTTGAAAAAATCCATGAATTTGAAATTTTCATAAATTTGCAAAAAGTCTACAAATTTAGAATTGTTTTAGATTCATAAAATGTTCAGGAATTTGGGAAAACTTCATGTATTTAAGAAATGAAAAAGACAAAAAATAATAAATAAATAAACAAATATAAACTGTTTCAAGAAACCGACCCAATAAAATCTTCCAGGTGGTTCCCCAAACTGGTGCAACAAAATGCCATATGGGATGCCTACACGCAAGCGAATCAAGACTGCATTGATGTTAAGGCTAAACATGAATCGGGAATAGTTATGGACTTTTTAGGGGCTCATGTTTGATCCAAGTAATGTAAGATGACGAGCTATGTAACATTGTACTGTATCTTGCAGTTTTAAGGAGCAGTGCATCAGCTTCAATGGCGCAACTAATTAAGGGGCCTCGATTTGTATCCTTGGGCGTGACTATGTCTCGCGTATGGCGAGATATAGCGCAGCCTGGCGTCAAGTAGCTGCCGAATGGGCGTACCCAGCTGGGACCACAGGCCTTGAGCACTCATTTTTATTTTTATTTGTTTTTTTAGTTTTCATAACATTTTAAAATATTCTAAATATATTGATTATAAAAAACCACATAACATATAGATTCAAAAAATGTTAATCGTGCATTTCAAAAGTAATAAACGTGTATAGAAAAATGTTTCTAATGTAGGAAAAATTACAAAAGTGTATAAAAAAATTAGACATGAAAATATATTTATGAAAAAAAAATCATGAATTTAAATAATAATAATATTGTATAATCAAATGTTCTAAATGTATACCAAAAATTTACAATTTGTATGAAAAAAGTAGACATCAAAATATAGATATCAGTACATGTTAATCATGTATTTAAGAAATGTTAAACATGTATAAAAATGTACAATATGTACGCAAAAAAGAAGACATGAAAGCATATATATCTAGAAAACTGTTTAAAATGAGCATAAAAGTATTAAACACATACTAAAAAGTGTTCTTGGTGTATATACAAAATGTACTATTGTGTATGAAAAAGTAGACATAAAATAATATGTACTAAAAATATGAATAAAAATATACATTAAAAAATTAATCTTGTATTTGAAAATGCTAAGCGTGTGTATAGAAACTTTTCCTAATGTACAGAAAAAATGTAGGTTGTGTATGAAAGTTGACATAAAAATATATGTAAAAAAAGTAATCACATTGTAGGAAAATGTTCAACATGTACTCAAATTCTCATGTATTTTATGAAATTTTAGATGTGTATAATTTTTTTTCATGTTCTATACAGAAAGACAAAGAAAAAACCGATGAAAACCAAAGGCGAAATAAAGGAAAAACAAAGAAAACAAAAAAAGGAAACAAAAAATCAAAGAAAAATACCACAGTCGAATGAAAAACAGTGCAACAAAGAAAAAAAAAGGAAAAACAAAGAAACACGATGAAAATCAAGAAAGAAACAAAGTAAAACCGAAGGAGAAAAAGTACAAAATAAGAAAGGAAATAAAATACCTCTAAAAACCAAGAAAGAAATGAAGAAAAAGAAAAGTGTTAAGCTTCATGCACTAGTCAAGTGCAACCCAAAGTTCGAATTGGACATTATACTACACCCCCCCCCCCCCCCCTCGCCTCATCTATGAGGGGTGCCGGTCAGCCCGGGCGTTTGAGACCTGTTTGAGGGGGCCGTCTACGTCAAAAAATTGTGACCGGTAGGCCCGCCCGGGCATTTGAGGAGGGTTTAGGGTGCCCGACTGTAGATGCTCTTATGCACCTAACCAGTTCATCCATCAGTCTGAACCGATGAAAAGGATTAGGCAATCCACATATACACTTCAACAAAAAGAAAAAAAAACAGTGAAAACTATAAAGAAACAAAGAAACCGATGAAAACAAACAGAATACATAAAATCGAAGAAGAAACAAAGAAACCAAAAAAAAAAACATGTAGCGAACACACAACCAGCGCAGGAACGAGCGCTAAAAATGGCCGTCTCAGTATTGCATGGGCACACGAAAATCTTCAAGCGAGACAGCAGATATTCTCGCTTAAGCGAGACAGCAGCTTACGGTTTATGGAATAGTAAAGTTGGTCAACACGTAGAAACTCCTTTTTCCTCCGCAAGTGTTCCCACATGCACTAGTGGTTTCGGCTGGCGGGATCAAAGGAGCTGCACACGGTTAGTGTTAGTTGGACCGACACACGCCGTATCCGTGAGGCAGGTACTCTACATGCGTCCCCCGACAACACTGCCGTGTTCTCCACAGCTGTACGCATGTGCAGGTAGTATGTGCTTAAGGAGCGAGCCCAATGCAAAAATGTAATCTCAGCTCAAGCTTCAAACTCGTGTTTTGGGATCAAAAATGAAAGAATGAATCAAGAATTCGTCATTTCAGTTTCTACCTTTACAAAAGAATTCATGGATCGCTACGCAGATTTGACGAGTTCATCTGTCAGCTATGCTAGAGTGAGTGAGTGAGTGAGTGAGTGGGTTGATCAAAAGAGTTTGCCGGCGAACTCCTGGATGTCCCCGTCTCTGATGGACGGCGACGCCATCTTCCTGAACTGCTTGAGGTCCGACAGGCTCCGGCCGAGCTTCAGCGCCACCTTGGTCGCGAACACCTCGCCGCCCTCCCTCCGCTTGACATCGGGCTCGCCGAGGTTGGCCTCGATGTCCTCCTGGATCTTGCGGTAGAACCCGGCGCAGTTGCGGAGCAGCTCGAACAGCATGCCCATCTGCCCGCCGTGCTCCATCGTGTTCACCGCCGCCGCCAGCGCCCCGCCGAAGACGGCCGCGCCGGACGCCCACGCTCCGGCCTCGCCGGACCCGATGAACACCGAGGCGAGCGCCGCCGTGCCGGCCAGCGCCGGGCCGGCCACGGCGAGGCCCCTGTTCAGGTTCAGCACCAGCTTGCCCACCGTCAGGAACTCCTGCTCGTCCTTGGCCTTGATGACCCTCAGGATGCCGCGCATCTCCTCCTCGAGATCCTGGGTCCAGCCGTTGTTGCCGGAAGCGGAGCCACGACGGCCGAAGCTCCTTGACTTCTTGGGCTGCGCGGCGCGGCGGCGCGGCCACCAGCGCGCGGGCTCGACGGCCTTGGGGAACTTCTCGAGCATGCCAGGGAGCAGCGGCAGCGGGTAGGCGGCGTCGAGCGCGAGCACCCGGTCCATGGCCTCCTGCACGTCGTCGTTGGTCGTCGTGGGCGCACCGAGCGCGAGCGCGGCGCGGAGGTCGCGCTCCAGCTCCCTCCACAGCCGCGTGGCGTTGCGCTGCTCCTCGGCGAGCTGCGAGGGCTGGATCTTGTTGACGGCCGCCATGGTGACGGCCGCCGAGGCCAGGAGGACCCCCGCGGACGCCTTGAGCGCGACCACGCCGGGCGCGGCGGGCGCGAGCGCAGCCATGACGGAGGCGGCGAGCGTGAGGGAGTTGGTGGAGTGGAGCAGCAGGTGGTTCCAGTTGTCGCGCTGCCGGCCGATGATGTCGTGCATCTCGGCCCGGTCCGCCGCCGCGTCCGCGATGGCCCGGAGCTTCTCGACGGACACGGAGCCACCGTCGACGTCCGCTGACGGGGAGGCCGGGACGTCGATCCAGTCGAGCTTGAGGCTGAGGCTGTCCTGCGCCGTGTGAATGCTGGAAGGCACGTGAAGGGCGGCGCGGCAGGTGGCGGCGCCGCTCCGGCGCGGCCGTGGCCGTGGCCACGCGGCGGAAGTGGAAGGGAGAAAGGAAGACGACTGGGCCAAGAAGAGGCGCTGGGCGTGGAGTGCCGCCATGCTTTGGACTGCTGGTTCGGTGCTGTAGCTTCGTCTGCTTCGCCGGAGACTGGAGCGGGGTTCGAAGGCGATCGAAGTGGCTTTCAAGTTTTTGCTGCGTCCGTGTAGATGAATGAACCGATGAAGAGGAATGTGGGATTGGGGATGGAGGCGATGATGGAAAAAGTTTGACCCGGGGTGGGGTGGGGGTGGGTTGGGCTGGGTCCGGGTCGAATTCGCTTCTTGGAACCTGTGGTTTGAATTGAACTTTGAAGGGGCCAAGACGACGAGATCGCGCTGCCAAAGAGAGACCGTTTCTATTGCCTAAAAAAATATTAGAGACCGTTTCTAGCAACTGTCAGGAGATGGATGGACTAGTTTAAGCCAGGTAGTAGGGGATTCACACTCACACTCCATGTTCAGAGGGCACCCTGCTCCATCACACACACTTACACATCGTTTGTTCATTTCTTTTTCATTCAATTTTAGATTAAACCTGGAAATCCCCGCAAAAAAAAAAGATTAAACCCGGAAATGGGGTGAGAGAAAGATAACACCACACACGCACACTCGCCTCACCTGGCTAGGCCGGGCCGAGGCGAATGCTGCGGGGATGCAATATCCGCGATGGTCCGCCGTATAATTCATTCTATGACCTTGCAATAAGCAACTTTCTTTTACTGTTTTATTCTTTGATTTCTTGGCTGGTAAGTTTATGAGTTGAAAACCTAGTCGGTTTACACCGTGATCGCGAAACGAGACCCTTCGATTCTTCTATATATGCAGCATTGCTGTCCACGGCCAAAGACACACCAAATCCAGCTAGGGTTTTTGCCCCCTCTCGCCATTTGCATCGTCATCATAGTCTACTTCATCCCGGACGCCGTGCACCGGCGAGCGGTGGAGCGGGTCTCAGGAACCTCATAAATCATAATGGTGACACTATATTCTACCTCTGTGCAGTGAGCTTTACATGTAGAAACACCTTTTCCCTTTGGCAAGTGCATGCTATATTTTATGCGAATACTCCTACATTGCACGGATGAGATGGGAAGGTAGACTAGAGCCACTAGTGATTTCGGCTGGCCGGATCAAAGTTGCACACGGACGGACGCGGTTAGTGTTAGTTGGACCGACACATGCATGCCGTCGCCAGTATGGAACAGCGTTGGCCTGGGAGGCAGGCAGGTTCTCTCCTGCATGCTGCATGTGCAGTGCGCTTACCGAGAGCGAGCTAGCTGTACTACGTGGCTCATTAGCAACTCCTTCCTTCGCAACCTTCTGCACCATATTAGAGCGTGTATAGCCGGTCCCTCCAATCCTTCTCGAACAGACGCGTCTGATTAGTGATCTGACACAAGAGAGAAAGACAAATATGCCCAACCGAGCTCATCATATCATCCCTATATGTCTGTGTCTATAAATCCTCGTATTGAGACCAAATTTTATGAGGATATGAGGGCTTATGGAGGTGTCCGGTCAGTCTGTCACGTACAACACGATCCATTCAGGGCCACATTTTCCATTTCTTTATTTTTTCTTCTCTTTCTCTCTTTTCATTTCCACAAATCACATGCAAGTGACAGGACATATAAGGTAAAATATGAGAAGCTTGAATGTAGGCATAGACAAACATAGGTGCAAAACGGACACTGGCCGGACGCGTCCATGGACGTTTACTAGGCGGATTTTCTAAGTACGGCTATAGATGCACTTACTATTGAAGATCGGGCTCTATGGATCCCTACTTTTCTAAAAATTAATAATTAAACTTTAGTGTTTCAATTTTTTTTGGAAAATAGCAATATTAGCATGCACTTCATGATGAAATGCATTAAAATGTGAGCTGCAAAAAAGGAAAACAGTGAATTTTTTAGCACCTGCATTATTCACGATCAAAGTCCATGATTTTTTATGTGTAGCTCACATCATAATATATTTTATCATGAAAATTTACAAACATTACTATACATCTCAATGTACTTTGTATTTTTCTAGAATTGTCTGAAGCTTTAAATTTAATTTTCATTACATTTTTTTTGAAAAAATGGGCTCCGTGAAATCCAAGAGCCAAAAAAACTGGGATCCCTTAGAGCAACTCTAGCAGACCCCGCATCCCACCCCGACCCGTAAAATAACCATCAAAATGCGGGTCATGGTGAAAAAAGCAGCCCGATCAGACCCTGCATCCCGCCCCGGCCTGCAAAAAAATTTAGGGGGCGCGGCAAAATCCCGGCCCCAACCCGGGAAAACGCAGGTTTCGCTGCCGCCGCTGCGGTGCCCTGCATATAAGCGGAAGCGGTTGGCGGGAGGACATTTCATCCCGCACTTTCTCCCACCAACCACCTCTCCTCTTCCCCCTCGCGCCGCCGCCGGCCGCCGCCCAAGATTCAGTCGAACGCAGCCGGCAGGAGTACGCCGGAAGGCCTCCACGCGCACGAGGCCTCTCCTCCCTCCCCCTGCGTCGGCGGGCCGCCGGATTTGCAGATCTCCGACACTTCATCCCGGGCCACCGGATTTGGCTTTTTTCGGCCACCGGTTGCGGCCCCAAGCGATGGAGTGGTCGGGCAGCCTCTCCCGCAGCCCAGGCAAGGACGCGTCGCCACATGCAGGTACGGGTTCGTCCGCCTGCCGCCGCCGAAGGTTTGCGGGCATGGACTTGTCCGGCCGTCCACCGGGCTCGGCGCTCGCGCAGCGCCTTTGTGGCTTGCCGATGCCGCTCATAGAGTGCGACGACCGCACGAGGAAAGTGCTGCGGCTCACTTCGAGCACACCGAAGCACCCCGGATGGGTGTTCTTCAAATGCGAAAACGTCGGGATACGTGCACTTGCGGTAGCTCGTTTCATAGTTCATTCTCTAGTTCAATTGCGATAGCTCACTTCGAGGTTGCTCATGAAGGAAATATGCCCTAGAGGCAATAATAAAGTTATTATTTATTTCCTCATATCATGATAAATGTTTATTATTCATGCTAGAATTGTATTAACCGGAAACATAATACATGTGTGAATACATAGACAAACATAGTGTCACTAGTATGCCTCTACTTGACTAGCTCGTTTATCAAAGATGGTTATGTTTCCTAACCATGGACAAAAGAGTTGTCATTTGATTAACGGGATCACATCATTAGGAGAATGATGTGATTGACTTGACCCATTCCGTTAGCTTAGCACTTGATCGTTTAGTATGTTGCTATTGCTTTCTTCATGACTTATACATGTTCCTGTAACTATGAGATTATGCAACTCCCGTTTACCGGAGGAACACTTTGGGTGCTACCAAACGTCATAACGTAACTGCGTGATTATAAAGGAGTACTACAGGTGTCCCCAAAGGTACATGTTGGGTTGGCGTATTTCGAGATTAGGTTTTGTCCGATTGTCGGAGAGGTATCTCTGGGCCCTCTCGGTAATGCACATCACTATAAGCCTTGCAAGCAATGTAGCTAATGAGTTAGTTACAGAATGATGCATTACGTAACGAGTAACGAGTAGTGACGATGTGCATGAATATGATTTGATCATGTTTATTGCAATACGGTTATTCATTTAAAATCAGAGAATAATTGTTGTTCTGTTTAAATGAATAAAACCTTTGATGGTCATACACCCAATGAAAATAGTTTGTTGGATCTCGATCGTAGTGATACACATATTCATAATATTGATGCCAAAAGATGCAAAGTTGATAATGATAGTGCAACTTATTTGTGGCACTGCCGTTGGGTCATATCGGTGTAAAGCCATGAAGAAACTCCATAAAGATGGATTTTCAGAATCACTTGGTTATGAATCATTTGATGCTTGCGAACCGTGCCTTTTGGGCAAGATGACTAAAAACTCCGTTCTCCGGAACAATGGAACAAGCTACTGACTTATTGGAAATAATACATAACGATGTATGCGATCCAATGAGTGTTGATGCTCGTGGCAAGTATCGTTATTTTCTGACCTTCACAAAATGATTTGAGCAGATATGGGTATATCTACTTGATGAAACATAAGTCTGAAATAATTGAAAGGTTCAAAGAATTTCAGAGTGAAGTGGAAAAATCATCTAACAAGAAAATAAAATTTCTACGATCTGATCGTGGAGACGAATATTTGAGTTACGAGTTTGGTCTTTAATTAAAACAATGTGGAATAGTTTCACAGCTCACGCCACCTGGAACACCACAACATTATGGTGTGTCCGAACGTCGTAACCACACTTTATTGGATATGGTGCGATCTATGATGTCTCTTATCGGTTTTACCACTATCGTTTTAGGGTTGTGCATTAGAGACAGCTGCATTCACGTTTAAAAGGGCACCATCTAAATCCGTTGAGACGACACCGTATGAACTATGGTTTAGCAGTAAACCTAAGCTGTCGTTTCTTAAAGTTTGGAGTTGCGATGCTTATATGAAAAAGCTTTTCAACCTGATAAGCTCGAACCCAAATCGAAGAAGTGCGTCTTCATAGAATACCCAAAGGAAACTGTTGGGTACTCCTTCTATCACAAATCCAAAGGCAAAACATTCGTTGCTAAGAATGGATCCTTTCTAGAGAAGGAGTTTCTCTCGAAAGAAGTGAGTGGGAGGAAAGTAGAACTTGATGAGGTAATTGTGCCTTCTCCCTTATTGGAAAGTAGTTCATCACAGAAATCAGTTCCAGTGATTCCTACACCAATTAGTGAGGAAGTTAATGATGATGATCATGAAACTTCAGATCAAGTTGCTACCAAACCTCGTAGGTCTTCCAGAGAAAGATCCGCACCGGAGTGGTACGGTAATCATGTTCTGGAAGTCATGTTACTAGACCATGATGAACCTACGAACTATGAGGAAGCGGTGATGAGCCCAGATTCCACAAAATGGCTTGAGGCCATAAAATCTGAGATATGATCCATGTATGATCACAAAGTATAGACTTTGATTGACTTGCTCGATGATCAGCAAGCCATGTTAAATAAATGGATCTTCAAGAGGAAGACGGACACTGATAGTAGTGTTACTATCTACTAAGCTCGAATTGTTGCGAAAGGTTTTCAACAAGTTCAAGGTGTTGAATACGATGAGATTTTCTCACTCGTATCGAAGCTTAAGTCTGTCTGAATCATGTTAGCAATTGCCACATTTTATGAAATCTGGCAAATGGATGTCAAAACTGCATTCCTTAATGGATTTATTAAAGAAGAGTTGTATATGATGCAACCAGAAAGTTTTTGTCAATCCTAAAGATACTAACAAAGTGTGCAAACTCCAACGATCCATCAATGGACTGGTGCAAGCATCTCGGAGTTGGAATATACGCTTTAATGAGTTGATCAAAGCATATGGTTTTATACAGACTTTTGGAAAGGCCTGTATTTACAAGAAAGTGAGTAGGAGCTCTGTAGCATTTCTAATATTATATGTGGATGACATATTGTTAATTGGAAATGATATGAAAATTCTGGATAGCATGAAAGGATACTTGAATAAGAGTTTTTCAAAGCAAGACCTCGGTGAAGCTGCTTACACATTGAGCATCAAGATCTATATAGATAGATCAAGACGCTTGATAAGATTTTTCAATGAGTACATACCTTGATAATTTTTTTGAAATAGTTCAAAATGGAACAGTCAAAGAAGGAGTTCTTGCCTGTGTTACAAGGTGTGAAGTTGAGTAAGACTCAAGACCCGACTATGGCAGAAAATAGAAAGAGAATGAAAAGTCATTCCCTATGCCTCAGTCATAGGTTCTATAAAGTATGCTATGCTGTGAACCAGACCTATTGTATACCTTGCTCTGTGTTTGGCAAAGGAATACACTTTTGATCTAATAGTAGATCACTGGACAGCGGTCAAGAATATCCTTAGTGAGGACTAAGGAAATACTTCTCGATTATGGAGGTGATAAAAGAGCCCGTCATAAAAGGTTACATCGGTGCAAGCTTTTACACCGATCCAGATGACTCTAAGTCTCAATATGGATATATATTGACAGTGGGAGCAATTAGCTAGAGTAGCTCCATGCAGAGCATTGTAGACATAGAATATTTGCAAAATACATATGGCTCTGAATGTGACAGACCCGTTGACTAAGTCTCTCTCACAAGCAAAACATGATCATACCTTAGTACTCTTTGGGTGTTAATCACATAGCGATGTGACTAGATTATTGACTCTAGTAAACCCTTTGGGTGTTGGTCACATGACGATGTGAACCATGGGTGTTACAATCATTACTATGTAATCTAGATTATTGACTCTAGTGCAAGTGGGAGACTGAAGGAAATATGCCCTAGAGGCAATAATAAAGTTATTATTTATTTCCTCATATCATGATAAATGTTTATTATTCATGCTAGAATTGTATTAACCGGAAACATAATACATGTGTGAATACATAGACAAACATAGTGTCACTAGTATGCCTCTACTTGACTAGCTCGTTTATCAAAGATGGTTATGTTTCCTAACCATGGACAAAAGAGTTGTCATTTGATTAACGGGATCACATCATTAGGAGAATGATGTGATTGACTTGACCCATTCCGTTAGCTTAGCACTTGATCGTTTAGTATGTTGCTATTGCTTTTTTCATGACTTATACATGTTCCTGTAACTATGAGATTATGCAACTCCCGTTTACCGGAGGAACACTTTGGGTGCTACCAAACGTCACAACATAACTGGGTGATTATAAAGGAGTACTACAGGTGTCCCCAAAGGTACATGTTGGGTTGGCGTATTTCGAGATTAGGTTTTGTCACTCCGATTGTCGGAGAGGTATCTCTGGGCCCTCTCGGTAATGCACATCACTATAAGCCTTGCAAGTAATGTAGCTAATGAGTTAGTTACGGAATGATGCATTACGTAACGAGTAAAGAGACTTGCCGGTAACGAGATTGAACTAGGTATTGGATACCGACGATCAAATCTCGGGCAAGTAACATACCGATGACAAAGGGAACAACGTATGTTGTTATGCGGTTTGACCGATAAAGATCTTCGTAGAATATGTAGGAACCAATATGGGCATCCAGGTCCCGCTATTGGTTATTGACCGAGAATGGTTTTAGGTCATGTCTACATAGTTCTCGAACCCGTAGGGTCCGCACGCTTAACGTTTCGATGACAGTTTTATTATGAGTTTACAAGTTTTGATGTACCGAAGTTTGTTTGGAGTCCCGGATGTGATCACGGACATGACGAGGAGTCTCGGAGTGGTCGAGACATAAAGATTGATATATTGGAAGCCTATGTTTGGACATCGGAATGGTTCCGGGTGAAATCGGCATTTTACCGGAGTACCGGGAGGTTACCGGAACCCCCCGTGGGTTAATGGGCCTACATGGGCCACGAGGGAGAAGAGAGAAGGAGCTAGGAGGGGGCCGCGCACCCCTCCCCCTCCTAGTCCGAATAGGACAAGGGAAGGGGGGCGGCGCCCCCCCTTTCCTTCCCCTCTTCCTCCTCTTCCCCCCTTCTCCTATTCCAACTAGGAAAGAAGGGAGTCCTACTCCCGGTGGGAGTAGGACTCCCCCCTTGGCGCGCCCTCCTTGGCCGGCCGCCTCCTCCCCCCTGGCTCCTTTATATACGGGGGCGGGGGGGCACCCTAGACACACAAGTTGATCTACGGATCGTTCCTTAGCCGTGTGCGGTGCCCCTCTCCACCATATTCCACCTCGGTCATATCGTCGCGGAGTTTAGGCGAAGCCCTGCGCCGGTAGAGCATCATCATCGTCACCACGCCGTCGTGCTGACGGAACTCATCCCCGAAGCTTTGCTGGATCGGAGCCCGGGGATCGTCATCAAGCTGAACGTGTGCTGAACTCGGAGGTGTCGTACGTTCGGTGCTTGGATCGGTCGGATCGTGAAGACGTACGACTACATCAACCGCGTTGTCATAACGCTTCCGCTTACGGTCTACGAGGGTACGTGGACGAACACTCTCCCCTCTCGTTGCTATATCATCACCATGATCTTGCGTGTGCGTAGGAATTTTTTTGAAATTACTGCGTTCCCCAACAGCTCATTCTTTTATGTAGGACGATGGATGCTGATTTTGGTTTTGGGAAGGCCAATACATTGACTTGTTGATAGGAAGAAACTTAATAAATGTTAGTGCACTCCTTAGTACAATAGAAGGCAATGATGTGGTTGCATGTTCAACTAGAGGGGAAGCAACATCTACTTCTTCCGAACCAAAGATGAAGTAAGAAGAATGCAAAATCAAGAATCCACAGATCAAGAATGAATGCATGGAGAAGATATTAGTCCAACTAGTGGGAGCAGTTATGGAAGTTGGAATCTTCTGAAATGCATACTTGTAGTTCTTGTTTTCTTTGGTCTTGCTATTCTACCAAAGATTTGGTGATATCTTTTGTATCCAATGTTGTTAAACAAGAAAAGCAATGCAATATGCAAGATCGAATTAAGTTGCAAATTTAAGTTGCGGGCCCGGAGGAGCTGCGCCGGATCAGATGCCGCAACCCCAACCCGTAAAAAAGCATATTCCGGGAATATCCTTTTTTTACGGGTTCGTTATGCGGGGTCTGCATACGCGGCCGCCCGCGCCGGCCCGCAAAGGCTTTTCCCCTGACCTGCAAAAATGTTTTGCCGGTCGGAAGGATGCGGGATCTGCTAGAGTTGCTCTTAGGCTGGTTGTAATGGGGAGTATCTCCTTAGTTACTTGAGTTGCTAGTTGCATTAAAGGTACCTACTTTTTCTCTATTCATGCAACACGAGAATCATTTAGTCAGATGCTTAGGTTGGTCATAGTGGGGAGTATCATATACTAGTATCATAGTAGCATCACATTTATTATGTTACTGTATCTACCTATGTTACTATAACCATCTCTTTCTTCTTTAATTTCCTGCAACATAAGCATGTTTGCGGGTCCCAAGTGCTGGAAATATGCCCTAGAGGCAATAATAAAATGGTTATTATTGTATTTCCTTGTTCATGATAATTGTCTATTGTTCATGCTATAATTGTATTAACTGGAAACCGTAATACATGTGTGAATACATAGACCACAACATGTCCCTAGTGAGCCTCTAGTTGACTAGCTCGTTGATCAATAGATGGTTATGGTTTCCTGACCATGGACATTAGATGTCATTGATAACGGGATCACATCATTAGGAGAATGATGTGATGGACAAGACCCAATTCTAAGCATAGCACAAGATCATGTAGTTCGTTTGCTAAGAGCTTTTCTAATGTCAAGTATCATTTCCTTAGACCATGAGATTGTGCAACTCCCGGATACCGTAGGAATGCTTTGGGTGTGCCAAATGTCACAACGTAACTGGGTGGCTATAAAGGTGCACTACGGGTATCTCCGAAAGTGTCTGTTGGGTTGGCACGAATTGAGACTGGGATTTGTCATTCCGTGTGATGGAGAGGTATCTCTGGGCCCACTCGGTAATGCATCATCATAATGAGCTCAATGTGACTAAGTAGTTAGTCACGGGATCATGCATTACGGAACGAGTAAAGTGACTTGCCGGTAACGAGATTGAACAAGGCATTGGGATACCGACGATCGAATCTCGGGCAAGTAATGTACCGATTGACAAAGGGAATTGTATACGGGATTGCTTGAATCCTTGACATCGTGGTTCATCCGATGAGATCATCGTCGAACATGTGGGAGCCAACCTGGGTATCCAGATCCAGCTGTTGGTTATTGGCCAGAGAGCTGTCTCGGTCATGTCTGCATGATTTCCGAACCCGTAGGGTCTACACACTTAAGGTTCGGTGATGCTAGAGTTGTTATGGGAATTAGTATGCAGTTACCGAATGTTGTTCGGAGTCCTGGATGAGATCCCGGACGTCACGAGGAGTTCCGGAATGGTCCGGAGGTAAAGATTTATATATAGGAAGTCCTATTTTGGCCACCGGAAAATGTTCGGGATTTTTCGGTATTGTACCGGGAAGGTTCTAGAAGGTTCCGGAGTGGGGCCCACCTGCATGGGGGGACCCACATGAACGCGGGTAGTGGGGGCCTTGCCCCACACCCCTGGTCAAGGCGCACCAAGATCCCCCCTTAGAAGGAATAAGATCATATCCCAAAGGGATAAGATCAAGATCCCTAAAAAGGGGGGATAACAATCGCTGGAGAAGGAAATGATGGGATTTCTTTCCTCCCACCTTTGCCAACGCCCCAATGGACTTGGAGCGCAAGAAACCATCCCCCTCCACCCCTATATATAGTGGGGAGGCGCATGGGAGCTTCACCCCTTCCCCTGGCGCAGCCCTCCCCCTCCACAACTCCACCTCCTCTTCAGTAGTGCTTGGCGAAGCCCTGCCGGAGAACTGCAAGCTCCACCACCACGCTGTCGTGCTGCCGGAGCTCTTCCTCAACTTCTCCTCTCCCCTTGCTGGATCAAGAAGGAGGAGACGTCCCCGGGCTGTACGTGTGTTGAACGCGGAGGCGCCGTCCGTTCGGCGTTAGATCGGATCTTCCGCGATTTGAATCACCGCGAGTACGACTCCCTCATCCGCGTTCTTGTAACGCTTCCGCATCGCAATCTTCAAGGGTATGAAGATGCACTCCCCTCTCTCTCGTTGCTAGTCTCTCCATAGATTGATCTTGGTGATGCGTAGAAAATTTTGAATTTCTGCCACGTTCCCCAACACCAAGTACATGATACTACTTATGTTACCCCACTATGGCCAGCCTTATAGCTTTGTTGAGAACACACTAAAGATCTGCATGTCTTATATTTGAACAACAAGAACATTCTTTTCGCCGCAAAAACAAAACAAGAACATTGTTTAGACATTTTCCTGAAAAAGGAATTAGTTTATCTACTCCAGTTAAGTGCAAGAAATTGGTTCTTGTCATGTACTATATAGATTTTGTAGGTAAAAAACTAATGATGATTCTTCTCGCAAAATAATAATAATGATGATGATTTTTCTCTTTTTTTTTGCTAGGGACTAATGATGATTCTCGATGTGATGGAAGTTAGTTTGTACACATACACTCCTAGATGTTCGCCATGCCAACGCATAACCATCTCCATGCATGTACGGATGCTTTAAATCTAAGCACCTCTTTACCCACAAATCCCGTTCGTTGACATTGCAAGCCTCTTAGCCAGCTCTTTCCATTGACTTTGGGAAAGAACTCAAGAAAGGAGTGTGGTCGCAAGAGGAAACGCTGCTGTGTGCTCGACCACTTTCCCCCGTTGAAACACTACGTACTTTTCTGCACTTTGAATTATTCTATTATTCAAAGGGAATCGAATAATGCATCAATCGATTCTGTTCCATAGCCGTGTCAACCGTCTCTACGCAGTTGGTACTACCAACTTGCGCATAAATAGCGAACCAACCTGTGGTTGGATGGTTAGAGGGACTGTGGTATTCCCAGCCCACCAGGGTTCAAATCCTGGTGCTCGCATTTATTTCTGGATTTATTTCAGGATTTCCGGCGATGCACATTTAGTGGGAGGAGACGTTCCGTCGACGACAAGGCGCCTACGGCGACTTCGTAAATCTCAAGATGATATGCCGGCTCAGTCTTTCGGAGGTGCTCATAGGGGTAGGCTGTGCGTGTGTGCATTCATAGGGGTGAGTGTATGCACGTGTATATGAGCCCTTGTGTCTGTACTGATGTTCAAAAACAAAAACTTGCACATAAATAATTTTTTGGGGGGCAGCCGTACAGGTGCATCGACCTCCTCCTAATCTTCGCCTTTCGCCTAATGTATGTTTTTTTCCCTCTCTCTTTGATTGAGTGACTTCTTCAATCAACGAAATCCACGCCAACTACTCCCGTTTTGAAAAATGAAGCAACGACAACTCGGTCTAGCTTCACTCCGCGGTTTGTGGCCAGATCTGATAATGTATGTGTATAGTCGGCATACAGATCGACGTCATGCCATGCGCCATAGAGTTGAGAACTTTTCTTTTTTTAGAGTTGAGGCTTACTTGGATTAACTATGTGGCTTTTCCATGCAAAAAAGAAAAAGAAAAAGGAAAGCTAACACTGTCAAACATTGAGAACAGTGGATCTGCTGGAGAACTTCCTCGAGAAGCTAACACTGTTGCACGTGAGTTTGAGTTAGCTCAAATGGCCAAAGATTCATCATCTTATAATGTTTGGTTAGACGAAGCCCCTCGTGACCTTAGGGCGTCTCTAGCAAAACCGCTGAACTTTAATCCCCTATTCTAACCCCCATCAAGAAAAGCTACTAATTTAGGCATTAACTTTTTTTCATTAGCAGATACTATAAAACTTAATCCCAAAAAAACTCAAACACAATTTTTTGTACACAAACTCATTTTAAACTCAATTTCAAACTAGTTCATTGCATAATTAGGCACTACATGGGCCATACATTGCCCAGCCGTTGGTATCACATTAACATCGTACATTTTGTCTCAAAAAAAAAACATGGTACATAGCATAATTAAAACAGTCCATTGCCTACTACATCGACATCGAACAAGGCCTAATGTCATTGACTATTACATTAACACTACATTGACATCAAACAAATTTAATCCAGCTACGACGGTGGGGCGGCAATGGAGCTCGGGCAGGTGGGGGAGAAGATGGCGCACGACCAAGAGGGAGGCGGCGTGTTGGAGTTGAGGAAGATGACAATGGGGCGAGGAGGGCGGTCACAGCCCGCGTGCGGAGCTTTGGCGGCGTCAGGGAGGCGGCGTGGTGCCAGGAGATAGCGGAGCTCGACCGGCGGCCGCGATCTTCAGCTCGAGGAAGGAGGCGGCAGCGGCCCGAATCGGCGGCTGTAGAGGCTCGAATCGGGGGCGACGGTGGCGAAAATGGATATATGGCGGGGTGGTCTAGGGTTCGGGGCGATGACACCATTGCTGGGGCCAGGCAAATCGTTCGGTGTGTCGGTCGACACACCAAGAATGCGGGAGGGGAGGAGTCTCCCCATTTTAGTACCTACTTGTAGAGCAAAAATATGTTAAAAGTACAAAGTTTGAGGGTTCAAAAGCTATTTTTGTGAGGCACTAAAATTT
The DNA here is from genome assembly GCF_018294505.1 of Triticum aestivum. Classification (NCBI taxonomy): domain Eukaryota; kingdom Viridiplantae; phylum Streptophyta; class Magnoliopsida; order Poales; family Poaceae; genus Triticum; species Triticum aestivum. The sequence continues at coordinate 141,813,017 of NC_057810.1, forward strand.
TTAGGGGGGGGGGTCTGCGGGTTCAATTTTTTTAAAAATCTCACAAAGATAGTGTTTGGGGATCTGGTAGAGTGTAGAGGTACGCTTATTCTATATCTGGTCGATGATGTTACAACTATTACTATTCAATAAATAAACCCTAGCCTCACAAAGTTTAGACGCAGTCATGGTCTTCTCCAAGAAAAAACTTAGGGTTTATTCGCCTCCCTTTCGTGCCGTTATCAGTCCGCCTCCTCTCTGGTGGATCTGCTTGGGTCCTGTCTTTGTTCATGTGTCTACAAATTGGATCATTTAGATCTATACTTCTTTTCATCTGCAACAGTTTTTGTTCTCGTGTGCTCATCCTGTGGGGCCTTACCATGATGATGTCCTGACTATCTATTACAACAAGTTTGGCCTGACTTCGGTGAGTGAGGGGCGATGATGATGACGCGTCTTCGGCTTGCTCTGGTGCTTGTAGGGTGTTTGATTCAAGAATAAAGTGGAATAAAATATCGTGGTTCCATTCCATCGGAGTGGGTCAGTTCCGTTCCCGTGTTTCGTTGGGGATAAGACATGGAATGCAATGGTTATATTTCAGCGTTGGTTTGGAAGAATGAAACGAAATCATTTTGAGATTACATGTAACATGCAAATGTACAATATAACAATTACACCATTTTTATGTTTAATAGAAAATTATACGAAAATACATTTTAATTGCACAATGATTTCTCATTCAGATGTAATCTGATATATATACAAAATTTATCATCACTACATTTTTTCTAAGAATTGACAACAAACGGGTGGAGCACATCAGTCCACGGACGAACGGGTGGAGGGGGAATCCCAGCTTGCGGACGAAGTGTGTGAGGAACACCACCCTTTCCTGGGGCTCCAGGGTAGGGACGATCTGTCCCTTGGTCGGAAGTCAATGAGCGATGTCCTTGGCCAGGTACCCGGCTTCCCGGAGCTCCTTGATGTCCTTCTTCTTGACGGAGGAGGCCATCCACTTGCCTCCTGCTCCGGATTCGGACATGATTGGAGTGCTTTTTTGGGCGGAGAAGGCGAGAGCTTGGGCGCTGGAGCTCGAGAATGGATGGGCAGAGGAAGGAGAAGGCGTGGTTGTGAAAAGGTGAATCCTTATCCCCTTATAAAGGCAGTAGAAGTTATGCGCCTCCCTGCTCGCCTTAAAATTCGCCTATTCCCCAAGCGTCGTGCAGATGACACGGTTGGATTACCCATGCCCGTATTGATGAGAATCCCGTGATAAGGGGACATGATCTCTGCTTCGACAAGACGTGCCAATGAAACTGCACCTCGAAATACGGAGTGGCAGGCTGAAAAACGGCGCGAATAATGACCGGGCAGTGACATGATGTCACGCTATAAAAAGTTGTCAGCGGATTGGACTCGTGAAATATTATACTCTCTACGGTTGTGTGTGGTACTTGTTTTGCAGAGTCGGGCACGTTTTCTATGTTCGGAAGGCTATGTTGGAATATTCGGAGGAGGAACCCGCCTTGCAATGTCAAAGACAATCTGCACGCCGGACTCATCGTCATTGAAGCCAGGTTCAGGGGCTACTGAGGGAGTCCCGGATTAAGGGGTCCTCGGACAGCCGGACAGTATACTTGGTCCGGACTGTTGGACTATGAAGATACAAGATAGAGACTTTGTCCCGTGTCCGGATGGGACTCTCCTTTGCGTGGAAGGCAAGCTTGGCGATTTGGATATGTAGATTCCTTTCTCTGTAACCAACTTTGTACAAGTCCCTCCAGTGTCTATATAAACCAGAAGGTTTAGACTTCTAGGGTTCAGCCATAACGATCATAATCTTATAGGCTAGGCTTCTAGGGTTTAGCCATTATGATCTCGTTGTAGATCAACTCTTGTAATACTCATATTCATCAAGATCAATCAAGCAAGAAGTAGGGTATTACCTCCATAGAGAGGGCCCGAACCTGGGTAAACATTGTGTCCCCCGCCTCCTATTACCATTAGCCTTAGACACATAGTTCGGGTCCCCCTACCCGAGATCCGCCGGTTTTGACACCGACAGCAACCTCAACCGCAACGCCCTCCACAGCTAGTAGTTGAAGCCGAGGCCAAGCCGTCCGTACCCGAGCCAGTTCAACCACGCCGTCCTGCGCCTCACCGCTGCCGCTCCAACTTTGCCACCATCCATCGCACCGGAGTTGTTCCTGCTACGCCGTCCTTCGCCGCCACGAATCTGCTTCCCCTCCGCCGATATACGGCCACGGCAACACAGTCAAGAATTTTGCCATGGGTTCCATAACATCGGTTCCCCCGGGAGAAAAAAGAAGATCGCCGCGACATATGGAGGAGACCACACTGGCAACCGGAATTGGTACTCCTCTTCCCTTATTCGTGCAAATATTACGTGTTTGCTTGCATGGTATTCATCCCACAGAAGACACTAGTTGACCGCTTCTTCTTGATACTAGATGTTCCTAGTAACTCGCGATGCACAAGGTTTCTCCTCATATACTATCTCACCTTAGCTAGAGGTCCATCGTCCCCCTGGATTTCAATTACTGGTCAGTTGATTCCCAATTAACAGAAGCATTCCCTGGCGTAACAGGTGCTAGTCCGACTATTACGTCGGGGAAGCAGTGCCTCGGTGTTTATCTTAGGGGCGTGTGGGGCCTAGAGCTGTTGGCGCCCGATCTGGAGGTTAGCCTGGATTAAAGGGATGGCCTGGGGGCACTGCCAAGCACGGCGGTGGTGTGAGGTCGAGGGGAGGGCGGGGCGGCGGAGGCAGGGGTCTGGGCCGGTGGTCGCTGGTGGTTCGAGAAAGATTGTCAACAGTGACTGGCGGGAGGTAGACGAAGGCCATCTGCCCGTTCCTTATAGATCGGACGGTTCATAATAAAATTGACGGACCTATTTATTTTTAGTCGACTGTTATCTTGATATGACCACATGTGGTGGTGTGCTGGAGGAGTACCTGCATTTCCCGTGCTCATATATTACAAAATCATATGGAGTAGAATCTAATTTTGTTTGCCATGCAATGTTGTAGAGCTATCATATGTCTCCTGTCATTTATTTTTTTAGCCACCCGCTATCTGCTACTTTTTACAGTGCACTAGCTCTGCACACACTTCACCCATACTCTCACTATTGTGTTTTTATGCAAGGGTATTTCAGAGTCTGCCGAAAGAGAAGCAGAAAAGAAAAGAGAGAAGTCGCTCCATCTTGGTATGCGGGTAGGCAAGGCACGTTACAGCGCTATAAAGGGTGCAGTGTCAGCAGATGGAGACGGTAAACATAGCTCTGGAGTTGATGACCTCACTCGCAATGAACCACCATCCCAGGTGCTTGCTTTAACTTCGCGGTGTCATATGTGGTTACATGTTCCATATGGTGTCTAGCTTGTATTCGAAAGGCCGAAGTCGGTCTTTATTAAGATATGGAAAGATATTTTTTTACATGAACCACCATCCCGTGAGCACCAGAAGACAAATAGCTAGCCAGGGCACTGGTCGAGCCAGTGACAAGCTCAGCACAAACATGCATTACCTGGAAGCCAACTAAAAAGCCACGATGGTGGCGAAGCAGCTCGCCTCCCACCAGGCTCTCAGGTCCTAGATGATCATGCTCACCACTCCAGCCGAATGTCTAGCTTGTATTGCTTCCAATTTGGTTAAATTGCATCTGCTTAGCTTACACATTATACCTTTGAATATGACATGCCTTTGTGTTTTTGGTGCATACTAGTACATGTGTCTATTAACCATGTTCTTACATCAAACTAATGTTCTTGTGTATCCCTCATCAATCACTTATGATGAGGCAGTCAGGCAAGTGGACTACTCCTCATTTAAAGAATGCAACGTCAGCCTCCCGACATGATTCTCAAGAAACAACAAGGCTAGATGAAGATAGTGAACGTAGCTCTATAGTTGATTACCACATTTCCCCTACACTAGCATCGCAGGTGCTTGCTATAACTTGGCAGCGTGATATGTGGTTACATGTTGCATATGGTGTCTAGATTGCAATTCTTCCAATCTAGTTAAACTGCATGTGCTATTCTGCTTAGCTTATACATTATACCTGTTAATGTGACATGCCTTCCTGTATTTAGTACATAGTACATCTGTCTATTAAGCATGTCCTTACATAAAACTATTGTCTTTTTTGTATCTCGCATCAATCAATATGACAAGACACCTTTAGTATATGCAGTGCGATATTAGTTGCATCTTTCATATGATTTATAGCATGCGCTGCTTCTAATTTGTTGAAATGCCATTTATGATGGGACGCTTTTAACTTGGCAGAGTCATATTGGTTGCATCTTTCATGTGGTGTCTAGCTTGCATTGCTTCTTATTTGTTGGAATGGTTTCTGCTTAGTTTACACAAACAGATGTGAACATGCCATGCCGTCCTGTTTTTCATACATATTCCATCCTGGTATCATGTGTTTGCCTTACATCAAAGTAGTGATTGTCAGTATCATCTATGAATGAGTTCTGAAGAGAGGATTTTATTTCTTTTTCTTGTCGGTTTTACTTGACAATTCAAAACCAATAAAGCGGAAGGAAGTTAGCAAGGCAGCGGATAAAGGTGCTCCTTCAAAACGGAGGGCCTCTACAGATTCTACTCCTCCATCCCCAAGATGATTTGCAAGACAACACATGCGTAGACACTCAATGTAGTTGTGTTGATGATGAGAACGTCTCCCCTAGTGCACCGTCACCAGTTCTCCCTCTAACTTGGCACGGTTATATGTGGTTGCATGTTATGTGTGATGTCTAGCTTGTATTGCTTCTAATTTTGTTGAATTCCATCTGCTTACTTTACACATTATACTTGTGCATAAGACACGTGTTCCTATTTCTAGAACATACAATATCTGTCTATAACACCATGTTCTTACATCAAATTACTACTTTTGTGTAACCTGCAACAATCACTTATCATAAGACATGTTTGACTTGGGAGTGTGATATAGGTCACATCTCACATTCTTTTATAGCTTGTACTACTAATTTGTTGAAATGACACTTATGACGAGACAATTTTAACTTGGTAGAGTGATATTTGTTGCATCTTTCATATGGTGTCTAGCTTTCATTGCTTCTAATTTGGTGAAATGCCTTCTCCTTAGTTTACACATCATAAGCTGTGAATATGCAATGCTGTGAATATGCAATGGCACTAATGACGAGAGACCTCTAACTTGGTAGTGTGATGTTGTTTGCATCTTGCATATGATTTATTTCTTGTACTGCTTCACATTTGTTTAAAAGCCATTTATGATGAGACACTGTTAACTTGGCAGAGCGATATTTGTAGCATCTTTCATATCGTGTCTACCTTCCATTGCATTGCTTCTAATTTAGTGAAATGTCTTCTGCATAGTTTACACATCATAGTTCTGGTTATCTCTTCGGTCCTGTTTTTCCTACATCCTCCTATCATGTGGTTGTCTAACATCAAAGTTCAGTTCGTCTGTATCACTCATCAATTTGTTCTGAAGAACTAAATTGTTATTCATTTTTCTTGTCGGCTTGAATTAACAAGGCACAGAGAAAGAGGAAGAAACACAGAATGGCAGGGAATGGGAAGCGGAAGAATCGAGCAGATTCTGCTGGTACTGATGGTGCAATAGAAGGTCAAAGTCTAGCGGAGAATTCTACAAACAGGGTATCCCGTGGTACACAAGCTGCAGAAAAAGCCAAACAGAAACAAATAGCTGCCACCAAACAAGCAGAGACAGCCCTAGTTCTTGCAACACCTTCCACAGTACTACTAGCTGCATGAGTTACTCATGCGTCAACTAAGCTAGCAGCACGTTCCCAAGCTCCCTTGCCACCTGACACTACTTTCCAAGCACTCTTGACACAAGACGAGTTGACAAGATCAGATGAACCTTGTGAGCTTCAACAGCAAGAAGGTAGTTGCTGGAGTCAAGTTACAGTTGCATGCTTATTTATATGTAGTCTTACAGTTTGATGTACACTAACACTTCCTATGTTCGTTGTTGGACTAGCACCTAGGCGCAATTGTAAACAAACATCGGGGATAATGCTCGATAGGTTAAATAAATCTAGAGGAGGAAGAATGGAGATCCATTTTGAGGCGGGTTTAAAAAGGCCACGTGATGCTACAGAGTCAGCCAAGTTAGTATCAGAGGCAGAGGTTGCCGCTAGGTGTCATGTATGTATCCTCCCAACATGGATTCAGTACAGGAATGACAAAGACGAAACCCAATTCAACACCTTCCTTTACCATTTATCTGTAAGTATGGTTATGTATGGAAACTAGAAATATCGTCTTGCTGTGTCCCATACTTTCTAGGTTGCTGATAATGAGACTCCCATAATTTTCAACAGATGAGGTTCAAGTTGGATAGCCAAGATGATGCAACCAGACAAGCTTGCACCCATGTTTTCAAGTCTGCTCTGCGACAGTATCGGTATAACTTGAGGAAAACTCACTTTGAAGGCAAGGCTAACAGTGAACTTGCCCAAACATCTCCAGTGGAAAATATATCGGATGAAGACTGGAGAGGCCTCGTTAAACACTGGTCTGATCCGAAGTATCAGGTACATTCTATATATGTGATCAGATCACATGTGGAAGTCCTATTTATGCATGTGCCACAAAAATCTATCTTCTTGTAGGTGAACTATTCAAAGAACAAGGCCAACCGTACGAAAGTGAAATTCCAACAGATGATAGGATCTCGTAGCTATATTGCACACTGCGGGGCTCTTGTAATTAGCTGTTGTTTCACTCTTTTCGTTGTACCATATTATCAGTTTTATATTGACTTGTTCCAAATGCAGAGGAAAGCCCGCAAGGACCAAAAAGTAACTGAACCAAATGTTGTGGAAATCTTCAAGGACTATCACACCAGCAAGAAGAAGGGCATGACTACACCAGTCAAAGCCGCTATCGTAAGTCCTTAATCCTCATGCCTTTTAACTACTACTTACTCTGACTTGTGCCTTGAACTGCATGGTTTGCAGCCAATGTCTATTACTCTTTTCAATTTTATACACAATTGTCTTAGTGTATCATTGCACCTTCCAAGGTTTAAAAGAAAGGAGTGATTTTCCTTTGATCTTGACCTGTAATCTAGTTCCGTGCTGGACTTGCCCACACAACGTTACAATTGCTTGTTTGTCTGTTCTCAGTTGTTTTGTGATATGAATGATGTCATACTATGCTTACTGTATTATAAACTTATTCTCTTTATCCTTAGCCCTCAATACAATGTGAAGAAATAGACAATACATTAGCAATGGTACATGGTCATATGTTTGGAACCTGGTTTTATTATCTACTTTGCAATAAAATACAACTAATATTTTACATGGGTTCACCAGAATAAGTTCTGTATATAGACCAAAGCTATTGTGTTTGGTTTTGCTGCCTCCTTAATATCTTCTATTCTGGTACTACTAATGTAAAAACTCAACTTTTCATCAAGCTATGGAAAAATGGTGGAACCGCCACCTTCTGAAGGTGGCGAGGCAACTATAACCGCAATGTCAGCTCTTGCTGCAGTGGGTCAGTACATGTCCACTAACAGTGGCAAAAGCATGTTCCTTCATAATATTGGGTTGGTTGTTAAGGCAATCTCGTCCAAACTGCCTCATGATCAAGATATGCAAGCTCAAAACAATGTTGTATCTGCGCTCCAGACACAAGTCCATTCCCTAACAGAGACCCTTTGTGAAACAAGGAGAGACATTGTTCGATGTCGTCAAGATATGCATGGTTTTGAAACCAGACTATCAGACATTTGCTATGTTGTTTAGGATCCTAGGAGAAATGAAGGCGAAGGTTATGGTGCTCCATCGGGCAATACAACATGAAAACATAATAGTCAGGTCAAATAAACTGAGCTTTTGAACTTCTGTTGGTGCATTTATCTCCTAGACTGTTAACTTTTATGCCAACCTTCCTTTTGTTATATAGTTGTAATTTTTTTGGTGTGATACAAAATTTGTTCTTAACATGTAGCCACCGGCTGAAGAAAACATCAAGCCATTTTTGTATAGTGTAGGGTGTTCCCTATATTTGCACTGGTGGCGATGTTTGATGCCGAGTGGATGTAATCTGTGCAATCGCCTTAATAGCCTAGCATTAGTTTCGGGCTTATTTATTTCCTAGTCTTGTTTTTCCCTGGTTTGCTAGTGGCCGCAACAACCATGGGCCATATACGGACCATGGTCTTGACCCTGCTAGTCTTGACCCTGCTACGGGACGTAGGATCCATGGGTCTCCTACATGCCGTCAATAAATGGGCCTCCAACAGGGCTGTAGAATTGGTGGGCCTCAGGCCCTCGGATAAATGGGTCTACATGGGCGTTAAACGGGCGTAATTGGTATCGGCCCAGCACGGTAATGGGACGTTAACAGGCCGGAGGACAGCAAAGGCTTAATTTTGTCATAGGCATAACGGGTCGTTAATGGGCCGAAATATAGAACAGGCTGGAAACGGCGCAACGGGTTAACAGGCCAGAAACGGGTCGACTCTTGCCACAAGCTGAATTTGGCCCATTAGGGGAACATGCCAGTAACGGGTCGGAAGTAATCGAGGGCCGGAAAGGAGCCCAAGAACATATGGGCCGTCAATAGGCCAAAAGCTAAACGGGCTGGAAATGGCCCATGTGAATCATGGGCCGTTAACGGGTACAAAGAAATTTACTGTTCATTATGGGCTAGACTCACCGTGGGCCTCTAAAGGGCCTAAAGATACGAAGGCGTCATATGGGCCGAAAGACGTCGTGGGTCATACATGGGCCGAAAGTGAAATGGGTTGGTGTTATATTCGACAGCCCACATGACGTTCTTTGGCCGATTTCCGTTAGGCCCTAACGGGCCGTAAAATGGGCTATTTGCGAAGAGACCGTTAACAGGCTTTTCATGGGCCAGCCCGTTAACTTTTGACCAAGTCAAATGGGTTGGCTTTGTAAGCTAAATGGGCCAATGGTGGGCTGTCGCACGTGTCGACATATCATAGGAGCCTATCTGACCCACTGACGAGCTGACACGTGTTTCATCTGGCCAATCAGAATTTTACACGTGGAAATTTCCCATTGATCCGGGGTGTTAACGGGTTATCAGATCCAAAACCCGACCCGATAGCTTAACGATGTTCCGTTACAATGGATGGCACGTGTCGGTCACCCTTGACGAAAGCACTTCTGTGATGCGCCATTTATCGTCATGGAAGTGGACACTTCCGTGATGATAATTTTGGTAATGTCATGGAACACTTCTACGACAGCACAGGTATGACTATCTTGATTCTGTCATAAAATCATCATGGATGTACATGCATGACAAAAAACACGACCTACTGTGACAAACACGTATCATCACGGAAGTGTATTTTTTTTGTAGTGATACACCAAGTGCCATTCTTCTTAAGCACCAACACCGGGTTATCCAACCATTCAGGATGAAAAACTTTAACAATAAACCCAGCCGCCAAGAGCCGGGCCACTTCTTCACCATGGCCTTGTGCCTTTCTTCACTAAAACGATAAAGGAATTGTTTGACCGGCTTAACCTTCGGATCAATATTAAGAGTGTGCTCAGCGAGTTCCCTCGGTACACCTGGCATGTCAGAAGGGTTCCATGCAAAGATGTCTCGGTTCTCACGGATAAACTCGATGAGGGCGCTTTCCTATTTCGGGTCCATGTTGGCACTGATGATGAATTGCTTGGATGAGTCGCTAGGGACGAAGTCAACCGGTTTAGTGTCATCCACTGACTTAAACTTCAGCAGCGGGTCCTGCTCTGTGGTTGGCTTCTATAAGGGGGTCATATCTGCCGGTTCAACATTATCTTTATAGAACTTCAGCTCCTCCGTTGCACAAGCCGACTTAGCATAGGCAGCATCGCCCTTTTCGCACTCCAAAGCTATCTTTCTATTTTCATGCACCATGATGGTACCCTTATAACCCGGCATCTTAAGCTGCGGATAAACATAACAAGGCCGTGCCATAAATTTAGCATAAGCCGGCCATCCAAACAGGGCGTGATAAGGGCTCTTGATCTTGACCACTTCAAAAGTCAATTTTTCAGCCATGTAGTCATACTCGTTACCAAAAACCACCTCCAAGGTTATCTTGCCAACTGGATATGCTGACTTACCAGACACCGCCCCATGAAAAATTGTAGAGGATTACTTAAGATCTTTGTCAGTCAAATCCATACGGTGAAAAGTATCATAATAGAGGATATTGATGCTGCTGCCCCCATCCATGAGCATTTAGTGAACTTGTATTCTCCGACCTGAGGTGCCACCACCAAAGCCAGCTGACCTGAATTATCAACCCGGGGCGGGTGATCTTCACGGCTCCATACAATGGGCTGTTCTGACCATCATAAGTACCGGGGGACCGCCGGCTCAACCGCGTTCACCGCCCGCTTGTGAATCTTCTGATCTCTCTTGCACAAACTCGTGGTAAACACATGATATTGGCCACTATTCAGCTGCTTTGGATTACTCTGATAACCAGACTGCTGCTGCTGATTACCCTGATTTGATTGCTGGTTAAGACCGCCTTGATTGCCTTGACCCTGAAATCCAGAGTTTGAGCCGCCACCTCCAAAGTCGGGTCCGTGAGAGCTAGTCCCTGACCCGCCGTGTGGGCCCTGGTTACCCAGATAAAAACCAGAATTTCTGTACTCCCTCATGATGAAGAAACCTTTCTTATCTTGAGTATCATACTTCTGGCAAGGCTGATTCATCATCGCCTCAAGGTTGAACTTTGGCCCGCCAAACCGGGGTGCTGATGTCTTTCCCTTACGATGCTGATTATTACTCTACGCGTTGGTATTATCCACAAAATCTGAACACCGTCAGCTTGCTTGCGCTTACCATTATATCCGTGACCCGCCACATTGTGTTGTTGTCCCTTTGCATTGCCATTTTTCTTCCCCTTGCCAGCCTTTTCCTCATCAGACTCAGGATCGTTAGTGCTATTAGAATCAGCATATTGACAAGAGCCGCCATAAGCTCCCCCATATCATTGCAATGGCACTTAAGCCGCCCTAGCTTCTGTTTGAGGGGAAGGAAACGGCAATTTTTCTCCAGAATCAGGATGGCTGAGCCGATGTTGATGCTGTCCGACGAGTGGATAATGGCCAAGAGCCGACGCACCCAATGGGCAGTTGATTCACCCTCACTCTGGAAACAAGTGTCTAAATCAAGAATCGATGTGGGCTACTTGCATGTATCCTTGAAATTCTAAATAAAACGCTCCTTCAACTCAGCCCATGATCTGATAGAGTTAGGCGGCAATCCCTTCAACCAGGTATGAGCCAGCCCATCCAGCATCATGGTGAAATACTTAGCGCACGCATCATCATTAACATCCAACATCTTCATGGCCATCTCGTAGCTCTCAATCCAAGCCTTCGGGGGTTGATCCGCTGTGTAATTGAGCACTTTTTCGAGGGCCCTTGAAGTCCTTGGGTAACCGCTCATTGCGTAGAGCCGGTACTAAGCATGGCACACCCACCGTCATGGATGTCATCCCAGCTTCTATGGACGTTGAAGGGTGTAATTGAGGTTGCCAAGCCGCCAGCTGAGCCGCCAGATCCACCTCTCGATGTGCCCTGGTCTAATCTACCAACAACTGAGCATGGTTATCAACCCATGGCGGGTCATGCCCATGGGGTTGGTTATGATGTTGCTCACTGCTTGAAACCACCGGTGACTCCATGTGTCGGCTATAGCTTCGACTCTGACGTGGAGTTGACTAGATTCGATCACGGCTGTAGGAGTAAGCTGCCTGCTGAGCCACCGCTGTCTGAAGAAGTTCTACAGCTTTCTGAGCCTCAACCGCCTCAGGACTCTCACCTATCATCGGGAGAGCCGTCAGTCGTGATGTCGCGGCGATCATATTGTCCAACGGGTTAGAAAGTGACCCGGAGGTGTGGAAACTTTCTGAGGCGGGGTTAAATTGACACGAGCCGGATCCGCCACGTGGGGTTCAGCCGCCGCTCCAGTCCTAGGCTCTTCAGGGGACCGGGTCACGCCGGGCGGGTTACTTGGTCCTGCCCCAGGCATATTGAAAAGATTTCTTTCATCAAACTCGTGAAGCAAACGACTCTGGTATCTTCTGTGAAAAACAACATTTGATGCATTCTGGTCCAAGCTTAAGCGAAAGTTTTCTGCTTGAATCCGCTGCGATTCCACCTCCAAGGCGGCTTGCTCTATTGCCATCCTGGCATTCTCAGTGTTAAGATGCTCCTTAGCTTCAGCTATCTCATTATGCAACATTGCAACATCCACTCTATGTTGTGCTTGATTCGCCGGGGTTACCTCCACCGTCAGCAAAGTTTCCAAGGCCTCCAAGAGTTTAGATAAAACTTGAGCCGGCAGGCACACAGGGCGTCCTGCCCCCGGCTGCCGTAGCAGCTACCGAACCGGAAATCATTGCTGCCGCAGTTGATGAATTCTGCACCGGTGCGTGCCGGCCAAGAAGATCACAGGGGTCCGGAATACTGTTGCCATCGGAAGATCCCCCAAGCCTGCCATCTTGCAACTAATACATGGAATTGGTCTTGCCAGTTGAGGACTCGTCATTAGAGTAGATGGTTGTCTCTCCACCAGATACAAATCCTTCCTCAAGATCCACTCCTTGAGTAAAACCCACAAAAGCATGCTTTGGGGAGGCTCAAACCTTGGTGGTCGCGCACGCTGAGCCATCTCGATGATGTTGGTGCAAGTGTACGGCTCAGGCTCCGACTCGCTGATCTTGCTAATGAAGATGTGGTTTCCGCCAAAGGGGGCCCGGTACCTGTATTCGATTGAATCGGTTTCAGGACCCCAGCCTGCGTCATCGATGTTGATTTTGCCGCGGCGACTCTTGGTCATCTTGAGCACGGCGTATCTCTTGATCCCTGAGAAGCTGCCCTTCTAGAACTCGAAACCACCATGCTCTTGCCCCATGGTGGGTGCCAACTGTCGTGGATTTAACACGACAGATGCCCTAGCAAAAGGACTTAGGTGTGGAGCCATCACAGCTAGGTTAACTTAAAGGGGTTGAACGGGACAAGGGACAAAGAGAGTTTACCTAGGTTTGGCCCCTCTCAATGAGGTAAAAGCCTACTCCTGCTTTCGGTTATATTGCTTGTGTTTCTATTACAAGGGAGCGAATACGCTTGACCTAGTACTTGATCGATTATTTCTTGAGTTAACCAGCCGCTGGGTCACCCCTTTATATATAGGTTGGCGTCCGGCGGCTTATAGAGTCCCGTCCGGCTCACACAAACGTGACCGGCTCGGTTTCTAACTAAGCTTGCCTTACAGAACAAGTTAAACATATGGTGGCTCATCTGTCTGGGCCTTGAGTCGCCCCCGGGCCTTGGGCCTTCAAAAGCTTGATTCATGAACCGCTAGCTTCATGCTTAAGTCGCCGATGGCATGACCGGCCCCTCCTGGGTGGGTCATACCTAGGAGTTATATCCCCAACACCGTGCCCGCGCTTGCCTCCTTAGCACCAAAGAGGAAACATGTCGCATTGCGCTCGCCTGGCCTTAGTCGTTGAATGTCTGCTAGAACTACATCGGTATTTCCCCAAAGAGGAAGGGATGATGAAGTATAGCGGCGGTAGGTACTTCCCTCAGTGATGAGACCAAGGTTATCGAACCAACAGGAGAACCTCCTCACACCATGTAAACAACATCTGCACACAAATAACAAATACTCGCAACCTGACGTGTTAAAGGGGTTGTCAATCCCTTTCGGATACGGCGCCTCATGATAGGCAAATAACGTGAGGTAAAAGTGGTAGATAGGATACATAGATCACGGAACGAATAAATTGCAGCAAGATATTTTTGTATTTTTGGTTTAATAGATCTGAAAATAAATGCAAGGGGAAATATATCGCAAAGGCAAATATAATGAAAAGAGACCCGGGGGCCGTAGGTTTCACTAGTGGCTTCTCTCGAAAAAATTAGCAAACAGTGGGAAAACAATTACTGTTGGACAATTGATAGAACTTCAAATAATCATGAAGATATCCAGGCAATGTTCATTATATAGGCATCACATCCAAGAATAGTAGACCGACCTGCTTGCATCTACCACTATTACTCCACACATCGACCATTATCCAACATGCATCTAGTGTATTAAGTTCATGAGAAAACTGATTAATGCAATAAGAACAATGACACGATGTAGATGAGATCCGTTTATATATTGCGGAGATATAGATCTCATCTTGTTATCCTTAGTAGCAATGATACATACGTGTCAGTTCCCCTTCTGTAACTGGGATCAAGCACCGTAAGATCGAACCCACTACAAAGCACCTCTTCCCATTGCAAGATAAATAGATCAAGTTAGCCAAACAAAACCCAAATATCGGAGAAGAAATACGAGGCTATAAGCAATCATGCATATAAGAGATCAAAGAAGACTCAAATAACTTTCTTGGGTAAAAACATAGATCTGATCATAAACTCAAAGTTCATCGGATCCCAACAAACACACCGCAAAAAGACTTACATCATATGGATCTCCAAGAGACCATTGTATTGATAATCAAGAGAGAGAGAGGAAACCATCTAGTTACTAACTACGAACCCGTAGGTCTACAAAGAACTACTCACACATCATAGGAGAGGCACCAATGGAAGTGGTGAACCCCTCCATGATGGTGTCTAGATTGGATCTGGCGCTTATGGACTCTACGGCGGCTGGAATTGATTTTCGTCGACTCCCCTAGGGTTTCTGGAATATTTTGGTATTAATAGAGAAAATAGGCGGTTCAGGGGGCACTCGAGGTGGGAAGCACCCACCAGGGTGCGCCTGGGCTCCTGGTGCACCCTGGTGGGTGCTGCTCCCCTTGAGCAGCCCCCTGATACGTCTCCAACGTATCTATAATTTATGAAGCATTCATGCTATTTTATTATCTGTTTTGAATGATTACGGGCTTTATTATATTACTTTTGGGACTAAGCTATTAACCGGAGGCCCAACCCATATTGCTATTTTATTGCCTGTTTCAGTATTTCGAAGAAAAGAAATATCAAACGGAGCCCAAACGGAACGAAACCTTCGGGAGCGTAATTTTTAGGAAGAATATGATCCATGAGACTTGGAGTTCATGTCAGAAGAGCATCGAGGAAGCCACGAGATAGGGGGGCGCACCCACCCCCCTGGGCGCGCCCTACCCTCTCGTGGGCCCCTCGAGGCTCCCCCGACCGACTTCTTTCGCCTATATAAGCCTACGTACCCTAAAAACATCGAACAACGAAGATAGATCGGGAGTTCCGCCGCCGTAAGCCTCTATAGCCACCAAAAACCTCTCGGGAGCCCATTCTGGCACCCTGCCGGAAGGGGAACCCATCACCAGTGGCCATCTTCATCATCCCGGTGCTATCCATGACAAGGAGGGAGTAGTTCACCCTCGAGGCTGAGGGTATGTACCAGTAGCTATGTGTTTGATCTCTCTCTCTCTCTCGTGTTCTATCTATGGCATGATCTTGATGTATCGCAAGCTTTGCTATTATAGTTGGATCTTATGATGTTTCTCCCCCTCTACTCTCTTGTGATGAATTGAGTTTTCCTCTTGAAGTTATCTTATCGGATTGAGTCTTTAATGATTTGAGAACACTTGATGTATGTCTTGCCGTGATTATCTGTGGTGACAATGGGATATCATGTGCCACTTGATGTATGTTTTGGTGATCGACTTGCGGGTTCCGCCCATGAACCTATGCATAGGGGTTGGCACACGTTTTCGTCTTGACTCTCCGGTAGAAACTTTGGAGCACTCTTTGAAGTACTTTGTGTTAGTTGAATAGATGAATCTGAGATTGTGTGATGCATATCGTATAATCATGCCCACGGATACTTGAGGTGACAATGGAGTATCTAGGTGACATTAGCGTTTTGGTTGATTTGTGTCTTCAGGTGTTATTCTAGTATGAACTCTATGATGGATTGAGCGGAAAGAATAGCTTTATGTTATTTTACTACGAACTCTTGAATAGATAGAACAGAAAGAATAACTTTGAGGTGGTTTCCTACCCTACCATAATCTCTTCATTTGTTCTCCGCTATTAGTGGCTTTGGAGTGACTCTTTGTTGCATGTTGAGAGATTGTTATATGATCCATCTATGTTATTATTGTTGAGAGAACTTGCACTAGTGAAAGTATGAACCCTAGGCCTTGTTTCCTATCATTGCAATACCGTTTACGATCACGTTTATCATTAGTTACCTTGCTGTTTTTATTATTTCAGATTACAAAAACCTATATCTACCATCCATATTGCACTTGTATCACCATCTCTTCGCTGAACTAGTGCGCATATACAATTTACCATTGTATTGGGTGTGTTGGGGACACAAGAGACTCTTTGTTATTTGGTTGCAGGTTTGCTTGAGAGAGACCATCTTCATCCTACGCCTCCCACGAATTGATAAACTTTAGGTCATCCACTTGAGGGAAATTTGCTACTGTCCTACAAACCTGTGCACTTGCAGGCCCAACAACGTCTACAAGAAGAAGGTTGTGTAGTAGACATCAAGCTCTTTTCTGGCGCCGTTGCCGGGGAGGTGAGTGCTTGAAGGTATATCTTTAGATCTTGCAATCGAATCTTTTTGTTTCTTGTTTTATCACTAGTTTAGTTTATAAAAGAAAATTAAAAAATGGATTTGAGTTTGTCTCATACGCTTCATCTTTTTTATATCTTTCGTGAGAATGATGAAAAGGAAAATTGTGCTCAAGTGCTAGAAGAAGAATGCATTAGAATGTTTGGTACTAGATATTTGTATGATGAGCATGATTACAATGTTGTTAGTATGAATTCCTTGAATATCCATGATGCTAATGATATGCAAAGCCACAAGCTTGGGGAAGCTATGTTTGATGAAGATGATATTTTTTGTCCCCCAAGTTTTGATGAGAAAATTTATTATGATGGAATGCCTCCTATTTATGATGATTATATTGATGAAAGTGGGTTTGGAAGAGTGTCAACTTTAGGAAGTAGTGATCCCACTATTTTGGAGGATGTTGAATCTTACTATGATGAACATGAAATTGGATTTTGAAGAGTGTCAACTTTATTTAGTGATGATTCCACTATTTCGGAAGAGGTCCCAATTGATTATGGGAACAAAGTTTCTATCTATGATGATTATTGTGATGACTTGTATGCTATTAGGAATAATGATAACCATGAAAGTTGTCATCATGATTTTAGTTTTCAATTGGATTATGCCTCACATGATAATTATTTTGTTGAGTTTGCTCCCACTACTATTCATGAGAAGAATTTTGCTTATGTGGAGAATAGTAAATTTTCTATGCTTGTAGATCATGAAGACAATGCTTTAGGTGCTGGTTATATTGTTGAATTCATTCATGATGCTACTGAAAATTATTATGAGGATGGAACATATGCTTGTAGGAATTGCAATAATATCAAGTTTCCTCTCTATGTGCTTCAAGTTTTGAACTTATGCTTGTTTTGCCTTCCTATGCTAGTTGATTATTGTTCACATAAGTTGTTTGCTCACAAAATCCCTATGCATAGGAAGTGGGTTATACTTAAATGTGCTAGTCATATGCTTCATGATGCTCCCGTTATGTTTCAATTCTTATCTTTTATGTGAGCATCATTGCCATCATCATGCCTAGCTAGAAAGGCATTAAAAAGAAAAGCGCTTGTTCGGAGACAAACCAATATTTATGCTTACTGTTTTTATTTGTCCACATGATTATGCTACTGTAGTAATCATGTTTTATAGCTTTTGTTTCAATAAAGTGCCAAGTAAGACATTTATGATAGCTTACGGTGATAGTTGTGTTGATCCTGCTGAAAATCAGAAACTTTTGCACATAGTAAATTAGTTTTTATAATTCACAGAAACTTTCTTTTGATCTGATTCTTTTTGATCTGGATTGGTACACGACTTTCTTAGGACTTCCTAATTTGGTAGGATTGTTGGAGTTACATAAGTATACGTTTGATACAGATTACTACTGACTGTTCTGTTTTTGACAGATTCTGTTTTCTATGTGTTGTTTGCTTATTTTGATGAATCTATGAGTATTATCGGAGGGTATGAACCATAGAAGAGTTGGAATACAGTAGATATTACACCAATATGAATTTAGAATGAGTTCATTACAGTACCTAAGTGGTGGTTTTATTTTCTTATACTAACGGAGCTTACGAGTTTTGTGTTGAGTTTTGTGTGGTTGAAGTTTTCAAGTTTTGGGTAAGGATTCGATGGACTATGGAATAAGGAGTGGAAAGAGCCTAAGATTGGGTATTCCCAAGGCACCCTAAGGTAATATTCAAGGACAACCAAGAGCCTAAGCTTGGGGATGCCCCGGATGACATCCCCTCTTTCGTCTTCGTTCATCGGTAACTTTACTTGGAGCTATATATTTATTCACCACATGATATGTGTTTTGCTTGGAGCGTCATTTTCTCTTGTTAGTATTTGCTTGCTGTTATTTAGAATAATGTTTTGCATCTTTGTTTTCAATAAAAATGTCAAGGATAGCCTTTGCCATGCTTATTTTGCTAGTATACATGTTGCTGTTTGAAAACAGAAAGTTTACAGCTGTTGCAAAAATTCCCTAGAAAAATAAGAGAATGGTATAATGTTGAAACTTTTTTCATATTGAGCTCTGATAAATATTATAAAATGTAGTATTTTTCTCATAATTTTTGGAATTAGGGAAGTATGATGAATCTTGCATTCTTTACAGAGTGTACTGTTTTGGCAGATTGCTGTTATGTTTGTGTTGTTTGCATATGTTTGCTTGTTTAATGATTCTATTTGAGGATAGGAGTATTAAATATGCAGAGGCATTTAGTATGCAATGTTGAATAATAATTTTAGTGATTTGTTACAGTAGAAAATGATAAGGTTTTGCATTGGTTTATATTAACCTATCTCACGAGTTCTTGTTGAGTTTGGTGTGGATGAAGCTTTTGATAAAAAGAGAAACCATGATATGAGAGGAATTAAGGAGACACAAAAGTTCAAGCTTGGGGATGCCCAAGGCACCCCAATATAATATTTCAAGAAGTCTCAAGCATCTAAGCTAGGGGATTCCCCATTAGGCATCCCACCTTTCTTCTTCAACAACTATCGGTTAGTATCGGTTGAACCTAAGATTTTGCTTCTTCACATGAGTTGTGCGATCCTTGCAATGTCATTTTATTTTGCTTTGCTTGCTGTTTGAATAAAATACCAAGATATGAAATTCTTTAATGAGAGAGAGTCTTCAAATAGTTACGTAATTATTTAGCTACTCATTGATCTTCACTTATATCTTTTTGGAGTAGTTTGTCATTTACTCGTGTGCTTCACTTATATCCTATGAGTAAATTGTTGAATGAGTTGATTGTCATAAATCTGAAATTATATATGTCTCATTTGCTTATCCCATGGGGAGTGATGACTTCACATCTAAGAAGTAGAGGTTGTAAATTTATTGAAGGTTAGCAAGCATTGTATTAGTAATTTGAACAATTCATGAAAGAATATTGAAGGAAGAGAGATTTCACATATAAATATACTATCTTAGACACCTTTTATAGTTGTGAGCACTCATTAAGTATGACATGCTAAAGAGTTGATGTTGGACGAGGAAGACAACGTAATGGGTTATGTTTTCTCACATCTCAGTTAAAGTATATTGTCATGGATCATTCAAACATGTTGAGCTTGCCTTTCCCCCTCATGCTAGCCAAAATTCCTTGCACCAAGTAGAGATACTACTTGTGCTTCCAAATATCCTTGTTTTTGCCATGAGAGTCCACCATATCTACCTATGGATTGAGTAAGATCCTTCAAGTAAGTTGTCATTGGTGCAAGCAATAAAAATTGCTCTCCAAATATGCATGACTTATTATTGCGGAGAAAATAAGCTTTGTACGATCTTGTTATGGAAGAAATAAAAGCGACGGACTACATAATAAAGGTCTATATACAAGTAGCAATATAAAGTGACGTTCTTTCGCATTAAGATTTTCTGTATCCAACCCTAAAAGTGCATGACAACCTCTGCTTCCTTCTGTGAAGGGCCTATCATTTACTTTATGTCTTTTACTTTATGCAAGAGTCAAGGTGATATTCACCTTTCCCTTTTTCATTTTATCCTTTGGCAAGCACTTTGTGTTGGGTTGATCCTGATTTATATATCCAATTGGATGTAAATTAGCATGAAATATTATTGTTGACATCACCCAAAGGTGAATACGTTGGAAGGCAACACTATAAGCCCCTATCTTTCTTAGTGTCCGATTGAAACTCCATAACCATTATTATTGCGTGAGTGTTAGCAATTGTAGAAGACTATATGATAGTTGAGTATGTGGAGTTTGCTATTCCTGAAAATAAGATGAATTGCAATTGTTTGATGACTAAGAATGAAGTTTGCTAGTTTTCAAGAAAGTTTATGGTCTATGCTTTAACATGTGAATTGCTTGTTACTTGATCTTGAGAAGTTTTATGAGATGAACTACTCTTATGACATATAATCGTGCTAGAAAAGGTGATTGAAATTATCATTGATCAAACTTGTGCACCTTCTAGCATTCACACTTCATAAATTCTTTCTTTATCATTTACCTACTCGAGGACGAGTAGGAATTAAGCTTGGGATGCTGATACGTCTCCAACATATCTATAATTTATGAAGCATTCATGCTATTTTATTATCTATTTTGAATGATTACGGGCTTTATTATACACTTTTATATTACTTTTGGGACTAACCTATTAACCGGAGGCCCAACCCATATTGCTGTTTTATTGCATGTTTCAGTATTTCGAAGAAAAGGAATATCAAACGGAGTCCAAACGGAATGAAACCTTCGGGAGCGTGATTTTTAGGAAGAATATGATCCGGGAGACTTGGAGTTCACGTCAGAGGAGCATCGAGGAAACCACGAGATAGGGGGGCGCGCCCACCCCCCTGGGCGTGCCCTATCCTTTCGTGGGCCCCTCGAGGCTCCCTCGACCAACTTCTTTCGCCTATATAAGCCTATGTACCCAAAACACATCGAACAACAAAGATAGATTGGGAGTTCCGCCGCCGCAAGCCTCTGTAGCCACCAAAAACCTCTCGGGAGCCCGTTTCGGCACCCTGCCGGAGGGGGAACCCATCACCGGTGGCCATCTTCATCATCCCGGTGCTATCCATGACGAGGAGGTAGTAGTTCACCCTCGGCGCTGAGGGTATGTACTAGTAGCTATGTGTTTGATCTCTCTCTCTCTCTCGTGTTCTCTTTATGGAACGATCTTGATGTATCGCGAGCTTTGCTATTATAGTTGGATCTTATGATGTTTCTCCCCCTCTACTCTCTTCTGATGAATTGAGTTTTCCTCTTGAAGTTATCTTATCGGATTGAGTCTTTAATGATTTGAGAACACTTGATGTATGTCTTGCTATGATTATCTGTGGTGACAATGGGATATCATGTGCCACTTGATGTATGTTTTGGTGATCAACTTGCGGGTTCCGCCCATGAACCTATCATAAGGGTTAGCACACGTTTTCGTCTTGACTCTCTGGTAGAAACTTTGGGGCACTCTTTGAAGTACTTTGTGTTGGTTGAATAGATGAATCTGAGATTGTGTGATGCATATCGTATAATCATGCCCACGGATACTTGAGGTGACAATGGAGTATCTAGGTGACATTAGGGTTTTGGTTGATTTGTGTCTTAAGGTGTTATTCTAGTATGAACTCTTGATGGATTGAGCGGAAAGAATAGCTTTATGTTATTTTACTATGAACTCTTGAATAGATAGAACAGAAAGAATAACTTTGAGGTGGTTTCGTACCCTACCATAATCTCTTCGTTTGTTCTCCGCTATTAGTGGCTTTTGAGTGACTCTTTGTTGCATGTTGAGGGATTGTTATATTATCTATCTATGTTATTATTGTTGAGAGAACTTGCACTAGTGAAACTATGAACCCTAGGCCTTGTTTCCTATCATTGCAATACCGTTTATGCTCACGTTTATCATTAGTTACCTTGCTGTTTTTATTATTTCATATTACAAAAACCTATATCTACCATCCATATTGCACTTGTATCACCATCTCTTCGCCGAACTAGTGCGCCTATACAATTTACCATTGTATTGGCTATGTTGGGGACACAAGAGATTCTTTGTTATTTGGTTGCAGGTTTGTTTGAGAGAGACCATCTTCATCCTACGCCTCCCACGGATTGATAAACCTTGGGTCATCTACTTGAGGGAAATTTGCTACTGTCCCGCAAACCTGTGCACTTGGAGGCCCAACAACGTCTACAAGAAGAAGGTTGTGTAGTAGACATCACCCCCAGGTGCTTCCTTGGCCCATTGGCTTTCTTCTAGCCCAAAAAAAATCCTCTAGGAGTTTCGTTGCGTTTGGACTCCGTTTGATATTGATTTCCTGCGATGTAAAAAGCATGTAGAAAACAGCAACTGGCACTTGTCACTATGTCAATAGGTTAGTACGAAAAAATGATATAAAATGACTATAAAATGATTTTAAAACATCCAAGAATGATAATATAATAGCATGGAACAATCAAAAATTATAGATATGTTGGAGACGTATCTGCATCCCCAAGCTTAATTCCTACTCGTCCTCGAGTAGGCAAATGATAAAAACAGAATTTTGATGTGAAATGCTGCCTAACATGTTCATCACATTTCTTTTCTTTATAGCATGGACATATGGACTTTTATATGATTCAAATCAATAGTCTAGTTTTGACATGAAGACTTTAATACTCAATCATACCAACAAGCAACCATGTCTTTCAAAATATCAACACTAAAGCAAGTTATCCCTAGCCCCTTATGATCAATCATTGATCCATTCATGAAATACACTCGAATATTAGCTACACCCAATGCTCAAATACGATCATAGTGCCCCTTAGTTGGTGATTTATAAGAGAAGATGGAGACTCAAATTCAAAATAAATATTGCATAAGTAAAAGAAAGGCCCTTTGTGGAGGGAAGTAGGGATTTGTAGAGGTGCCAGAGCTCAAAGCTTAAATTTGGAGATAAAAAATTATTTTTGAGAGGCATACTTTTCCCACCAACGAAAACGACTTGGAGCATCCCAACACTTTCCATGCTAGATACATCATAGGAGGTTCGCAAACAGAAAATAAAGTTTATTCCTTTTTCCACCATAACTTTCACTTTCCATGGCTAATTGTATCCACGGGTGCCCTCCATACCAACACTTTACAAGGAATTTATTATTTTACAACATAAAGTAAATTCATTATACATTTCGGGAGTGGGCATCCCCAGTACCTTTGTCGTACTCTCGTGTAATGACAGGTGAATAAACACTCATTGTGAGAATAACACATCTAGCATGGAAAATATTGGCTACCCTTCACAGCTTCTCGAGTAGTAGAGCACACAAAAGAGAAATTTATTTTGAACATTAGAGATGGCACATGCAAATTTGCTTAGAACGGCATGCAAATACCGCATATAGGTAGATAGAGTGGACTCATATGGCAAAACTGGTTTAAAGGGTTTTGGATGCACAAGTAGTGATCATACTTAGTGCAAAATGAAGGCTAGCAAAAAGATTGAGAAGCGACCAACCAAAAAAGAAAAATATCATACCAAAGTATTAAGCATAAGTAACACCGAATAATGCACCATAATTAGGATATAAGTTCCGTTGCATAACTATTGACTTTCGTGCTTGCATAGGGAATCACAAACCTTAACATCAATATTCTTACTAAAGCACAATTACTCATCAACATGACTCACATATCATATCGTCATATCTCAAAACCATTACTAAGAATCAAGTTTATTTTGTCCAATGATCTTCATGAAAGTTTTTATTATATCCTCCTTGGATATCTATCACTTTGGGACTATTTTCATATGTTGCTTTTATAAGTGAAGATCATGAGCATAATTTTTTTTCTTTCTCTCAAAATAATCTAAGTGAAGCAAGAGAGAATTTCTTAAAATTTTACTAACTCCCAGATAAATCTAAGTGAAGCATGAGAGCATTTCTTCAGAAGTAACAAAGCACACCGTGCTCCGAAAGATATAAGTGAAATACTAGAGCAAATCCATGGCTCTAAAAATTTAAGTGAAGCATAGGAGCAAGCATAACATAATTTTTGGCTCTCTCAAAAGGGTGTTCCCAGCAAGGATTCAACACTTAAAACACAAAGCAAAACAAGCAAAGACTCATATCATATAAGACGCTCCAGGCAAAACTCATATTATGTGACGTATAAAAATATAGTTTCAAGTAAAATACCGATGATTGTTAGAAGAACGCGGGGATGCCACTCGGGGGCATCCCCAAGCTTAGTTGCTAGCTACTTCTTTGAATATTATCTTGGGGTGCCTCGGGCATCCCCAAGCTTAGCCTTTTGCTTATCCTTATTCCTTCATCCATCATAAGATAACCCAAAACTTGAAAACTTCAATCACACAAAACTCAAACAAAACCTTCGGGAGATCCGTTAGTATAAGAAACCAACCCACTACTATAAGTACTGTAGAAAACCTATTATTATTTTGTCTTTGCATTATATCTACTTTATTACAACTTTCTAAGGCAAAAACTCATCAAACAAAACCATAGAATCATCAAAACAAGCACATAACGCAAAGAAAACAGAATATGTCAGAAACAGAACAATCTATAGCAATCTGAATATTTTGAATACTTCTATAGGTTGACGTGAGGAATTTGTCTATTAATCCTCTTAAAAAGGAATCAACTTAAAATCACTCTTCTGTAAAAAAAATGACAAATACTCTCGTGAGTGCAAAAGTTTCTGTTTTTCAGCAAGATCAAATAAACTTTCACCCAAGTCTTCCCAAAGGCCTTGCTTGGCACAAACACTAACTAAACACAAAAAACAAAATCATAACAGCAGCATAAGTGTGCTAACACACAAAAACAGAAAGCAAAAATAAATTTTATTCATTGGGTTGCCTCCCAACAAGCGCTATCGTTTTATGCCCCTAGCTAGGCATAACGCGTAGGATCTAAGTTTTCTCATATTTGGTTCTAGATCCATAAGATGCCCTCATGATTGATTCATATGGTGGCCTAATTCTTGTTCTAGGGAAGTGTTCCATTCCCTTCCTTAGTGGAAATTGAAATTTAATATTGCCTTCTTTCATATCAATCACGGCACCAATAGTACACAAAAACGGTCTACCAAGAATAATTGGACAAGACAGATTACAATCAATATCAAGAACAATAAAAATTGTGGGCACATAATTCCTATTTGAAAGAATAAGAACATCATTAATTCTTCCCATAGGCTTTTTAATAGTAGAATCCTCTAAGTGCAAATTTAAAGAGCATTTTTCAATAACGGTAAGACCAAGCACATCACATAAAGATTTCGGAATTGTAGAAACACTAGCACCCAAATCACATAAAGCAAAACACTCATAATTTTTAATCTTGACTTTGATAGTAGGTTCCCACTCATCATGCAATTTTCTAGGAATTGAAACTTCTAATTCCAACTTTTCTTCAAAAGCTTTCATCATGGCATCAACAATATGTTTAGTAAAAGCTTTATTTTTTTCATAAGCATGGGGTGAATTTATCATGGATTGCAACAAAGAAATACAATCAATCAAAGAGCAACTATCATAATTAAAGTCTTTGTAATCCAAAATAGTTGGCACATCACTTGTTAAAGTCTTGACCTCTTCAAACCCACTTTTATCAATTTTTTCAACAAGATTTTCACCCTCTGAATCATAGGGACGCCTTCTAACTAAAGGTTACTCTTATCTAGTCCCTTTTTCATCAATCTTAAATCTACTAAACAAAGAATAAATAGAAGAAACACCAATCACTTTAAGATATTCATCACTTTTATCTTCTAACGAGATTGGTTTAGCGGCCATTTGATTCACTAAAGTGGCTTGTGCATCAGATATCTTTTCCAACAAACTTTCGGCAAACTTCTCTACTGATATCATCAAGTTGTTTCGTTATAGCTTCTAACACAACAGAGTGTTCCTTAAGTTCTTCCGTAAAATATTTATTATGCTCAAATTGTGTAGTCATATATTCCTTAGAACTTTTCCCAATTTCAAGCAAAATATTTGGGTAAGGAACGTTATAATATTTTATTTGAGGCATCATGACTATGCAAACAAGAACGCACACACAAACAGATCTGACGAGAAAACGGCGAACGAAAAAGAGGACGAATCAAACGGCAAATTTTTGTCAAGTGGGGGAGAGGAAAAGGAGAGGCAAATGGCAAATAATGTAAATTCTAGGAGATGAGATTTGTGATTAGGAACCTGGTTGATGTTTAAGATCCTCCCCGGCAATGGCGCCAGAAATTCCTTTTGATGTCTGCTAGAACTACGTCGGTATTTCCCCAAAGAGGAAGGGATGATGCAGTATAGCGACGGTAGGTATTTCCCTCAGTGATGAGACCAAGGTTATCGAACCAGTAGGAGAACCTCCTCACACCACGTAAACAGCACCTGCACACAAATAAAGAATACTCGCAACCCGACGTGTTAAAGGGGTTGTCAATCTCTTTCGGGTACGACGCCTCAAGATAGGCAAATAAGGTGAGGTAAAAGTGGTAGATAGGATAAATAGATCACGGAACAAATAAACTGCAGCAAGGTATTTTTGTATTTTTGGTTTAATAGATTTGAAAATAAATGCAAGGGAAAATAGATCACAAAGGCAAATATGATGAAAAGAGACCCGGGGGCCGTAGGTTTCACTAGTGGCTTCTCTCGAGAAAAATAGCAAACGGTGGGAAAACAATTACTGTTGGGCAATTGATAGAACTTCAAGTAATCATGACAATATCTAGGCAATGATCATTATATAGGCATCACGTCCAGGATTAGTAGACCGACTCCTTCCTGCATCTACTACACTATTAGTCCACATATCGACCGCTATCCAGCATGCATCTAGTGTATTAAGTTCATGAGAAAATGGAGTAAAGCAATAAGAATGATGACATGATGTAGACGAGATCCATTTATCTATTGCGGAGATATAGATCTCATCTTGTTATCCTTAGTAGCAATGATGACATATGTGTCAGTTCCCCTTCTGTCAGTGGGATCGAACCCACTACAAAGCACCTCTTCCCATTGCGAGATAAATAGATCAAGTTGGCTAAACAAAACCCAAATATCAGAGAAGAAATACGATTCTGTAAGCAATCATGCATATAAGAGATCAAAGAAGACTCAAATAACTTTCTTGGATAAAAACATAGATCTGATCATAAACTCAAAGTTCACCAGATCCCAACAAACACACCGCAAAAAGACTTACATCATATGGATCTCCAAGAGACCATTGTATTGATAATCAAGAGAGAGAGAGAGAGAGAGAGAGAGAGGAAGCCATCTAGCTACTAACTACGGACCCGTAGGTCTACAAAGAACTACTCACGCATCATAGGAGAGGCACCAATGGAAGTGGTGAACCCCTCCATGACGATGTCTAGATTGGATCTGGTAGTTCTGGACTCTACGGCAGTTGGAATTGATTTTCGTCGACTCCCCTAGGATTTCTGGAGTATTGTGATATTTATAGAGCGAAGAGACAGTTCAGGGGGCACCCGAGGTGGGCAGCACCCACCAGGGTGCGCCTGGGCCTCTTGGCGTGCCCTGGTGGGTGCTGCTCCCCTCGAGCAGCCCCCTAGGTGCTTCCTTTCCCATTGGCTTTCTTCTGGCCCAAAAAAAATCCTCTAGGAGTTTTGTTGCATTTGGACACCGTTTGATATTGATTTCCTGTGATGTAAAAAACATGCAGAAAACAACAACTAGCACTGGGCACTATGTCAATAGGTTAGTACAAAAAGATGATATAAAATGATTGTAAAACATCCAAGAATGATAATATAACAACATGGAACAATCAAAAATTATATTTATGTTGGAGACATATCAGTCGTCATGGCTTGTGTCACCGCAACCTCATGAGGTTGCCCACCTGCATAGAAATCACCGCTCCTCAGGAGGTACCCTAGGGAGGCCACTCCCTCCGGAGGTCTTGATGTCACCCGCCTCGCGTAGCTTGGCCCCTCGCGAGGGTCTTGTCTTGTTGGTGTTGTAGACGGGTCATACCAGGCTGTTGATGGAGCCACACCGTGGGTCGCAGGCAGGCAAGTCTGGGTACCTTGGTTCCCAGAACCCCAACAGTAGCCCCCAGACCCAAAGCACGCTCGGACTTGGCTTCGTGGCAAAGCTAAAGGGCAAGGGCGAAGCAAGGTGGGCCTTAATCGCCTGCGGACCGGGTCGACGCGTGGCGATTGATGGGACGTGGGCGTGTCCACTTCCCCACTCCGACTCGGCAACTGCCCAACTTGACAACTACCTGGTGCATGCAGAAAAGCATCATTACTTAGAATCTTGACAGGTCGGCGGTTGTCTTCCCTCCAGCTCTAAATGGGGAAGGGAGCAAAGCCCCCAACCTATCTTCAACTTCACGCCGCTTTCTCCTCCTTCCTTTTCATCCGGCCATCTTGCCGAAGGGTCTATGGTGCCAGTGAGGAGGTTTTCTGCTACTGAGAAGGGAAAAACTTCTCAGGTGGAACCTGAGCTGCTCCCGCCGAAGAAGAGGCTTGATTGCTCCCGGGACGCTGCTGCGGTGCCCATGAAGACGCGGCCTTGACACGAACGCGCTCTACCAGGCTTCCCAGCCCCCGTGTATGCTCGCGTGCAGAGCCCCGCCCACGGGAGTGGCGGCAGGCACTGCATGGGACGGAGCCATGGAGGAGGACATGTGGTGGCCATATAGCCACCCCACCCGCGGACCCATGCCGAAGGTACGACCCGCGAGTTTGTAGTGTGGGCGGCAATTCCACCATGCACATGGATCTGGCTCCCGTGGTCCCTCGTGAGGGAGATACCGCCAAGGGGGGCCGTCGAGTTGTGGTTGCAGCACGACGGGTGCTACAGCCAGGCTTCAGAAGCGGAAGTCAAGGTCGTCGATGACGGTGACGTCTTCATGACCCGGGGATGGGGTGAGATCGCCCGCGCATGCCGCCCGGAGGGAGGTCACGCCATCCACTTTGAGTACGATGGAGCTTCAATGCTTTCCCTCAAGGTCTTCGGCGAGGACGGCCGGCGCCTGAAATGTTACCCCAGGGGAGGCGAACAGGACAGCGGCCCCTCTTCGGGTTGACAAGGTGGCAGGGCCACTGGCGGTGAACTTACCCTTGTCCGTGACTCCTCTGACAGCAGCAGCGCCTCATCAGACTAGAGCGGCGATGATAGCTACAAGCCGCTACGTCACCACGCCCGAACCACAACAGTAGCGTCACCCCGACGTCGTTGGTGATGTTGCCGAGGTCATCGCTCTTAGGGGGTTTTTCCTTTTGCTTCTATTCTGCACAAAACCATGATGGGCCCCGCATGGGTATGTAAAAAACTACGACGCTTGCACTTTAACATTATCATTTCTGATTTGATGTCATGTTTGTGTCTCTTGCCTTCGCATGGTTCCCCCTTTCATTCCTACGATAGCTTACTCTCTACACCGATAGGACCCAGTCCGTAGGCAAGCTTCAGCCATCACTGGTATGCCAGGTCGAGATGCTGTTGTCAAGGCCAGGAGGTGAGTGGCCCGAGGTCCAGTAAGAGCCCCTGAGGCGCGATGCTCAGGAGGTCCCCTTTGGCATGCAAGCGGATCCCAAAAGACTAAAAGGGAAACGTCCTTGCCCGAGCGAGATCACTAGAGACAGAGTGCTGATTGTAGGGCTCGTGCCATCATGCAAGTGCGGGGTAACTTATCTTGGCGAGCCTGTGATGATTCTTTAGCGGCAAGGACGAGCTTCCTGCGTGATGTTAAGTTGTGCCCTTCTCCTAATGGCGCCCCTGGGCAGGGCCTGTACCGTCCCCATCATTCTCGCTCGTCTGGGTGCACTACGTCCTCGGGTCCCAGCCCTCGAGCAAGGCTCAGCTGCTGCTGGTATGCCAGGTCGTGATGCCAAGGTCAAGGCCAGGGGGTGAGGGCCCGAGAGCTAGTAGGAGCCCCTGAGGCGCGGTGCTCAGCGCCCCCTTTAATGTACAAGCGACTTGCACGAGAAAAGAGTGGCTGGACCTAAGGGGGTGCCTATGAGGTGTTACGTCTCGAGGGACGGGCGAAGCGCCTGGTGGTCCCTGCTTCGGCGGTTCCTGGGAGTTAGCCGAAAAAGGAAAACACAATATGCAGCCGTGGTTGCTATCCTGCCGATGATCTTTCCGCAAGAAGACGAAGGCACTAAGGACACGGTGAGGTGACGTGCGCGGGGCCGGACGTGAGCCAGAGCTCAGTATCTTAGGTTTATAAGCGTTGCAGGGACAGACCCGAGAATAGGCGCCGTGCCAGTAGCCCTCATTGCGGGATGAGCAAGAGATAGGTTTACCAACGCGTAGAGGCCGCAAGGGGCAGCTCCAGAGATAACAAGACGCCTAGAGTAAGGTCGACAACCATGACAGCTCAAGCATGCATCACTGGTTCGGAGTACATGAATCAAAATGGTGCGACTGCAGGGATAGGCCCTAGCAGCTTGAGGATAATGCAGCCCGAGGGGCGCCCTCAACTGAACAAACCAACAAGTCACCTGGCATAATCTTTGTAGAGGCGTTGGAGAAGCTGAAGGTGCGGAGAAGCTGAAGATGCGTGCTACAGAAGTCGCCCTCATGAGCCGGCCGACTCCTGAGTCCCTGGGGGCTCACGAGGTTCCGGCACCTCCTCCGTCAGGATCACCTGGCGCCTGGCCTCGTGAGCTGCCAGAACACTCTGCATGTAACGCTGGTGCAAGGTAGCCGTGCCCGACAGGCCAAACAGCATGCGAACGTAGCTGTGTGGGTGGCCCCCACACCGACCAATGCGGGACGACCAGAAGAGCTCCTGAGAAGAAGCCCTGTTGAGGCTTGGTATGTTGACGCGGACGCGTAGCTTGCCACCCATGTCGGGGGCGGCAGCTGCACTGGATGACGCGGGGCGACGCTCGCCATGCTTGGCTCACACCTTGCACCTTGCTCACGGTAGCGCGCATCAAAACACACCTCCATGTGGTGCCCGAACGTCTCCTTGGTGACACTGGCTAGGTCAAAGGCCCACCAGACAAGAGCCCCCAAGCCCGTTCTGAGAGGGGCACGAGGCACGCCTTCCTATGTGAGAGAGGAAGCCGCCCAAGTAGTGGCCACAGGGCCTGAGGCATGATCGTCGGACGCCCCAGCCTCCCGACGGCCCCTGAGGAGGAGCTGCTTCTTCTTCTTGGGGACGGCCTTAGGAGGACGGATGACACCCTCGTCATCTGAGTTCTCGACTGCTGCAACCTGGTAGGCACGCTCGAGGGAGCACACCGCATCCTTCTCGTTGCAGGCGACCGTGATGATGTCGCTGCTTCCTTTCATCTTGAGGATGTTGTAGCCGTGGTGAGTTGCTGCCATAAACTTGGCGAGGGTCGGATAGCCAAGGATGGCATTGTACAGGAGACGAATGTGGGCGACGTTGAAATTGAATAGCTCGGTGTGGTAGTTGTCGCACTTGCCGAAGGTGATGGGAAGCCGAATCTGTCCTATGGGGACGGTGGAGCCATCGGTCACTCCTGAGAAGGGCTTAGTGGGGAGAAGCTGGTCGTAGGGCACCTGGAGTGTGTCAAACGTCTCGACGGATAGGATGTTGAGCCCCGCGCCACCATCGATGAGAATCTTGGTGACGAGGACGTTGCTGATGGTCGGCGAGCAAAACATCGGGAGCGCACTGGCGGTGGCTGAACACTTGAGCTGGTCTGTAGAGTCGAAAGTGATGGTGTACTTGGACCACCTGAAGGGACGCGATGCCTCGAGCTTGGGAGGTCCTCATTCACCTCACAAGCAAACTTCTTGAAGATGTGATGGGGGGCGGGAGCCTGAGCGCCACCCAGGATGCAGGCAATGGTGCGAGGCTCCTGGAAGCCCCCGACCCCATCGTCTTGGCGTTGGTCATCGTTCCACCTCGGTGGCAACGATAGCGGAGGGAGGTCGGCATTGCCCTGAGGACGGTCCTCATGAAGCGGGTCCCTCCAGGGGCCGTCGCGAGGCTGGCCCTGCCAGCGGTCCTCATGGGGTTGATCGCTCCAGTCCTTGCGAGGGTCGCAGATGTCCCAGCGGCCACCACTGCGGCCTCCTCCGCGGCCGTAGCCATGGTCGTTGCGCTCGGTACGACGGCCGAAGCACCTGTCACGGATCACCCTAAGCTCTTGTCAGTCGTTGGTGTTGTGGCTGTGAACATTGTGGAAGACATGGAAAGGGCGGCTGCTCTTGGAGGACTCGGGGTGGTCGCAACCGCACTTCATCTCAGGTTCAGCCGCAAGCACAGTCGGACCCTTGCGCTTTACGTCCTTAACTTTGGCCTTCTTATCTTCAGGATCATTCTCGGGAAGCTCCAGGAGGGAGAGGCGACCTTCCTCTTCCCTCGCGCATCTGGTGCCCATGTTAAACATCTCCAGAGCCGAGCACAAATCCTCATGCATGGTGATCTCTTCCTTCATCTTGATATCCCGGATGCCCTCAGAGAACGCCGTAATGATGGCCTCGTCCGACACCTTCGAGATTTTGAGGCGAACGTTGGTGAAGCATTGTATGTACTTCTGCAAGGTTTCGCCTGTCTGCTGCTTGATGCGTCGCAGGTCGCCTGCCCCAGCAACGCGGTCATGAGTGCCCTGAAAGTTGGCGATGAAGCGCTCGCTATCGGTGTCAAAATCGGCGGATCTCGGGTAGGGGGTCCCGAACTATGCGTCTAAGACTAATGGTAACAGGAGGCGGGGGACATAATGTTTACCCAGGCTCAGGCCCTCTCTATGGAGGTAATACCCTACTTCCTGCTTGATTGATCTTGATGATATGAGTATTACAAGAGTTGATCTACCACGAGATCGTAGAGGCTAAACACTAGAAGCTAGCCTATGATTATGATTGTTGTTGTCCTACGGACTAAACCCTCTGGTTTATATAGACACCAGAGGGGGTTAGGGTTACACAGAGTCGGTTACAGAGAAGTAAATCTAAATATTCAAATTGCCAAGCTTGCCTTCCACACAAAGGAGAGTCCCACCCGGACACGGGACAAAGTCTTCAATCTTGTATCTTCATAATCCAACAGTCCGGCATAAGCATATAGTCCGGCTGTCCGAGGACCCCCTAATCCAGGACTCCCTCAGTAGCCTCTGAACCAGGCTTCAACGACACTGAGTCCGGCGTTGATTGTCCTCGGCATTGCAAGGCGGGTTCCTTCTCCGAATACTCGAAGGTAGATTTTGAACACATGAATCGTGTCCTGCTCTGCAAAACAAATTCCACATACCACCATAGAGAGCACAATTTTTCACCAATCTAATCTGCTGACAATTTTTCATAGCGTGAAATCACGCCGTGGCCCGGTCATTATGCGAACCGTTTTTCTCAACCTGCTACTGCACATATTGCGAGGAGGTTTTATTGGCACGTCTTGTCGAAGCAGAGATCATGTCCCCTTATCGCGGGATTATCATCAATCCAGGTGTGGGTTGAAGGAAATATGCCCTAGAGGCAATAATAAATTTATTATTTATTTCCTCATATCATGATAAATGTTTATTATTCATGCTAGAATTGTATTAACCGGAAACATGATACATGTGTGAATACATAGACAAACATATAGTCACTAGTATGCCTCTACTTGACTAGCTCATTAATCAAAGATGGTTATGTTTCCTAACCATAGACATGTGTTGTCATTTGATTAATGGGATCACATCATTAGAAGAATGATGTGATTGACATGACCCATCCCGTTAGCTTAGCACTTGATCGTTTAGTATTCTGCTATTGCCTTCTTCATGACTTATACATGTTCCTGCAACTATGAGAAATATGCAACTCCCGTTTACCGGAAGAACACTTTGGGTACTACCAAACGTCACAACGTAACTGGGTGATTATAAAGGAGTACTACAGGTGTCTCCAAAGGTACATGTTGGGTTGGCGTATTTCGAGATTAGGTTTTGTCACTCCGATTGTCGGAGAGGTATCTCTGGGCCCTCTCGGTAATGCACATCACTATAAGCCTTGCAAGCAATGTAGCTAATGAGTTAGTTACGGAATGATGCATTACGTAACGAGTAAAGAGACTTGCCGGTAACGAGATTGAACTAGGTATTAGATACCAACGATCGAATTCCGGGCAAGTAACATACCGATGACAAAGGGAACAATGTATGTTGTTATGCGGTTTGACCGATAAAGATCTTCGTAGAATATGTAGGAGCCAATATGGGCATCTAGGTTCTCCTATTGGTTATTGACCAAGAATAGTTCTAGGTCATGTCTACATAGTTC
The DNA here is from genome assembly GCF_018294505.1 of Triticum aestivum. Classification (NCBI taxonomy): domain Eukaryota; kingdom Viridiplantae; phylum Streptophyta; class Magnoliopsida; order Poales; family Poaceae; genus Triticum; species Triticum aestivum. The sequence continues at coordinate 141,847,367 of NC_057810.1, forward strand.
TCGAACCCGTAGGGTCCGCACGCTTAAGGTTTCGATGACAGTTTTATTATGAGTTTATGAGTTTTGATGTACCGAAGGAGTTCGGAGTCCCGGATGAGATCAGGTACATGACGAGGAGTCTCGAAATGGTCGAGACGTAAAGATCGATATATTGGACGACTATATTCGGAGTTCGGAAAGATTCCGAGTGATTCGGGTATTTTTCGGAGTACCGGAGAGTTACGGGAATTCGCCGGGGAGTATATGGGCCTTATTGGGCCATACGGGAATAGAGGGGAGAGGCCGAAAGGAAGGAGGTGCGCAGCACCCCTCTGGTCCGAATTGGACAAGGGGTGCAGCCCCCTTTTCCTTCCTCCTCTCCCCCTCTTTCCTTCTCTCCTACTCCAACAAGGAAGGGGGGGAGTCCTACTCCCGGTGGGAGGAGGACTCCTCCTGGCGCGCCCCTCCTGGTCGGCCGCACCTCCCCCCTCCCTCCTTTATATACGGGGGCAGGGGGGCACCTCTAGGCACAACAACACAAGTTGATCTACGGATTGTTCCTTAGCCGTGTGCGGTGCCCCTCTCCACCATATTCCACCTCGGTCATATCGTCGTGGAGTTTAGGCGAAGCCCTGCGCCGGTAGAGCATCATCATCATCACCACGCCGTCGTGCTGACGGAACTCATCCCCGAAGCTTTGCTGGATCAGAACCCGGGGATCGTCATCGAGCTGAACGTGTGCTGAACTCGGAGGTGTCATACGTTCGGTGCTTGGATCGGTCGGATCGTGAAGACGTACGACTACATCAACCGCGTTGTCATAACGCTTCCGCTTACGGTCTACGAGGGTACGTGGACGAACACTCTCCCCTCTCGTTGCTATATCATCACCATGATCTTGCGTGTGCGTAGGAATTTTTTTGAAATTACTGTGTTCCCCAACAGTGGTATCAGAGCCTGGTTTTATGCGTTGATGTTATATGCACGAGTAGAACACAAGTGAGTTGTGGGCGATATAAGTCATACTGCTTACCAGCATGTCATACTTTGGTTCGGCGGCATTGTGAGATGAAGCGGCCCGGACCGACATTACGCGTACGCTTACGCGAGACTAGTTTCACCGCTACGAGCACTCGTTGCTTAAAGGTGACCGGCGGGTGTCTGTCTCTCTCACTTGAGTTGAACCGAGTGTGGCTACGCCCGGTCCTTGCGAAGGTTAAAACAGCACCAACTTGACAAACTATCGTTGTGGTTTTGATGCGTAGGTAAGAACGGTTCTTGCTAAGCCCGTAGCAGCCACGTAAAATTTGCAACAACAAAGTAGAGGACGTCAAACTTGTTTTTGCAGGGCATGTTGTGATGTGATATGGTCAAGACGTGATGCTATATTTTATTGTATGAGATGATCATGTTTTGTAACCAAAGTTATCGGCAACTGGCAGGAGCCATATGGTTGTCGCTTTATTGTATGAAATGCAAACACCCTGTAATTGCTTTACTTTATCACTAAGCGGTAGCGATAGTCGTAGAAGCAATAGATGGCATAACGACAACGATGCTACGATGGAGATCAAGGTGTCGCGCCGGTGGCAATGGTGATCATGACGGTGCTTTGAAGATGGAGATCACAAGCACAAGATGATGATGGCCATATCATATCGCTTATATTGATTGCATGTGATGTTTATCCTTTATGCATCTTATCTTGCTTTGATTGACGGTAGCATTTTAAGATGATCTCTCACTTAATAATCAAGAAGTGTTCTCCTGAGTATGCACCAATGCGAAAGTTCTTCGTGCTGAGACACCAAGTGATGATCGGGTGTGATAGGCTCTACGTTCAAATACAACGGGTGCAAAACAGTTGCGCACACGGAATACTCAGGTCATACTTGACGAGCCTAGCATATACAGATATGGCCTCGGAACACGGAGACCGAAAGGTCGAACGTGAATCATATAGTAGATATGATCAACATAGTGATGTTCACCATTGAAACTACTCCATCTCACGTGATGATCGGACATGGTTTAGTTGATTTGGATCACGTGATCACTTAGATGACTAGAGAGATGTCTGTCTAAGTGGGAGTTCTTAAGTAAATATGATTAATTGAACTTAAATTTATCATGAACTTAGTACCTGATAGTATTTTGCTTGTCTATGTTTGTTTGTAGATAGATGGCTCATGTTGTTGTTCCGTTAAATTTTAATGCGTTCCTTGAGAAAGCAAAGTTGAAAGATGATGGTAGCATTTACACGGACTGGGTCCGTAACCTGAGGATTATCCTCATTGCTGCACAGAAAAGTTACGTCCTGGAAGCACCGCTGGGTGCCAGGCCTGCTGCTGATGCAACTGACGATGTTAAGAACGTTTGGCAGAGCAAAGCTGATGACTACTCTATAGTTCAGTGTGCCATGCTTTACGGCTTAGAACCGGGTCTTCAACGACGTTTTGAACGTCATGGAGCATATGAGATGTTCCAGGAGTTGAAGTTAATATTTCAAGCAAATGCCTGGATTGAGAGATATGAAGTCTTCAATAAGTTCTATAGCTACAAGATGGAGGAGAATAGTTCTGTCAGTGAACACATACTCAAAATGTCTGGGTATAATAATCACTTGATTCAACTGGGAGTTAATCTTCCTGATGATAGTGTCATTGACAGAATTCTCCAATCACTACCACCAAGCTACAAGAGCTTCGTGATGAACTATAATATGCAAGGGATGAACAAAACTATTCCTGAGCTCTTCGTAATGCTAAAAGCTGCGGAGGTAGAAATCAAAAAGGAGCATCAAATGTTGATGGTTAACAAGACCACCAGTTTCAAGAAAAAGGGCAAAGGGAATAAGAAGGGGAACTTCAAAAAGAACGGCAAGCAAGTTGCTACTCAAGAGAAGAAACCCAAGTCTGGACCTAAGCCTGAAACTGAGTGCTTCTACTGCAAGCAGACTGGACACTGGAAGCGGAATTGTGTCAAGTATTTGGCGGATAAGAAGGATGGCAAAGTGAACAAAGGTATATGTGATATACATGTTATTGATGTGTACCTTACTAATGCTCGCAGTAGCACCTGGGTATTTGATACTGGTTCTGTTGCTAATATTTGCAACTCGAAACAGGGACTACGAATTAAGCGAAGATTAGCTAAGGACGAGGTGACGATGCGCGTGGGAAATGGTTCTAAAGTCGGTGTGATCGCGGTCGGCACGCTACCTCTACATCTACCATCGGGATTAGTTTTAGACCTAAATAATTGTTATTTGGTGCCAGCGTTGAGCATGAACATTATATCTGGATCTTGTTTGATGCGAGACGGTTATTCATTTAAATCAGAGAATAATGGTTGTTCTATTTATAGGAGTAATATCTTTTATGGTCATGCACCCTTGAAGAGTGGTCTATTTTTATTAAATCTCGATAGTTGTGATACACATATTCATAGTGTTGAAACCAAAAGATGCAGAGTTGATAATGATAGTGCAACTTATTTGTGGCACTGCCGTTTAGGTCATATCGGTGTAAAGCACATGAAGAAACTCCATACTGATGGGCTTTTGGAATCACTTGATTATGAATCACTTGGTACTTGCGAACCGTGCCTCATGGGCAAGATGACTAAAACGCCGTTCTCCGGAACTATGGAGCGAGCAACTGATTTGTTGGAGATCATACATACTGATGTTTGTGGTCCAATGAATGTTGAGGCTCGCGGCGGGTATCGTTATTTTCTCACCTTCACAGATGATTTGAGCAGATATGGGTATATCTACTTAATGAAACACAAGTCTGAAACATTTGAAAAGTTCAAAGAATTTCAGAGTGAAGTGGAAAATCATCGTAACAAGAAAATAAAGTTTCTACGATCTGATCGTGGAGGAGAATATTTGAGTTACGAGTTTGGTCTACACTTGAAACAATACGGAATAGTTTCGCAACTCACGCCACCCGGAACACCACAACGAAATGGTGTGTCCGAACGTCGTAATCGTACTTTACTAGATATGGTGCGATCTATGATGTCTCTTACAGATTTACCGCTATCGTTTTGGGGTTATGCTTTAGAGACGGCCGCATTCACGTTAAATAGGGCACCATCAAAATCCATTGAGACGACACCTTATGAACTGTGGTTTGGCAAGAAACCAAAGTTGTCGTTTCTTAAAGTTTGGGGCTGTGATGCTTATGTAAAGAAACTTCAACCAGATAAGCTCGAACCCAAATCGGAGAAATGTGTCTTCATAGGATACCCAAAGGAGACTATTGGGTACACCTTCTATCACAGATCTGAGGGCAAGATTTTCGTTGCTAAATTCGGATCCTTTCTAGAGAAGGAGTTTCTCTCGAAAGAAGTGAGTGGGAGGAAAGTAGAACTTGATGAGATAACTGTATCTACTCCTTTGTTGGAAAGTAGTTCGTCACAAGAACCAGTTCCTGTGACAACTACACCAACTAGTGAGGAAGCTAATGATATTGATCATGAAACTTTAGATCAAGTTTCTACTAAACCTCACAGGTCTACCAGAATAAGATCCACACCAGAGTGGTACGATAATCCTATTCTAGAAGTCATGTTACTTGACCATGATGAACCTACGAACTATGAGGAAGCGATGATGAGCCCAGATTCCGCAAAATGGCTAGAGGCCATGAAATCTGAGATGGGATCCATGTACGAAAACAAAGTATGGACTTTGGTTGACTTGCCCGATGATCGGCAAGCCATTGAGAATAAATGGATTTTTAAGAAGAAGACTGACGCTGATGGTAATATAACTATCTATAAAGCTCGACTTGTTGCGAAAGGTTTTCGAGAAGTTCAAGGGGTTGACTACGATGAGACTTTCTCACCTGTAGTGATGCTTAAGTCTGTCCGAATCATGTTAGCTATTGCTGCATTTCACGATTATGAAATTTGGCAAATGGATGTCAAAACTGCATTCTTGAATGGATTTCTGGAAGAAGAGTTGTATATGATGCAACCAGAAGGTTTTGTTGATCCAAAAGGCGCTAACAAAGTGTGCAAACTCCAGCGATCTATTTATGGGCTGGTGCAAGCATCTCGGAGTTGGAATAAACGTTTTGATAGTGTGATCAAAGCATATGGTTTTATACAGACTTTTGGAGAAGCCTGTATTTACAAGAAAGTGAGTGGGAGCTCTGTAGCATTTCTGATTTTATATGTAGATGACATATTATTAATTGGAAATGATATAGAATTTCTGGATAGCATAAAGGGATACTTGAATAAAAGTTTTTCAATGAAAGACCTCGGTGAAGCTGCTTACATATTAGGCATCAAGATCTATAGAGATAGATCAAGACGCTTAATAGGACTTTCACAAAGCATATACCTTGACAAAATTTTGAAAAAGTTCAAAATGGATCAGGCAAAGAAAGGTTTCTTGCCTGTGCTACAAGGTGTGAAGTTGAGTCAAACTCAATGCCCGACCATAGCAGAAGATAGAGAGAAAATGAAAGATGTTCCCTATGCTTCAGCCATAGGCTCTATCATGTATGCAATGCTGTGTACCAGACCTGACGTATGCTTAGCAATAAGCTTGGCAGGAAGGTACCAAAGTAATCCAGGAGTGGATCACTGGACAGCGGTCAAGAACATCCTGAAATACCTGAAAAGGACTAAGGATATGTTTCTCGTATATGGAGGTGACAAAGAGCTAGTCGTAAAAGGTTACGTCGATGCAAGCTTTGACACTGATCCGGACGATTCTAAATCGCAAACCGGATACGTGTTTATATTAAACGGTGGAGCTGTAAGTTGGTGCAGTTCTAAACAAAGCGTCGTGGCTGGATCTACATGTGAAGCGGAGTACATAGCTACTTCTGAAGCAGCAAATGAAGGAGTCTGGATGAAGGAGTTCATTACCGATCTAGGTGTCATACCTAGTGCATCGGGACCAATGAAGATCTTCTGTGAAAATACTGGTGCAATTGCTTTGGCAAAGGAATCTAGATTTCACAAGAGGAGCAAGCACATCAAGAGACGCTTCAATTCCATTCGGGACCAAGTCCAAGTGGGAGACATAGAGATTTGCAAAATACATACGGATCTGAATGTTGCAGACCCGTTGACTAAGCCTCTCTCACGAGCAAAACATGATCAACACCAAAACTCCATGGGTGTTAGAATCATTACTATGTAATCTAGATTATTGACTCTAGTGCAAGTGGGAGACTGAAGGAAATATGCCCTAGAGGCAATAATAAATTTATTATTTATTTCCTCATATCATGATAAATGTTTATTATTCATGCTAGAATTGTATTAATCGGAAACATGATACATGTGTGAATACATAGACAAACATATAGTCACTAGTATGCCTCTACTTGACTAGCTCATTAATCAAAGATGGTTATGTTTCCTAACCATAGACATGTGTTGTCATTTGATTAATGGGATCACATCATTAGAAGAATGATGTGATTGACATGACCCATCCCGTTAGCTTAGCACTTGATCGTTTAGTATTCTGCTATTGCTTTCTTCATGACTTATACATGTTCCTGCAACTATGAGAAATATGCAACTCCCGTTTACCGGAAGAACACTTTGGGTACTACCAAATGTCACAACGTAACTGGGTGATTATAAAGGAGTACTACAGGTGTCTCCAAAGGTACATGTTGGGTTGGCGTATTTCGAGATTAGGTTTTGTCACTCCGATTGTCGGAGAGGTATCTCTGGGCCCTCTCGGTAATACACATCACTATAAGCCTTGCAAGCAATGTAGCTAATGAGTTAGTTACGGAATGATGCATTACGTAACGAGTAAAGAGACTTGCCAGTAACGAGATTAAACTAGGTATTAGATACCAACGATCGAATTTCGGGCAAGTAACATACCGATGACAAAGGGAACAACGTATGTTGTTATGCGGTTTGACCGATAAAGATCTTCGTAGAATATGTAGGAGCCAATATGGGCATCCAGGTTCCGCTATTGGTTATTGACCAAGAATAGTTCTAGGTCATGTCTACATAGTTCTCGAACCCGTAGGGTCCGCACGCTTAAGGTTTCGATGACAGTTTTATTATGAGTTTATGAGTTTTGATGTACCGAAGGAGTTCGGAGTCCCGGATGAGATCGGGGACATGACAAGGAGTCTCGAAATGGTCGAGACGTAAAGATCGATATATTGGACGACTATATTCGGAGTTCGGAAAGATTCCGAGTGATTCGGGTATTTTTCGGAGTACCGGAGAGTTACGGGAATTCGCCGGGGAGTATATGGGCCTTATTGGGCCATACGGGAATAGAGGGGAGAGGCCGAAAGGAAGGAGGTGCGCAGCACCCCTCTGGTCCGAATTGGACAAGGGGTGCAGCCCCCTTTTCCTTCCTCCTCTCCCCCTCTTTCCTTCTCTCCTACTCCAACAAGGAAGGGGGGGAGTCCTACTCCCGGTGGGAGGAGGACTCCTCCTGGCGCGCCCCTCCTGGGCGACCGCACCTCCCCCCTCCCTCCTTTATATATGGGGGCAGGGGGCACCTCTAGGCACAACAACACAAGTTGATATACGGATCGTTCCTTAGCCATGTGCGGTGCCCCTCTCCACCATATTCCACCTCGGTCATATCGTCGCGGAGTTTAGGCGAAGCCCTGCGCCGTTAGAGCATCATCATCGTCACCACGCCGTCATGCTGACGGAACTCATCCCCGAAGCTTTGCTGGATCGGAACCCGGGGATCGTCATCGAGCTGAACGTGTGCTGAACTCGAAGGTGCCGTACGTTCGGTGCTTGGATCGGTCGGATCGTGAAGACGTATGACTACATCAACCGCGTTGTCATAACGCTTCCGCTTACGGTCTACGAGGGTACGTGGACGAACACTCTCCCCTCTCGTTGCTATATCATCACCATGATCTTGCGTGTGCGTAGGAAATTTTTTGAAATTACTGCGTTCCCTAACATGGGTAACCCAACCGCGCCATTAACACGACGCTTGGGGAATAAGCGAGTTTACGGGGGCAAGTGAGGAGGCACAGGATTCCTGCTGCCTTTATAAGGGGAGAAGGACTCCCCTTTTGCACCGACGCCTTCTCCTTCCTCTGCTCATCCATTCTCTCTCACTCGAGCTCCAGCGCCCAAGCGTTCGTCTTCTCCGCCCAAAAAGGCCCTCCGAAAATGTCCGGATCTGGAGCAGGAGGCAAGTGGATGGCCTCTACCGTCCGGGAGAAGGATATCAAAAAGCTTGGGGGGCGGGTATCTGGCCAAGAAAATTAGCCATCGTCTCCCGATGGTAGGACAGATCGTCCCTACTCCGGAACCCCGCGAGAGGGTTGTATTCCTCCCTCACTTCGTCTGCAGGCTAGGGTTTCCCCTCCACCCATTCATTCGCGGCATCATGTATTACTACGGGATCGATCTTCATGATCTTTCCCCCAACTCCTTCCTCAACATCTCGACATTCATCGTCGTTTGTGAGGCCTTTCTCCACATCTCGCCACACTTCGGCTTATGGCTGAAGATTTTTAATGTGAAGCCCAAGGTAGTGAGCGGCGAGCACACCGAGTGCGGAGGTGCCATGGTGAGCAAGATGCCCAATGTCACATGGCGATCAGGTACTTTCAATGATTCCGTCAAAGGGTGGCAACAACAGTGGTTCTATGTCACTGAGCCACGCGACACAAAATGGGCCGCAGCTCCCGAATTCCGATCCGGAGCTTGATACGTCTCCAACCTATCTATAACCTTTGATTGTTCCATGCTATTATATTACCCCTTTTGGATGTTTATGGGCTTTATTTTACACATTTATATCATTTTTGGGACTAACCTACCAACCGGAGGCCCAGCCCGTATTGCTGTTTTTTTGCCTATTTCAGTATTTCGAAGAAAAGGAATATCAAACGGAGTCCAAACGGAATGAAACCTTCGGGAGCGTGATTTTTGGAACGAACATGATCCGGAGATCTTGGAGTGCAAGTCAGGAAGCTTCCAAGGGCCCCACAAGATAGGGGACCGCCCCCCTGTAGGGCGCGCCCCCTGTCTCATGGGCCCCTCGGGCGGCCACCGACGTACTTCTTCCTCCTATATATACCTACGGACCCCGAAAACATCCAAGAGCACCACGAAACACAGTTTCCACCGCCGTAACCTCCTGTATCCGCGAGATCCCATCTTGGAGCCTTCGTCGGCACTCTGCTGAAGGGGGAATCAACCACGAAGAGCTTCTACATCAACATCCTTGCCCCTTCGATGAGTTGTGAGTAGTTTACCACAGACCTACGGGTCCATAGTTATTAACTAGATGGCTTCTTCAATCTTTTTGGATCTCAATACAATGTTCTCCCCCTCTCTTGTGGAGATCTATTCGATGTAATCTCTTTTTGCGGTGTGTTTGTCGAGATCCGATGAATTGTGGGTTTATGATCAAGTTTATCTATGAATAATATTTGAATCTTCTCTGAATTCTTTTATGTATGATTGAGTTATCTTTGCAAGTCTCTTCGAATTATCAGTTTGGTTTGGCCTACTAGATTGGTCTTTCTTGCCATGGGAGAAGTGCTTAGCTTTGGGTTCAATCTTGCGGTGTTCTTACCCAGTGACTGAAAGGGTTGCAAGACACGTATTGTATTGTTGCTGAAAGAAATATGCCCTAGAGGCAATAATAAAGTTATTATTTATTTCCTTATATCATGATAAATGTTTATTATTCATGCTAGAATTGTATTAACCGGAAACATAATACATGTGTGAATACATAGACAAACATAGTGTCACTAGTATGCCTCTACTTGACTAGCTCGTTTATCAAAGATGGTTATGTTTCCTAGCCATGGACAAAAGAGTTGTCATTTGATTAAACGGGATCACATCATTGGGAGAATGATGTGATTGACTTGACCCATTCCGTTAGCTTATCACTTGATCGTTTAGTATGTTGCTATTGCTTTCTTCATGACTTATACATGTTCCTGTAACTATGAGATTATGCAACTCCCGTTTACCGGAGGAACACTTTGGGTGCTACCAAACGTCACAACGTAACTGGGTGATTATAAACGAGTAAAGAGACTTGCCGGTAACGAGATTGAACTAGGTATTGGATACCGATGATCAAATCTCGGGCAAGTAACATACCGATGACAAAGGGAACAACGTATGTTGTTATGCGGTTTGACCGATAAAGATCTTCGTAGAATATGTGGGAGCCAATATGGGCATCCAGGTCCCGCTATTGGTTATTGACCGGAAACAAGTTCTAGGTCATGTCCACATAGTACTCGAACCCGTAGGGTCCGCACGCTTAACGTTTCGTTGACGATATAGTATTATATGAGTTATGTATGTTGGTAACCGAATGTTGTTCGGAGTCACGGATGAGATCATGGACATGACGAGGAACTACGGAATGGTCCGGAGATGAAGTTTGATATATGGGATAATAGTGTTTGATCTCCGGAAGAGTTCAAGAATTCACCGGAAGGGGTTCTGGATGTTTCCCGAAATGTTTGGGTACGAGAACACGTTTTTGGGCCGAAGGGGAAAGCCCACAAGGTTTTTGGAAAGCACAAAAGGAAGTTTTGCGGAGTCCAGGGGCCAGACGCCAGGGTCCCTGGCATCTGGGTCCAGACGCCGGGAACCCTGGCGTCTGGCCCTGGAGTCCGAGAAGGACTCTTGCCTTTCGGGTGAAACCGACTTTGTGGAGGCTTTTACTCCAAGTTTCAACCCCAAGGCTCAACATATAAATAGAGGGGCAGGGCTAGCACCAAAGAGACATCAAGAAACACCAAGCCGTGTGCTGGCAACCCCGTCCCCTCTAGTTTATCCTCCGTCATAGTTTCCGTAGTGCTTAGGCGAAGCCCTGCGGAAATTGTTCTTCACCAACACCGTCACCACGCCGTCGTGCTACCGGAACTCATCTACTACTTCGCCCGTCTTGCTAGATCGAGAAGGCGAGGACGTCATCGAGCTGAACATGTGCAGAACTCGGAGGTGCCGTGTATTCGGTACTTGGATCGGTCAGATCATGAAGACGTACGAGTACATCAACCGCGTTGATAAACGCTTCCTCTTAGCGATCTTCAAGGGTATGAAGATACACTCCTCCTCTCGTTGCTATGCATCACCATGATCTTGTGTGTGCGTAGGAAAATTTTGAAATTACTACGTTCCCCAACAGTGGCATCCGAGCCTAGGTTTTATGCGTAGATGTCATATACACGAGTAGAACACAAGTGAGTTGTGGGCGATACAAGTCATACTGCTTACCAGCATGTCATACTTTGGCTCAGCGGTATTGTGAGATGAAGAGGCCCGGACCGACATTACGCGTACGCTTACGCGAGACTGGTTTCACCGTTACGAGCACTCGTGCTTAAAGGTGACTGTCGGGTGTCTGTCTCTCTCACTTTAGCTGAATCGAGTGTGGCTACGCCCGATCCTTGCGAAGGTTAAAACAGCCTTAACTTGACGAACTATCGTTGTGGTTTTGATGCGTAGGTAAGAACGGTTCTTGCTAAGCCCGTAGCAGCCACGTAAAATTTGCAACAACAAAGTAGAGGACGTCTAACTTGTTTTTGCAGGGCATGTTGTGATGTGATATGGTCAAGACGTGATGCTATATTTTATTGTATGAGATGATCATGTTTTGTAACCGAAGTTATCGGCAACTGGCAGGAGCCATATGGTTGTCGCTTTATTGTATGAAATGAAAACGCCCTGTAATTGCTTTAGTTTATCACTAAGCGGTAGCGATAGTCGTAGAAGCAATAGATGGCATAACGACAACGATGCTACGATGGAGATCAAGGTGTCGCGCCGGTGACGATGGTGATCACGACGGTGCTTCAAAGATGGAGATCACAAGCACAAGATGATGATGGCCATATCATATCACTTATATTGATTACATGTGATGTTTATCCTTTATGCATCTTATCTTGCTTTGATTGACGGTAGCATTTTAAGATGATCTCTCACTAAATTATCAAGAAGTGTTCTCCCTGAATATGCACCGTTGCGAAAGTTCTTCGTGCTGAGACACCACGTGATGATCGGGTGTGATAGGCTCTACGTTCAAATACAACGGGTGCAAAACAGTTGCACACGCGGATTACTTAGGTTAAACTTGACGAGCCTAGCATATAACAGATATGGCCTCGGAACACGGAGACCGAAAGGTCGAACGTGAATCATATAGTAGATATGATCAACATAGTGATGTTCACCATTGAAACTACTCCATCTCACGTGATGATCGGACATGGTTTAGTTGATTTGGATCACGTGATCACTTAGATGACTAGAGAGATGTCTGTCTAAGTGGGAGTTCTTAAGTAATATGATTAATTGAACTTAAATTTATCATGAACTTAGTCCTAGTAGTATTTTGTAAATTATGTTGTAGATCAATAGCTTGCGTGTTGCTTTCATATGTTTATTTTGATATGTTCCTAGAGAAAATTATGTTGAAAGATGTTAGTAGCAATGATGCGGATTGGATCCGTGATATGAGGTTTATCCTCATTGCTGCATAGAAGAATTATGTTCTTAATGCACCGCTAGGTGACAGACATATTGCAGGAGCAGATGCAGACGTTATAAACGTTTGGCTAGCTCAATATGATGACTACTTGATAGTTTAGTGCACCATGCTTAACGGCTTAGAATCGGGACTTCAAAGACGTTTTGAACATCATGGACCATGTGAGATGTTCCAGGAGTTGAAGTTAATATTTCAAGCAAATACCCGAGTTGAGAGATATGAAGTCTCTAAACAAGTTCTATGGCTAAAAGATGGAGGAGAATCGCTCAACGAGTGAGCATGTGCTCAGATTGTCTGGGTACTACAATCGCTTGAATCAAGTGGGAGTTAATCTTCCAGATAAGATAGTGATTGACAGAATTCTCTAGTCACCATCACCAAGTTAGTAGAACTTTGTGATGAACTATAGTATGCAAGGGATGATGAAAGCGATTCCCGAGATCTTCGTGATGTTGAAATCGACGAAGGTAGAAATCAAGAAAGAGCATCAAGTGTTGATGGTTGACAAGAACACTAGTTTCAAGAAAAGGGCAAAGGGAAAGAAAAGGGAACTTCAAGTAGAATGGCAAGCAAGTTGTCACTCCCGTGAAGAAGCCCAAAGCTGGACCAAAGCCTGAAACTAAGTACTTCTACTGCAAAAGAAATGGTCACTGGAAGTGGAAATGCCCTGAATATTTGGTGGATAAGAAGGATGGAAAAGTGAACAAGGATATATTTGATATACAGGTTATTGATGTGTACCTTACTAGTGTTTATAGTAACCCCTGAGTATTTGATACTTGTTCGGTTGCTAAGATTAGTAACTCGAAACAGGAGTTACAGAATAAACAGAGACTAGTTGAGGGTGAAGTGACGATGAGTGTTGGAAGTAGTTCCAAGATTGATATGATCATCATCGCACACTCCCTATACTTTCAGGATTAGTGTTAAACCTAAATAAATGTTATTTGGCGTTTGCGTTGAGCATGAATATGATTTGATCATGTTTATTGCAATATGATTATTCATTTAAAATCAGAGAATAATTGTTGTTCAGTTTAAATGAATAAAACCTTTGATGGTCATACACCCAATGAAAATAGTTTGTTGGATCTCGATCGTAGTGATACACATATTCATAATATTGATGACAAAAGATGCAAAGTTAATAATGATAGTGCAAATTATTTGTGGCACTGCCGTTTGGGTCATATCGGTGTAAAGCGCATGAAGAAACTCCATAAAGATGGATTTTTGGAATTATTTGGTTATGAATCATTTGATGCTTGCGAACCATGCCTTTGGGCCAAGATGACTAAAACTCCGTTCTTCGAAACAATGGAACGAGCTACTGACTTGATGGAAATAATACATACCGATGTATACGGTCCAATGAGTGTTGATGCTCGTGGTGGGTATTGTTATTTTCTGACCTTCATGAATTGAGCAGATATGAGTATATCTACTTAATGAAGCACAAGTCTGAAACATTTGAAAAGTTCAAAGAATTTCAGAGTGAAGTGGAGAATGATCGTAACAAGAAAATAAAGTTTCTACAATTTGATCGCAGAGACAAATATTTGAGTTACGGGTTTGGTCTTCAATTAAAACAATGTGGAATAGTTTCACCAACTCATGCCACCTAGAACACCACTACTTAATGGTGTGTCCAAGCGTCATAACAGTACTTTATTGGATATAGTGCAATCTATGATGTATCTTACCGATTTACCACTATTGTTTTGGGGTTATGCATTAGAGACAGCTGCATTCACGTTTAAATAAGGCACCATCTAAATCCGTTGAGATGACACCGTATGAACTATGGTTTGGCAAGAAACCAAAGTTGTCATTTCTTAGAAGTTTGGGGATGCGATGCTTATGTGAAAAGTTTCAACCTGATAAGCTCGAACCCAAATCGGAGAAGTGCGTCTTCATAGAATACCCAAAGGTAATTATTGGGTACACCTTCTATCACAGATCCGAAGGCAAGTTATTCGTTGCTAAGATGGGTCCTTTCTAGAGAAGAAGCTTCTCTCGAATGAAGTGAGTGGGAGGAAAGTAGAACTTGATGAGGTAATTGTACCTTCTCCCTTATTGGAAAGTAGTTCATCACAGAAATCAGTTCCAGTGATTCCTACACCAATTAGTGAGGAAGTTAATGATGATGATCATGAAACTTCAGATCAAGTTGCTACCAAACCTCGTAGGTCTTCCAGAGTAAGATCCGCACTAGAATGGTACGGTAATCATGTTCTGGAAGTCATGTTACTAGACCATGATGAACCTACGAACTATGAGGAAGCGATGATGAGCCCAGATTCCATGAAATGGCTTGAGGCCATAAAATCTGAGATATGATCCATGTATAAGAACAAAGTATGGACTTGGATTGACTTGCTCGATGATCAGCAAGCCATGTTAAATAAATGGATCTTCAAGAGGAAGACGTACACTGATAGTAGTGTTACTATCTACTAAGCTCGACTTGTTGCGAAAGGTTTTCAACAAGTTCAAGGTGTTGAATACGATGAGATTTTCTCACTCGTATCGAAGCTTAAGTCTGTTTGAATCATGTTAGCAATTGCCACATTTTATAAAATCTGGCAAATGGATGTCAAAAACTGCATTCCTTAATGGATTTATTAAAGAAGAGTTGTATATGATGCAACTAGAAAGTTTTTGTCAATCCTAAAGATGCTAACAAAGTGTGCAAGCTCCAGCAATCCATCAATGGACTGGTGCAAGCATCTCGGAGTTGGAATATACGCTTTGATGAGTTAATCAAAGCATATGGTTTTATACAGACTTTTGGAAAGACCTGTATTTACAAGAAAGTGAGTGGGAGCACTACAACATTTCTGATAAGTATATGTGAATGACATATTATTAATTGGAAATGATGTAGAATTTTCTGGAAAGCATAAAGGAGTGTTTGAAAGGAGTTTTTCAAAGAAAGACCTCGGTGAAGCTGCTTACACATTGAGCATCAAGATCTATATAGATAGATCAAGACGCTTGATAAGTTTTTAAATGAGTACATACCTTGATAAATTTTTTGAAGTAGTTCAAAATAGAACAGTCAAAGAAAGAGTTCTTGCCTATGTTGCAAGGTGTGAAGTTGGGTAAGACTCAAAACCCGAGTATGGCAGAAAATAGAAAGAGAATGAAAAGTCATTCCCTATGCCTCAGTCATAGGTTCTATAAAGTATGCTATGCTATGAACCAGACCTATTGTATACCTTGCTCTGTGTTTGGCAAAGGAATACAATTTTGATCTAATAGTAGATCACTGGACAACGGTCAAGAATATCCTTAGGGAGGACCAAGGAAATACTTCTCGATTATGGAGGTGATAAAAGAGCCTGTCGTAAAAAGTTACATCGGTACAAGCTTTTACACCGATCCAGATAACTCTAAGTCTCAATCTGGATACATATTGAAAGTGGGAGCAGTTAGCTAGAGTAGCTCCATGCAGAGCATTGTAGACATAGAATATTTGCAAAATACATACAGCTCTGAATGTGACAGACCCGTAGACTAAACTTCTCTCACGAGCAAAACATGATCATACCTTAGTACTCTTTGGGTGTTAATCACATAGCGATGTGAACTAGATTATTGACTCTAGTAAACCCTTTGGGTGTTGATCACATGACGATGTGAACTATGGGTGTTAATCATATACAGATATGAATATTGGCGTTAAATCACATGATGATGTGAACTAGATTATTGACTCTAGTGCAAGTGGGAGACTGAAGGAAATATGCCCTAGAGGCAATAATAAAGTTATTATTTATTTCCTTATATCATGATAAATGTTTATTATTCATGCTAGAATTGTATTAACCGGAAACATAATACATGTGTGAATACATAGACAAACATAGTGTCACTAGTATGCCTCTACTTGACTAGCTCGTTTATCAAAGATGGTTATGTTTCCTAGCCATGGACAAAAGAGTTGTCATTTGATTAAACGGGGTCACATCATTGGGAGAATGATGTGATTGACTTGACCCATTCCGTTAGCTTAGCACTTGATCATTTAGTATGTTGCTATTGCTTTCTTCATGACTTATACATGTTCCTGTAACTATGAGATTATGCAACTCCCGTTTACCAGAGGAACACTTTGGGTTCAACCAAACGTCACAACGTAACTGGGTGATTATAAAGGAGTACTACAGGTGTCTCCAAAGGTACATGTTGGGTTGGCGTATTTCGAGATTAGGTTTTGTCACTCCGATTGTCGGAGAGGTATCTCTGGGCCCTCTCGGTAATGCACATCACTATAAGCCTTGCAAGCAATGTAGCTAATGAGTTAGTTACGGAATGATGCATTACATAACGAGTAAAGAGACTTGCCGGTGACGAGATTGAACTAGGTATTGGATACCGATGATCAAATCTCGGGCAAGTAACATACCGATGACAAAGGTAACAACGTATGTTGTTATGCGGTTTGACCGATAAAGATCTTTGTAGAATATGTGGGAGCCAATATGGGCATCCAGGTCCCGCTATTGGTTATTGACCGGAAACAAGTTCTAGGTCATGTCTACATAGTTCTCGAACCCGTAGGGTCCGCACGCTTAACGTTTCGTTGACGATATAGTATTATATGAGTTATGTATGTTGGTAACCGAATGTTGTTCGGAGTCATGGATGAGATCATGGACATGACGAGGAACTCTGGAATGGTCCGGAGATAAAGTTTGATATATGGGATAACAGTGTTTGATCTCCGGAAGAGTTCCGGAATTCACCGGAAGGGGATTCGGATGTTTCCCGAAATGTTTGGGTACGAGAACACGTTATTTGGGCCAAAGGGGAAAGCCCACAAGGTTTTTGGAAAGCACAAAAGGAAGTTTTGCGGAGTCCAGGGGCCAGACGCCAGGGTCCCTGGCATCTGGGTCCAGACGCCGGGAACCCTGGCATCTGGCCCTGGAGTCCGAGAAGGACTCTAGCCTTTCGGGTGAAACCGACTTTGTGGAGGCTTTTACTCCAAGTTTCGACCCCAAGGCTCAACATATAAATAGAGGGGCAGGGCTAGCACCAAAGAGACATCAAGAAACACCAAGCCGTGTGCCGGCAACCCCGTCCCCTCTAGTTTATCCTCCGTCATAGTTTCCGTAGTGCTTAGGCGAAGCCCTGCGGAAATTGTTCTTCGCCAACACCGTCACCACGCCGTCGTGCTGCCGGAACTCATCTACTACTTCGCCCATCTTGCTGGATCGAGAAGGCGAGGACGTCATCAAGCTGAACGTGTGCAGAACTCGGAGGTGCCGTGTGTTCGGTACTTGTATCGGTCGGATCGTGAAGACGTACGACTACATCAACCGCGTTGATAAACGCTTCTGCTTAGCGATCTTCAAGGGTATGAAGATACACTCCTCCTCTCGTTGCTATGCATCACCATGATCTTGTGTGTGCGTAGGAAAATTTTGAAATTACTACGTTCCCCAACAGTTTCCATCGAGGATAACAAGATGGGGTTTATATCATATTGCATGAGTTTATCCCTCTACATCATGTCATCTTGCTTAATGCGTTACTCTGTTCTTATGAACTTAATACTCTAGATGCAGGCAGGAGTCAGTCGATGTGTGGAGTAATAGTAGTAGATGCAGGCAGGAGTCGGTCTACTTGTTATGGACATGATGCCTATCTACATGATCATGCCTAGATAATCTCATAACTATGCGCTTTTCTATCAATTGCTCGACAGTAATTTGTTCACCCACCGTAATACTTATGCTATCTCGAGAGAAGCCTCTAGTGAAACCTATGGCCCCCGGGTCTATCTCTTATCGTATTTGCTCTCAATCTACTTTTATTTGCATCTTTACTTTTTTGCATCTATATTACAAAATACCAAAAATATATTACTATCTCTATTAGATCTCACTTTTATAAGTGACCGTGAAGGGATTGACAACCCCTTTATTCCGTTGGTTGCGAGTTCTCAATTTGTTTGTGTAGGTGCATTGGACTTTTTAGGAGCCTCCTACTGGATTGATACCTTGGTTCTCAAAACTGAGGGAAACACTTACGCTACACTTGCTGCATCACCCTCTCCTCTTCGGGGAAAACCAACGCTAGCTCAAGATGTAGCAAGAAGGATTTCTGGCGCCCTTGCCAGGGAGGTCTTCGCTCAAGTCAAGACATACCAAGTACCCATCACAAACCCATCTCCCTCGCATTTACATTATTTGCCTCTCATTTTCCTCTCCCCCACTTAACCCTTGCCATTTTATTCGCCATCTCTTTCCCAATCTCCTCCTCTCTCTTTCACTTGCCTTTTTTTTGTTTGCTTGTGTCTCCATGTGCCTTCTATGTGCTTGCATCTTTGCTTGCTAAAAATCTATTGTTTTGGATCCACTTAAAGTATTCTACTTGGATCATCTTCGATCCTTATGCGCTCGTGTTGAAACCCCAACTAGCCTAGTTGATGGGAAATCTTTAGATGAGCATGCTCATTTTGTGCGTCACCGTTTGTCTGAAAAAGGGAGACTCTTATGGGATCAAATAAACAGATTGATGTGTTATGCTTGGAATCTTTGTGAAATTTGTGATTTTACTTGTTGCTCTAAGAACCCTAAAAAACACCTTCCCTACCTATGTGAGTTTAATGAAAATTAAATCTTATCATCTTATGCAAAGGGTGTTTATAGTTACTATGATATCAAACAAATTGAAGAATTTGTTGCTTTTAAGGGTGCTTATGAAGTTGCTTCTTTGATTGAAAAGTATGATATTACTCTCTACGAATCTGAAAATTTTGACATACTTAAATATTGCTGTGAAAACTATGCTCATAATGTCTATGTCAAAGAATTTATTGAGAGAATGACTGTTGCTTTGGAAGAAAATAATGATATGCATGAATCTATAGATAATGATGATTCCGATGATTTGATTGAAATATCCCTTGATGAACATGATGCTTGCTATTCTTGTGGCCATGATGCCAATATTTATGAAAATGAATTTGCTATAGTTCCCTTTGTTAAACATGAGATTGTTGCTATTGAACCCATACTTGGTAGTTCCTTCGATGAAAAGCTTGATTGCAATGATTTTACTATAAATTCTCTTGATGTCAATTATGCTAATAATATGCAAAACCCTAAGCTTGGGGATGCTAGTTTTGCTATGTTTACTACTTGTTGCAATGATCATGATTGGGGTGATTCTTCTTATGTTCTTGAAAATTTATTTAAGCCCCATGATGAATACGAGACTGATAATAGTGTTTGCAATATCAAAAGTGGGTTTGGAAGAGTGTCAACTTTAGATCCCACATATTTGGAGAGTGTTCAATCTTATGAAATTTTTAAGAAAAGTGGGTTTGGAGAGGTCATGACTTTAGTTAATGTTAATCCCACTATCTTGGAAGAGTGTCAACTTTGCATGCATGTGGATCCTGTTGAAGATATGTTATGTGATAGCTATTTTGTTGAATTAGCTTATGATCCTACATGTAATTATTATGAGAGAGGAAAATATGGTTGTAGAAATTTTCATGTTACTAAATTACCTCTCGTCATGTTGAGATTGCTATCATCTCTTTGTTCTTCCTTGCATATGCTAGTTTTTGCTTGCCTTAATAATTTGTTTGCTTACAAGATGCCTATGCATAGGAAGTATGTTAGACTTAGATGTGTTTGTCACATGTTGTATGATGCTCTCTTTATGCTTCAATTCTTGTCCTTTATGTGAGCATCATTGAAATCTCAATGCCTAGCTAAAAAGGCTTTAAAGAAAAGCGCTTGTTGGGAGGCAACCCAATTTTCTTTGTTTTTTTTTGTTTTTGCTCCTGTTTAGGAATAAATCTTGCATCTGCTCTCCGTTTAGATTTGTTTTTATCTTTTAGTTAGTGTTTGTGCCAAGTAGAACCTATAGGATAAACTACGATGATAGTTGATTTGATTCTGCTGAAAAACAGAAACTTTCCGCTCACGAGAAAAAATACAATAAATCACAGAAATGTGATTTTGCATTGATTCTTTTTGCTTCTGATCAATAGACAAAGTTTCCAGTACGTCCTATTTTGGTAGGATTTTTAGAGTTCCATACGTTTGCTTTAGTTACAGATTGCTACAGACTATTCTGTTTTTGACAGATTCTGTTTTTCGTGTGTTGTTTGCTTATTTCAATGCATCTATGGCTAGTAAATTAGTTTATAAACCATAAGGAAGTTTTAATACAGTAGGTTTAACACTAAAATAAATAAATAATGAGTTCATGGCAGTACCTTATGTGGTGGTTTTGTTTTCTTTCACTAACGGAGCTTATAAGATTTCCTGTTGAGTTTTGTGTTGTGAAGTTTTCAAGTTTTGGGTAAAGCTTTTATGGACTATGGAATAAGGAGTGGCAAGAGCCTAAGATTGGGTATTCCCATGGCACCCCAATATATTCAAGGATATCCAAAAGCCTAAGCTTGGGGATGCCCCGGGAAGGCATCCCCTCTTTCGTCTTCGTTCATTGGTAACTTTACTTGGAGCTATATTTTTATTCGCTACATGATATGTGTTTTGCTTGGAACGTCGTGTATTATATTAGTCTTTGCTTTTTAGTTTGCCACAACCATCCTTTCTGTACACACCTTTTGGGATAAGCCTATTTGATTAGAATTTGCTAGAATACTCTATGTGCTTCACTTATATCTTTTGAGCTTGATAGTTTTGCTCTAGTGCTTCACTTATATCTTTTAGAGCAAGGCGGTGGAATAATTTTGAAGAAATTGCTAGTCTCTCATGCTTCACTTATATTATTTTGAGAGTCTTTTAGAACAGCATGGTATTTGCTATGGTTACAAAGTTGGTCTTAGAATGATGAGCATCCAAGTTGGGTATAATAAAAACTATCATAGAAAAAGAATTGGATGCTATGATCAACTTGATACTTGATAATTGTTTTGAGATATAAAGGTAGTAATGTTAGGGTCATGCTAGTGGGTAATTATGAAATTGAGAAATACTTTTGTTGAAGTTGGCAAGTCCCATAGCATGCACGTATGGTAAAAGTTGTGTGACAAATTTGTTGCATGAGGTGTTCTTTTGATTGTCTTCCTTATGAGTGGCAGTCGGGGACGAGCGATGGTCTTTTCCTACCAATCTATCCCTCTTGGGGCATGCGTAGTAGTACTTTGCTTCGAGGG
The DNA here is from genome assembly GCF_018294505.1 of Triticum aestivum. NCBI lineage: Eukaryota > Viridiplantae > Streptophyta > Magnoliopsida > Poales > Poaceae > Triticum > Triticum aestivum. The sequence goes on from NC_057810.1 coordinate 141,869,011, forward strand.
CGAAGTAGACTTTTGCAATAAGTATATGAGTTCTTTTTGACTAATGTGAGTCCATGGACATATGCACACTCATCCTTTTACTTTGCTACCCTTTATTATTACCGCGCAACTTTCGCCGGTATCATAAACCCTTTATTTACCTTCCTCAAAACAGCCACCATACCTACCTATTATGGCATTTCCATAGCCATTCCGAGATATATAACCATGCAAGTTTCCACCTTTCCGTTCATATGACACACATTACTTTTGTCATATTGCTCTTTGCATGATCATGTAGTTGACATCGTATTTGTGGCAAGGCCACCTTCATAATTTTCATACATGTCACTCTTGATTCGTTGCATATCCCGGTACACCGCCGGAGGCATTCATATAGAGTCATATCTTGTTCTAGCTTTGAGTTGTAATTCCTGAGTTGTAAATTCATAAAAGTGTGATGATATTCATTATTAGAGCATTGTCCTAGTGAGGAAAGGATGATGAAGGCTATGATTCCCCCACAAATCAGGATGAGACTTCGGACTTTAAAAAAGAAAGAAAAAATGAGAAAGGCCAAAAAGAAAAAAAAAGAGGCCAAGGAAAAAAAGAAGAAAAAAGAGAAAAAGAAAAAGAAAAAAATAAAATGAGAGAAAAAGAGAGAAGGGACAATGCTAATATCTCTTTTTCCACACTTGTGCTTCAAAATAGCACCATGATCTTCATGATAGAGAGTCTCCTGTGTTGTCATTTTAATATACTAAGTGGGAACTTTTCATTATAGAACTTGGCTGGTATATTCCAATGATGGGCTTCCTCAAAATGCCCTAGGTCTTCGTGAGTAAGCAAGTTGGATACACACCCACTTAGTTTCTTTTGTTGAGCTTTCATATATTTATAGCTATAGTGCATCCGTTGCATGGCAATCCCTACTCACTCACATTGATATCTATTAATGGGCATCTCCTTATAGCCCGTTAGTACGCCTAGTTGATGTGAGACTATCTTCTTCCTGTTTTTGTCCTCACAACCACCATATACCACCATAGTGTTATGTCCATCGCTTATGCTCATGTATTGCGTAAGAGTTGAAAAAGCTGAAGCGCGTTAAAAAGTATGAAACAATTGCTCGGCTCATCTTCGGGGTTGTGCATGAAGGGAGTATTTTGTGTAATGAAAATGAAGCATGGCCTAACTATATGATTTTGTAGGGATAAGTTTTCTTTGCTATGCTATTTTGATAGGACATGATTATTTGTTAGTATGCTTTGAAGCATTATTATTTTTATGTTTTATAAGCTTTTATTTTGAATCATTTGGATCTGAACATTCATGCCACAATAAAGAAAAATCAAATTATGAATTATGCTAGGTAGCATTCCACATCAAAATTTTCTTTTTTATCATTTACCTACTCGAGGACGAGCAGGAATTAAGCTTGGGGATGCTTGATACGTCTCCAACGTATCTATAATTTTTTATTGTTCCATGCTATTATATTACCCCTTTTGGATGTTTATGGGCTTTATTTTACACATTTATATCATTTTTGGGACTAACCTACTAACTGGATGTCTAGCCCGTATTGTTGTTTTTTTTGCCTATTTCAGTATTTCAAAGAAAAGGAATATCAAACGGAGTCCAAACAGAATGAAACCTTCGGGAGCGTGATTTTTGGAACGAACATGATCCGAAGAGCTTGGAGTGCAAGTTCAGAAGCTTCTGAGGGCCCCACGAGATAGGGGGCCATGCCCCCCTGTAGGGCACGCCCCCCTGTCTCGTGGGCCCCTCGGGCGGCCACCAACGTACTTCTTCCTCCTATGTATACCTACGGGCCCCGAAAACATCCAGGAGCACCACGAAACACAATTTCCACCGCCGTAACCTCCTGTATCCGCGAGATCCCATCTTGGAGCCTTTGTCGGCACTCTGCCGGAGGGGGAATCAACCAAGGAGGGCTTCTATATCAACATCCTTGCCCCTCGGATGAGTTGTGAGTAGTTTACCATAGACCTATGGGTCCATAGTTATTAGCTAGATGGCTTCTTCTCTCTTTTTGGATCTCAATACAATGTTCTCCCCCTATCTGGTGGAGATCTATTCGATGTAATCTCTTTTTGCGGTGTGTTTGCCGAGATCCGATGAATTGTGGGTTTATATCAAGTTTATCTATGAATAATATTTGAATCTTCTCTGAATTCTTTTATGTATGATTGAGTTAACTTTGCAAGTCTCTTCGAATTATCATTTTGGTTTGGTCTACTAGATTGGTCTTTCTTGCCATGGGAGAAGTGCTTAGCTTTGGGTTCAATCTTGCGGTGTTCTTACCCAGTGACAAAAAGGGTTGCAAGACATGTATTGTATTGTTGCCATCGAGGATAACAAGATGGGGTTTATATCATATTGCATGAGTTTATCCCTCTACATCATGTCATCTTGCTTAATGCGTTACTCTGTTCTTATGAACTTAATACTCTAGATGCAGGCAAGAGTCGATCGATGTGTGGAGTAATAGTAGTAGATGCAGGCAGGAGTCGGTCTACTTTTTCTGGACGTGATGCCTATATACATGATCATGCCTAGATAATCTCATAACTATGCGCTTTTCTATCAATTGCTCGACAGTAATTTGTTCACCCACCGTAATACTTATGCTATCTCGAGATAAGCCTCTAGTGAAACCTATGGCCCCCGGGTCTATCTCTTATCGTATTTGCTTTCAATCTACTTTTATTTGCATCTTTACTTTTTTGCATCTATATTACAAAATACCAAAAATATATTACTATCTCTATTAGATCTCACTTTCGTAAGTGGCCGTGAAGGGATTGACAACCCCTTTATTGCGTTGGTTGCGAGTTCTCAGTTTGTTTGTGTAGGTGCGTGGGACTTTTTAGGAGCCTCCTACTGGATTGATACCTTTGTTCTCAAAACTGAGGGAAATACTTACGCTACACTTGCTGCATCACCCTCTCCTCTTCGGAGAAAACCAACGCTAGCTCAAGACATAGCAAGAAGGATTTCTAGCGCCGTTGCCGGGGAGGTCTTCGCTCAAGTCAAGACATACCAAGTACCCATCACAAACCCATCTCCCTCGCATTTACATTATTTGCCTCTCGTTTTCCTCTCCCCCACTTCACCCTTGCCGTTTTATTTGCCATCTCTTTCCCAATCTCCTCCTCTCTCTTTCACTTGCCTTTTTTTGTTTGCTTGTGTCTCCATGTGCCTTCTATGTGCTTGCATCTTTGCTTGCTAAAAATCTATTGTTATGGATCCACTTAAAGTGTTCTACTTGGATCATCTTCAATCCTTATGCACTCGTGCTGAAACCCCAACTAGCCTAGTTGATGTGAAATCTTTAGATGAGCATGCTCATTTTGTGCGTCACCGTTTGTCTGAAAAAGGGAGACTCTTATGGGATCAAATAAACAGATTGATGTGTTATGCTTGGAATTTTTGTGAAATTTGTGGTTTTACTTGTTGCTCTAAGAACCCTAAAAAACACCTTCCCTACCTATGTGAGTTTAATGAAAATGAAATATTATCATCTTATGCAAAGGGTGTTTATAGTTACTATGATATCGACCAAATTGAAGAATTTGTTGCTTTTAAGGGTGCTTATGAAGTTGCTTCTTTGATTGAAAAGTATGATATTACTCTCTACGAATCTGAAAATTTTGACATACTTAAATATTGCTATGAAAACTATGCTCATAATGTCTATGTCAAAGAATTTATTGAGAGAATGACTGTTGCTTTGGAAGAAAATAATGATGTGCATGAATCTATAGATAATGATGATTCCGATGATTTGATTGAAATATCCCTTGATGAACATGATGCTTGCTATTCTTGTGGCCATGATGCAAATATTTATGAAGATGAATTTGCTATAGTTCCCTATGTTAAACATGAGATTGTTGCTATTGCACCCATACTTGGTAGTTCCTTCGATGAAAAGCTTGATTGCAATGATTTTACTATAAATTCTCTTGATGTCAATTGTGCTAATAATATGCAAAACCCTAAGCTTGGGGATGCTAGTTTTGCTGTGTTTACTACTTGTTGCAATGATCATGATTGGGGTGATTCTTCTTATGTTCTTGAAAATTTATTTAAGCCCCATGATGAATATGAGATTTATAATAGTGTTTGCAATATCGAAAGTGGGTTTGGAAGAGTGTCAACTTTAGATGCCACATATTTGGAGAATGCTTAATCTTATGAAATTTTTGAGAAAAGTGGGTTTGGAGAGGTCATGACTTTAGTTAATGTTAATCCCACTATCTTGGAAGAGTGTCAACTTTGCATGCATGTGGATCGTGTTGAAGATATGTTATGTGATAGCTATTTTGTTGAATTAGCTTATGATCCTACATGTAATTATTATGAGAGAGGAAAATATGGTTGTAGAAATTTTCATGTTACTAAATTACCTCTCGTCATGTTGAGATTGCTATCATCTCTTTGTTCTTCCTTGCATATGCTAGTTTTTGCTTGCCTTAATAATTTGTTTGCTTACAAGATGCCTATGCATAGGAAGTATGTTAGACTTAGATGTGTTTGTCACATGTTTTATGATGCTCTCTTTATGCTTCAATTCTTGTCCTTTATGTGAGCATCATTGAAATCCCAATGCCTAGCTAAAAAGGCTTTAAAGAAAAGCGCTTGTTGGGAGGCAACCCAATTTTCTTTGTTTTTTTTGTTTTTGCTCCTGTTTAGGAATAAATCTTGCATCTACTCTCTGTTTAGATGTGTTTTTATCTTTTAGTTAGTGTTTGTGCCAAGTAGAACCTATAGGATAAACTACGATGATAGTTGATTTGATTCTGCTGAAAAACAGAAACTTTGCGCTCACGAGATAAAATTCAATAAATCACATAAACGTGATTTTGCATTGATTATTTTTGCTTCTGATCAATAGAAAAAGTTTGCAGTACGTCCTATTTTGGTAGGATTTTTAGAGTTCCATACGTTTGCTTTAGTTACAGATTGCTACAGACTATTCTGTTTTTGACAGATTCTGTTTTTCGTGTGTTGTTTGCTTATTTCAATGCATCTATGGCTAGTAAATTAGTTTATAAACCATAAGGAAGTTGTAATACAGTAGGTTTAACACTAAAATAAATAAATAATGAGTTCATGGCAGTACCTTATGTGGTGGTTTTGTTTTCTTTCACTAACGGAGCTTATAAGACTTCCTGTTGAGTTTTGTGTTGTGAAGTTTTCAAGTTTTGGGTAAAGCTTTTATGGACTATAGAATAAGGAGTGGCAAGAGCCTAAGATTGGGGATGCCCATGGCACCCCAATATATTCAAGGATAGCCAAAAGCCTAAGCTTGGGGATGCCCCGGGAAGGCATCCCCTCTTTCGTCTTCGTTCATCGGTAACTTTACTTGGAGCTATATTTTTATTCGCTACATGATATGTGTTTTGCTTCGAGCGTCGTGTATTATATTAGTCTTTGCTTTTTAGTTTGCCACAACCATCCTTGCTGTACACACCTTTTGGGAGAAGCCTATTTGATTAGAATTTGCTAGAATACTCTATGTGCTTCACTTATATCTTTTGAGCTTGATAGTTTTGCTCTAGTGCTTCACTTATATCTTTTAGAGCAAGGCGGTGGAATAATTTTTAAGAAATTGCTAGTCTCTCATGCTTCACTTATATTATTTTGAGAGTCTTTTAGAACAGCATGGTATTTGCTATGGTTACAAAGTTGGTCTTAGAATGATGAGCATTCAAGTTGGGTATAATAAAAACTATCATAGAAAAAGAATTGGATGCTATGATCAACTTGATACTTGATAATTGTTTTGAGATATAAAGGTAGTAATGTTAGGGTCATGCTAGTGGGTAATTATGAAATTGAGAAATACTTTTGTTGAAGTTGGCAAGTCCCATAGCATGCACGTATGGTAAAAGTTGTGTGACAAATTTGTTGCATGAGGTGTTCTTTTAATTGTCTTCCTTATGAGTGGCAGTCGGAGACGAGCGATGGTCTTTTCCTACCAATCTATCCCTCTTGGGGCATGCGAAGTAGTACTTTGCTTCGAGGGCGAATTAGACTTTTGCAATAAGTATATCAGTTCTTTTTGACTAATGTGAGTCCATGGACATATGCACACTCATCCTTTTACTTTGCTAGCCTTTATTATTACCACGCAACTTTCGCTGGTATCATAAACCCTTTATTTACCTTCCTCAAAACAGCCACCATACCTACCTATTATGGCATTTCCTTAGCCATTCCGAGATATATTACCATGCAAGTTTCCACCTTTCCGTTCATATGACACACATTACTTTTGTCATATTGCTCTTTGCATGATCATGTAGTTGACATCGTATTTGTGGCAAGGCCACCTTCATAATTTTCATACATGTTACTCTTGATTCATTGCATATCCCGGTACACCGCCGGTGGCATTCATATAGAGTCATATCTTGTTCTAGCTTTGAGTTGTAATTCTTGAGTTGTAAATCCATAGAAGTGTGATGATATTCATTATTAGAGCATTGTCCTAGTGAGGAAAGGATGATGAAGGCTATGATTCCCCCACAAGTCAGGATGAGACTTCGGACTTTACAAAAAGAAAGAAAAAAATGAGAAAGGCCAAAAAGAAAAAAAAAGAGGCCAAGGTAAAACAGAAGAAAAAGAAAAAAAGAAAAAGAAAAAAATAAAATGAGAGAAAAAGAGAGAAGGGACAATGCTACTATCTCTTTTTCCACACTTGTGCTTCAAAACAGCACCACGATCTTCATGATAGAGAGTCTCCTATGTTGTCCATTTCATATACTAAGCGGGAACTTTTCATTATAGAACTTGGCTAGTATATTCCAATGATGGGCTTCCTCAAAATGCCCTAGGTCTTCGTGAGCAAGCAAGTTGGATACACACCCACTTAGTTTCTTTTGTTGAGCTTTCATATATTTAGCTCTAGTGCATCCGTTGCATGGCAATCCCTACTCACTCACATTGATATCTATTAATGGGCATCTCCTTATAGCCCGTTAGTACGCCTAGTTGATGTGAGACTATCTTCTCCCTCTTTTTGTCCTCACAACCACCATATACCACCATAGTGTTATGTCCATCGCTTATGCTCATGTATTGCGTAAGAGTTGAAAAAGCTGAAGCGCGTTAAAAAGTATGAAACAATTGCTCGGCTCGTCTTTGGGGTTGTGCATGAAGGGGGTATTTTGTGTAATGAAAATGAAGCATGGCCTAACTATATGATTTTGTAGGGATAAGTTTTCTTTGGCTATGCTATTTTGATAGGACATGATTATTTGTTAGTATGCTTTGAAGCATTATTATTTTTATGTTTTATAAGCTTTTATTTTGAATCATTTGGATCTGAACATTCATGCCACAATAAGGAAAAATCAAATTATGAATTATGCTAGGTAGCATTCCACATCAAAAATTTCTTTTTTATCATTTACCTACTCGAGGACGAGCAGGAATTAAGCTTGGGGATGCTTGATACGTCTCCAATGTATCTATAATTTTTTATTGTTCCATGCTATTATATTACCCCTTTTGGATGTTTATGGGCTTTATTTTACACATTTATATCATTTTTGGGACTAACCTACTAACTGGATGTCTAGCCCGTATTGCTATTTTTTTGCCTATTTCAGTATTTCAAAGAAAAGGAATATTAAACGGAGTCCAAACGGAATGAAACCTTCGAGAGCGTGATTTTTGGAACGAACATGATCCGAAGAGCTTGGAGTGCAAGTTAAGAAGCTTCCGAGGGCCCCACGAGATAGGGGGTCGTGCCCCCCCCCTTGTAGGGCATGCCCCCCTGTCTCGTGGGCCCCTCGGGCGGCCACCAACGTACTTCTTCCTCCTATGTATACCTACGGGCCCCGAAAACATCCAGGAGCACCACGAAACACAATTTCCACCGCCGTAACCTCCTGTATCCGTGAGATCCCATCTTGGAGCCTTCGTCGGCACTCTGCCGGAGGGGGAATCAACCACGGAGGGCTTCTATATCAACATCCTTGCCCCTCGGATGAGTTGTGCACAGACCTATGGGTCCATAGTTATTAGCTAGATGGCTTCTTCTCTCTCTTTGGATCTTAATACAATGTTCTCCCCCTCTCTTGTGGAGATCTATTCGATGTAATCTCTTTTTGCGGTGTGTTTGCCGAGATCCGATGAATTGTGGGTTTATGATCAAGTTTATCTATGAATAATATTTGAATCTTCTCTGAATTCTTTTATGTATGATTGAGTTATCTTTGCAAGTCTCTTCGAATTATCAGTTTGGTTTGGTCTACTAGATTTGTCTTTCTTGCCATGGGAGAAGTGCTTAGCTTTGGGTTCAATCTTGCGGTGTTCTTACCCAGTGACAGAAAGGGTTGCAAGACATGTATTGTATTGTTGCCATCGAGGATAACAAGATGGGGTTTATATCATATTGCATGAGTTCATCCCTCTATATCATGTCATCTTGCTTAATGCGTTACTCTGTTCTTATGAACTTAATACTCTAGATGCAGGCAGGAGTCGATCGATGTGTGGAGTAATAGTAGTAGATGCAGGCAGGAGTCGGTTTACTTTTTCTGGACGTGATGCCTATATACATGATCATGCCTAGATAATCTCATAACTATGCGCTTTTCTATCAATTGCTCGACAGTAATTTGTTCACCCACCATAATACTTATGCTATCTCGAGATAAGCCTCTAGTGAAACCTATGGCCCCCGGGTCTATCTCTTATCGTATTTGCTTTCAATCTACTTTTATTTGCGTCTTTACTTTTTTGCATCTATATTACAAAATACCAAAAATATATTACTATCGCTATTAGATCTCAATTTTGTAAGTGGCCGTGAAGGGATTGACAACCCCTTTATTACATTGGTTGCGAGTTCTCAGTTTGTATGTGTAGGTGCGTGGGACTTTTTAGGAGCCTCCTACTGGATTGATACCTTGGTTCTCAAAACTGAGGGAAATACTTACGCTACACTTGCTGCATCACCCTCTCCTCTTCGGAGAAAACCAACGCTAGCTCAAGACGTAGCAAGAAGGATTTCTGGCGCCGTTGCCGGGGAGGTCTTCGCTCAAGTCAAGACATACCAAGTACCCATCACAAACCCATCTCCCTCGCATTTACATTATTTGCCTCTCGTTTTCCTCTCCCCCACTTCACCCTTGCCGTTTTATTTGCCCTCTCTTTCCCAATCTCCTCCTCTCTCTTTCACTTGCCTTTTTTTGTTTGCTTGTGTCTCCATGTGCCTTCTATGTGCTTGCATCTTTGCTTGCTAAAAATCTATTGTTATGGATCCACTTAAAGTGTTCTACTTGGATCATCTTCGATCCTTATGCACTCGTGCTGAAACCCCAACTAGCCTAGTTGATGGGAAATCTTTAGATGAGCATGCTCATTTTGTGCGTCACCGTTTGTCTGAAAAAGGGAGACTCTTATGGGATCAAATAAACAGATTGATGTGTTATGCTTGGAATCTTTGTGAAATTTGTGATTTTACTTGTTGCTCTAAGAACCCTAAAAAACACCTTCCCTACCTATGTGAGTTTAATGAAAATGAAATATTATCATCTTATGCAAAGGGTGTTTATAGTTACTATGATATCGAACAAATTGAAGAATTTGTTGCTTTTAAGGGTGCTTATGAAGTTGCTTCTTTGATTGAAAAGTATGATATTACTCTCTACGAATCTGAAAATTTTGATCCAAGTATGTGGATCGTGTAGAAGATATCTTATGTGATAGCTATTTTGTTGAATTAGCTTATGACCCTACATGTAATTATTATGAGGGAGGAAAATATGGTTGTAGAAATTTTCATGTTACTAAATTACCTCTCATCATGTTGAGATTGCTATTATCTCTTTGTTCTTCCTTGCATATGCTAGTTTTTGCTTGCCTTAATAATTTGTTTGCTTACAAGATGCCTATGCATAGGAAGTATGTTAGACTTAGATGTGTTTGTCACATGTTTTATGATGCTCTCTTTATACTTCTATTCTTGTCTTTTATGTGAGCATCATTGAAATCTCAATGCCTAGCTAAAAAGGCTTTAAAGAAAAGCACTTGTTGGGAGGCAACCCAATTTTATTTATTTTTTGTTTTTGCTCCTGTTTAGGAATAAATATTGCATCTACTCTCTGTTTAGATGTGTTTTTATCTTTTAGTTAGTGTTTCTGCTAAGTAGAACCTATAGGATAAACTACGATGATAGTTGATTTGATTCTGCTGAAAAACAGAAACGTTGCGCTCACGAGAAAAAATTCAATAAATCACAAAAACGTGCTTTTTCATTGATTCTTTTTGCTTCTGATCAATAGACAAATTTTCCAGTACGTCCTATTTTGGTAGAATTTTTAGAGTTCCAGAAGTTTGCGTTAGTTACAGATTGCTACAGATTGTTCTGTTTTTTGTGTGTTGTTTGCTTATTTCAATGCATCTATGGCTAGTAATTAATTTATAAGCCATAAGGAAGTTGGAATACAGTAGGTTTAACACAAAAATAAATAAAGAATGAGTTCATGGCTGTACCTTATGTGGTGGTTTTGTTTTCTTTCACTAACAGAGCTTATAAGATTTCCTGTTGAGTTTTGTGTTGTGAAGTTTTCAAGTTTTGGGTAAAGCTTTTATGGACTATGGAATAAGGAGTGGCAAGAGCCTAAGCTTGGGGATACCCATGGCACCCCAAGATATTCAAGGATAGCCAAAAGCCTAAGCTGGGGGATGCCCCGGGAAGGTATCCTCTCTTCCGTCTTCGTTCATTGGTAACTTTACTTGGAGCTATATTTTTATTCGCTACATGATATGTGTTTTGCTTGGAGCGTCGTGTATTATATTAGTGTTTGCTTTTTAGTTTGCCACAACCATCCTTGTTGTACACACCTTTTGGGAGAAGCCTATTTGATTAGAATTTTCTAGAATACTCTATGTGTTTCACTTATATCTTTTGAGCTTGAAAGTTTTTGCTCTAGTGCTTCACTTATATCTTTTACAGCAAGGCGGTGGAATAATTTTGAAGAAATTGCTAGTCTCTCATGCTTCACTTATATTATTTTGAGAGTCTTTTAGAACAGCATGGTATTTGCTATGGTTACATAGTTGGTCTTAGAATGATGAGCATCCAAGTTGGGTATAATAAAAACTATCATAGAAAAAGAATTTGATGCTATGATCAACTTGATGCTTGATAATTGTTTTGAGATATAAAGGTAGTAATGTTAGGGTCATGCTAGTGCGTAATTCTGAAATTGAGAAATACTTTTGTTGAAGTTGGCAAGTCCCGTGGCATGCACGTATGGTAAAAGTTGTGTGACAAATTTGTTGCATGAGGTGTTCTTTTGATTGTCTTCCTTATGAGTGGCAGTCGGGGACGAGCGATGATCTTTTCCTACCAATCTATCCCTCTTGGGGCATGCGTAGTAGTACTTTGCTTCGAGGGCGAAGTAGACTTTTGCAATAAATATATGAGTTCTTTTTGACTAATGTGAGTCCATGGACATATGCACATTCATCCTTTTACTTTCCTAGCCTTTATTATTACCATGCAACTTTTGCCGGTATCATAAACCCTTTATTTACCTTCCTCAAAACAGCCACCATACCTACCTATTATGGCATTTCCATAGCCATTCCGAGATATATTGCCATGCAACTTTCCACCATTCCGTTCATATGACACACATTACTTTTGTCATATTGCTCTTTGCATGATCATGTAGTTGACATCGTATTTGTGGCAAGGCCACCTTCATAATTTTCATACATGTCACTCTTGATTCATTGCATATCCCGGTACACCGCCGGAGGCATTCATATAGAGTCATATCTTGTTCTAGCTTTGAGTTGTAATTCTTGAGTTGTAAATCCATAAAAGTGTGATGATATTCATTATTAGAGCATTGTCCTAGTGAGGAAAGGATGATGAAGGCTATGATTCCCCCACAAGCCGGGATGAGACTTCGGACTTTACAAAAAGAAAAAAATGAGAAAAGAAAAAAAAGAAAGGCCAAAAAGAAAAAAAAAAGAGGCCAAAGAAAAGAAGAAGAAAAAAGAGAAAAACAAAAAGAAAAAAATAAAATGAGAGAAAAAGAGAGAAGGGACAATGCTACTATCTCTTTTTCCACGCTTGTGCTTCAAAATAGCACCATGATCTTCATGATAGAGAGTCTCCTATGTCGTCATTTTCATATACTAAGTTGGAACTTTTCATTATAGAACTTGGCTGGTATATTCCAATGATGGGCTTCCTCAAAATGCTCTAGGTCTTCGTGAGCAAGCAAGTTGGATGCACACCCACTTAGTTTCTTTTGTTGAGCTTTCATATATTTATAGCTCTAGTGCATCCATTGCATGGCAATCCCTACTCACTCACATTGATATCTATTAATGGGCATCTCCTTATAGCCCGTTAGTACGCCTAGTTGATGTGAGACTATCTTCTCCCTCTTTTTGTCCTCACAACCACCATATACCACCATAGTGTTATGTCCATGGTTTACGCTCATGTATTGTGTAAGAGTTGAAAAAGCTAAAGCGCGTTAAAAATTATGAAACAATTGCTCGGCTCGTCATCGGGGTTGTGCATGAAGGGAGTATTTTGTGTAATGAAAATGAAGCATGGCCTAAATATATGATTTTGTAGGGATAAGCTTTCTTTGGCTATGCTATTTTGATAGGACATGATTATTTGTTAGTATGCTTTGAAGCATTATTATTTTTATGTTTTATAAGCTTTTATTTTGAATCATTTGGATCTGAACATTCATGCCACAATAAAGAAAATCACATTATGAATTATGCTAGGTAGCATTCCACATCAAAAATTTCTTTTTTATCATTTACCTACTTGAGGACGAGCAGGAATTAAGCTTGGGGATGCTTGATACATCTCCAACGTATCTATAATTTTTTATTGTTCCATGCTATTATATTACCCCTTTTGGATGTTTATGGGCTTTATTTTACACTTTTATATCATTTTTGGGACTAACCTACTAACCGGAGGCCCAGCCCGTATTGCTTTTTTTGCCTATTTCAGTATTTCGAAGAAAAGGAATATCAAATGGAGTCCAAACAGAATGAAACCTTCGGGGGCGTGCTTTTTGGAACTAACATGATCCGGAGAGCTAGGAGTGCAAGTCAAGAAGCTTCCGAGGGCCCCACGAGATAGGGGGACGCGCCCCCCTTTAGGGCACGCCCCCCTGTCTCGTGGGCCCCTCGGGCGGCCACCGACGTACTTCTTCCTCCTATATATACCTACGGACCCCGAAAACATCCAGGAGCACCACGAAACATAATTTGCACTGCCGTAACCTCCTGTATCCGCGACATCCCATCTTGGAGCCATCATCGGCACTCTGCCGGAGGGGGAATCAACCACGGAGGGCTTATACATCAACATCCTTGCCCCTCCGATGAGTTGTGAGTAGTTTACCACAGACCTACGGGTCCATAGTTATTAGCTAGATGGCTTCTTCTCTCTTTTTGGATCTCCATACAATGTTCTCCCCCTCTCTTGTGGAGATCTATTCGATGTAATCTCTTTTTGCGGTGTGTTTATCGAGATCCAATGAATTGTGGGTTTATGATCAAGTTTATCTATGAATAGTATTTGAATCTTCTCTGAATTCTTTTATGTATGATTGAGTTATCTTTGCAAGTCTCTTTGAATTATCAGTTTGGTTTGGCCTACTAGATTGCTCTTTCTTGCCATGGGAGAAGTGCTTAGCTTTGGGTTCAATCTTGCGGTGTTCTTACCCAGTGACAGAAAGGGTTGCAAGACATGTATTGTATTGTTGCCATCGAGGATAACAAGATGGGGTTTATATCATATTGCATGAGTTTATCCCTCTACATCATGTCATATTGCTTAATGCGTTACTCTGTTCTTATGAAATTAATACTCTAGATGCAGGCAGGAGTCGGTCGATGTGTGGAGTAATAGTAGTAGATGCAGGCAGGAGTCGGTCTACTTGTTATGGACGTGATGCCTATATACATGATCATGCCTAGATAATCTCATAACTATGCGCTTTTCTATCAATTGCTCGACAGTAATTTGTTCACCCACCGTAGTACTTATGCTATCTCGAGAGAAGCCTCTAGTGAAACCTATGGCCCCGGGGTCTATCTCTTATCGTATTTGCTTTCAATCTACTTTTATTTGCATCTTTACTTTTTTGCATCTATATTACAAAATACCAAAAATATATTACTATCTCTATTAGATCTCACTTTTGTAAGTGGTCGTGAAGGGATTGACAACCCCTTTATTGCGTTGGTTGCGAGTTCTCAGTTTGTTTGTGTAGGTGCATGGGACTTTTTAGGAGCCTCCTACTAGATTGATACCTTGGTTCTCAAAACTGAGGGAAATACTTACGCTACACTTGCTGCATCACCCTCTCCTCTTCGGGGAAAACCAATGCTAGCTCAAGACGTAGCAGAGCTCCCTTGCGGCTCACGTCCTGGCCCAAGAAGGGCCTGAACTGGTCGTCGCCCGACGAGTTGTCGGTGCTCCAGACACGCGTCAAGGATATGGAAGACAAGAATATCAAACTTGTCAATGTAGTCCAGGTGATGTTAGTTTGCCGGATTCTCCCTTGTCAACACAGGGCCTGCAATTTATGGGAATTCGACCTGGCCAAGCACCAGACCCTACTAGGGTTCTTTGGCTCATCACACAAAGACATCTGGAAGGTGCTCTTTAACTCCAGCAAATCGTGGCCGGACTCAACCGAGGACCATGGGTATCAATTGTCCCACCCTGCAAGTTCGGTAAGTCATTGTACGTTGGCAAGTCATACGTTTTATTTGCATAATCCATGGGAAATGCTTAATGTGTTTTTCCATAACTCTCCTAGGGCTAGACGAAGAAGGCAGGGCGGATCTACTATCCGGCCCCACTGCCAGAAGAACCAGCCGGCCCACTTCTGACGAAGATGCTGGTCCCGACGCCTTATAAGGTGCCTAAGAAGAAAGCCGAGAAGGAGGCCAAAGAGACCTGGGGCGGCCTTCGTTGCCGCGGCACTTCGGCCATAATATCTGAAGACTCCGATACCCGCTCTTCCTCCAAGGAGGACGAGGAAGAGGAGGAAAACCAATCCTCCCCAGCGGGGGGAGAAAAGAAAAGGACGGCCTCCACACACTTGGAGGCCGAGTCACCTAAGAAGGGAAGAACTCCCCTCCCGGAGGAATGCGCCACCGCTACCAACAGCAGCCCGGAGTCGGATCCCAGGGTCCTTCCCCTGGTGAATTCGTGAGTATATAAAATCCGAACACACTTGCGCATCCAGACTCACTATTGTATGATGTTTTAATCATTGAGCCACACTTTTTTGCAGTCCGGCGAGGTCCCGCACCGAACAATCCTCATCGGAGGATTTACTGGGCTCGGATGCCATGGACATCGGGACACCCCCGAAGGCCCCCTCCCCAAAACATGTGAATGACACCGAGGCATCGTCCCAGGGGGACCGAGGCCGAGGAGGGGGTGAAACCTCGGTGGCCGGACACACGGGAGAAAAGTCTCCCATGGACATCGACGACGAGGGCTATCTCAAATTCGGCCCCCAGCCAGACACAATTCTGGAACCAATACGGCTCCGGAATCAGGCAGGTAGCCTCCCTCGATAGGAGGGGGTGCGCATGTTCCACCGGAAACCTCTGCCCAACCATGGGTGCCAGATACCTTATTAGCGGCACTAAAGAGCGCCTCCATCATTGAAGAACACTGTGCCCTTATGGGTGTGGTGATTGAGAAGATTCACTCCACTGAGAGCGGGT
Source organism: Triticum aestivum (assembly GCF_018294505.1). Classification (NCBI taxonomy): domain Eukaryota; kingdom Viridiplantae; phylum Streptophyta; class Magnoliopsida; order Poales; family Poaceae; genus Triticum; species Triticum aestivum. The sequence continues at coordinate 141,884,779 of NC_057810.1, forward strand.
TGAATGAAGCTTGCATCAGCCTTATAACGGGCTTTGAGGTATGTTGTGAGGTTTCAAAGAGTGTTACAGTATAGGTAGTAGCCCCTGATACACTGTTCGGTGTTCGAAAGAAAGAACCGGACAGAGGATCAAATACATGTTCGCAGGAGACTCACCTTGTGGCACCTCTCCCTTGTTTTCTATAAGCAGGCGTCTGTAGCGACTACTGCCTCTCACACTACGGAAGTCTCTGGACTAAAGCAGAGTCTGGAGCGGGCCGAAGAAGAACTCGACCGGGTATAGAAGCAGTTGGAGGATAACCAAGGTATGTAAAAAACCTTGCTCACGTTCAGCGCAATTGAAGAATTCAGTATCATAAAAATATGTTCATGGTGTGCTCTAGGGGCGATGACCGAAGTCGAGGATCTTAAGAAGGACGAGGCCGAGGCCGAGTAAATGGAAGCCGCAGAGCAGGCTCTTCGTGAGAAGCACGAGGCCAGGGTTATGGAAGCTGAGCAAGAGCTCCAAGAGGCTGTGAACAAATGCGAGACCTTGGAGCAGAGTTTAACGGAGAAAGAATCCGAACTCACCAAGGCTCGTCAGGCCGCACGCGATGCCCGAGGGGAAGCCCAAGGCGCCCTGCAGGAAATCCAGGAGGCGAGGAAGATCGCGGCGGGCAAGGCTTTTTCTATACAAAGCAATTATTTGAGGAGAAAATCACATTGCTAATTTGAATTCAGATTTCTCCAGAGATATTTGCGGAGCTGCCACGTAGCATATCTGATGCCGCACAATTCTATTGAGCCGAAGAAAGGAGCACTGCGGAGAAGCTCTTCTGGTCGTAGTATCTGGCGCCGCAATATCCAGTGCCCTTTGCTGATCAACTGAAATAGCTAATCGAACTGCGTAAGGCGGCCAAACTAGCCATGAAGGATTTAGTTATCCGGCTATGGCCTGCCGAGCCGATTCCCAGTAGTTACTTCAGGCTCGTAAAGCGGCTTGTGAGTGCCTGCCCTCGACTTGAAGTCATCAAGCGGTTGGTCTGTATGGAGGGTGCGCGAATGGCCTTCGCTTGCGCGAAGGTGCACTGGGCGAAGATGGATGCTGAAAAGCTGATGACCGAAGGACCGCCGGAGAAGGAGCACTGCAAGCCCGAGTTATATTATGATAGTGTCCTTAAAGGATCCTGCCTTGTGGCGGAGAAATGCACCAAGGACATTATATTTCCATGCATACAGTCATGTTGTCCTTTGTAAAGTTAAACAAGGTCATTTCTACTATTTATTGCCTGTTATTTGAAAGTTTTTCCTCCTGTGTGGTTGTTTTATATATTAATCCTGAGAGTTGGCCAGTCGTTGGCTTCTGCCCCCATGTAGGAAGTACGGGGGTGTTCGGGATAAACCTGAGCACTCTTTACCCCAATTTTGGGTCCTTGAAGGAGGTGTTCAGCACAACGAACCAGGCAATCAGACTATAAGGCTTTATCACTCTCATTTAGCCATAGGAGTGTGACAAAAGAAAGGTAGACGCAGCCCCTGGTGTTCGGAAGACCACACTAGGGGCTCTTTACACACCTGGTCGGAAGAAAAGCCGATCCATCGCATGCTGCATTAGTTATCGCATAATGTGGAAGAAATTCTTAAAGATTTTTCAACCTCTCGAATAGCTGACCAGCTCTCGCCGTATCATGATAGTCAGTTTTTTGCTTTCTCTACCGAGGTGCTCGTCCGGAAGAACCGGGACACAATCGCAGTAGTTCTCCCTTTACTACCCTAGCCGATATAGCGGAACGTAGGGTAGCAAGCACAGGAGCCGGGTAACCCAACTATTGACCCAAGACATGATTCAGAGCCGATGCATATAACGCTATAAGTTCGGGGTGTCGAACGACCATGAAGGTATTCGGACTTTATTGTCATATTATGGGTACAACGAGGCCCCTGGCATATTAAGGCATATCGCGGTGTACGGATGCCATTTAACAGAGAGTGACCATAAGAAACAACAGCAGATAAGTGTCATATAAAGCTACATGTTGTAATTGAATAACACATCGATGCGTACGAGTACAGGTAATGTGATAAAAAGGAATATGACTTCGGAACCTGCTGAGACCAGGCGGGGGTAGGCTGTGTGCGAATCTGGATTGTAATCGGATTGTCATCAAGGGAAATATCTAAGGATTCCCTTATGCGTTCAAGTTGTTTCCCTTCTTGGTATATTTGTCCATTCATGGGTCAGATCTCCATGTCGCCAGTCCTGGCCTACACAAAAGTGGGCCTGCATAGAAAATGTAAATACGTTTGTGTTCCACGGAGCGGTTAAGCCGCATTGTGTGGCCTAGCTTTGTCTCCGTTTACTGCCAGAGTGTTTTAATTGAGTTCCTAACGAGCCGGGCTATCCTGCCGCGAAGTAGTTCAGACTCCTTTGATGGTGTCCGGAAGCTTGGTCGTCGACTCAGGGTTCGATTGAAAGATGCCCCTCGTTGCTTCTACTGTGAAGGCGGCGGTGTGCTCTTCAGCATAGAGGGAGCGTTCGGCCTTGCCATTAACTGTTATGATGCCACGCGGACCAGGCATCTTGAGCTTAAGGTAGGCATAATGTGGCACCAGTTGAATCGAGCAAATGCAGTTCGTCCGAGCAGTGCACGATAGTTACTACGAAAAGGGACGATGTCGAAGATTAACTCTTCGGTACGGTAATTATTCGGTGGTCCAAAGACTACCTCCAGAGTGATGGAGCCTGTACAACGGGCCTCCACACCTGGTATAACACCCTTAAAGCTGGTTTTAGTGGGTTTGATCATTGAAGGATCGATACCCATCTTACGCATTGTGTCCTGATATAGCAGGTTCAGACTGCTACCTCCGTCCATAAGGACTCGTGTGAGGTGGAATCCGTCAATTATTGGGTCCAGGACTAGTGCGGCCGAATTGCCTTGACTAGCATTGGCCGGGCGATCCTTATTGTCAAAGGTGATCGGGCCGGACAACCATAGGTTGTATTTTGGGGCAACTGGCTCAGTTGCGTCGCCATCCCTGAGAGTGCACATCCGCTCCCACTTGGGAATATGGGTGGCGTTTATCATGTTCACTGTTTTGATTTGCGAGGGAAATTTCTTTTGTCCTCCTGTGTTCGGTGGTCGGGGCTCTTCGTCATCGTCAATGCTTTGTGACCCCTTCTCCTTGTTTTCTGCACCTGACCTGCCGGCTTGTTTGAAGACCCAGCATTCTCTGTTAGTATGATTGGCTGGTGTTCCTGGGGTGCCATGAATTTGGCATGGACGATCGAGTATACGGTCCAGACTGGACTTGCCCAGACTGTTTCTTTTAAATGGCTTCTTCTGTTGACCGGGCTTGGAGCCACTGAATCCATCATTAACGGCCGTGTCTTCGGTGTTATCGCTGTTATTCCGCCGCTCATGTTTGCTGCGTTGGGGCTTGCTGTTGCTTCTTGCTTCAGAAGCCCCCAGTTTGCTTGAGGTGTTGTTGTTACGAGCCAACCAGCTATCTTCACCCACACAAAATCGGGTCATGGGTGTCGTGAGGGCTGCCATAGATTTCGGCTTCTCTTGGCCGAGGTGTCGGGCAAGCCATTCATCGCGGGATGTTATGCTTAAAGGCCGCTAGGGCTTCGCCATCCGGACAATCGACAATTTGGTTCTTTTTAGTTAGGAACGAAGTCCAGAATTTCCTAGGTGACTCTCTAGGCGGTTGGGTTATATGACTTAAATCATTAGCATCTGGTGGCCGCACACAAGTGCCCTGGAAGTAATCCAGGAATGCGTCTTCCAGGTTCTCCCAACTTCCAATAGAGTTTGCCAGCAAACTATTCAGCCAATGCCGAACTGGTCCTTTGAGTTTTAGTGGGAGGTACTTGATGGCATGCAGATCATCGCCGCGAGCCATGTGAATGTGGAGAAGAAATCTTCTATCCATACCGCGGGGTCTGTAGTCCCATCGTAGGGCTCGATATTCACGGGCTTAAACCCTTCTGGGAATTCATGCTCCATTACTTCGTCAGTGAAGCATACGGGGTCTGCGGCGCCTCTATGCCGGGCTATATCAAGATGCATTTCAGATGAGTCTGGTCTTTTGTATTCGGCCCGGCCAGATTTATATTTAGTGTATCCGGCATGGCGGTCATCGTCACGTGTTGTGGCGCGCCCCCGTGATCCGTAGATCGATCTTGACTATCCTGCTTTGTTTTCCAGTCGTCTCGTAGGTCATGCGTGTAGCCCCGGGCCTTCATGTTTTTATTTGTTTGGCGACGGGGTGCGGGTTGGTGTTCGGGCTGATACGCTGCTTTGTCTTGTCCACGAGGTGGCCGGTCAGCCGCATCCTGCGCTGGTAGTGTAGGCTCTAGTGACCCCTCCTCGAATTGAGGTAACAACCTGCGCTTCGGGTAACTTTTGGTTGGGCGCTCGAGTCTGTATTCCTCGGCTGCCAAGACTTCAGTCCGTCTATCAGTTAGCAGATCTTGATCAGCTTGAAGCTACTGTTGTTTTTTCTTTAGGCTTTTTGCAGTGGCTATAAGCCGGCGTTTGAAGCGCTCCTGCTCGACGGGATCCTCTGGCACGATAAATTCTTCATCGCCGAGGCTCACCTCGTCTTCGGAGAGAGGCATGTAATTGTCATCCTCCGAGTCTCCATCCACTGCCTGTTCGTCAGGTCTAGCTTGCCCCTCCTCCCGTCCGGCTTGCTCCAAGCTTGGCTGGGCGGGATTGTTTTCGTCTTTGGCATCATCCGAAGTGCTATTGTCTCTTGTGTCGGTATCACTATTCTTGCTATGGCGGGGCTTAGAGTGGCGCCGCTGACACCGGCGCTTAGATTGCTTTTCGAGGGGATTATCCTCCGTTGCCTCGTCGCCATTGCTTTCTTTGGGTGTGTCCACCATATATATATATATATATATATATATATATATATATATATATATATATATATATCATATGACGAGGTGGCTGTCCAGCGCCCTGCGGGCGGTGGTTCCTATTCTTCTCCGGCATCGTCGTCCATACCGTGGATGTCTTCGGAGTCGAAATCAAGCACGTCGGTTAAGTCGTCGACAGTGGCTATTAAGTGGGTGGTGGGTGGGTAACAAATTTCTTCGTCGTCCACTTCCCACTCAAGCCGGACATAGTTCGGCCAAGAGTCTCCTGATAGGGAGAGAGATTTTAACGAGTTCAGCATGTCGCCCAAGGGCGAGTGCCGAAAAATATCCGCGGAGGTAAACTCCATGATCGGTGCCCAATCAGGTTTGATAGGCACGGATGTGCGCGGTTCGGAGCCTATGGCCGGAGACGAGTTTGAGGGTCCGATGACACAGACCTCATTGGAGGCAAAGTCTGTGTTCGTCTCTATCGCCAATGAGTATGCGGCCTCCGTGGCGGGGTCCATCCACCCATCCTCGGATGGCACGATCTGCTCCGGATTTAGAGTCGGGGCAGCTGCAGGTGTGATCTCCTGAACACCGTTCGATGGCAGATCTAAGTCATGCTCATCGTGACTGTACGGCGCACCTGCTATGGGCTCGAATCCGTCAAAGATCAAGTCTTCGCGGATATCGGCAGTGTAGTTCAGACTACCATACCTGATCTGATGGCCAGGGGCATAGCTATCGATCTGCTCCAGATGGCCAAGCGAGTTGGCCCGCAGTGCAAAGCCGCCGAATACGAAGATCTGTCCGGGGAGGAAGACCTCACCCTGGATTGCATCGCTGCGGATGATTGAAGGAGCCATCAAGCCTTACCGTGACGTCACAGTGGAACTCTCAATGAAAGCACCAATGTCGGTGTCAAAACCGGCGAATCTCGGGTAGGGGGTCCCGAACTGTTTGTCTAAGGCTAATGGTAACATGAGGCGGGGGACACAATGTTTACCCAGGTTCGGGCCCTCTCTATGGAGGTAATACCCTACTTCCTGCTTGATTGATCTTGATGATATGAGTATTACAAGAGTTGATCTACCACGAGATCGTAGAGGCTAAACCCTAGAAGCTAGCCTATGATTATGATTGTTGTTGTCCTACGAACTAAACCCTTCGATTTATAAAGACACCGGAGGGGGTTAGGGTTACACAGAGTCGGTTACAGAGAAGGAAATCTACATATCCGAATTGCCAAGCTTGCCTTCCACGCAAAGGAGAGTCCCACCCGGACACGGGACGAAGTCTTCAATCTTGTATCTTCATAGTCCAACAGTCCGGCATAAGCATATAGTCCGGCTATCCGAGGACCCCCTAATCCAGGACTCCCTCACTCGTGGAGCTCATCCCAAGAGGAGATCGACCCCACCAGAAGGTTTAGGAGCCAAGAGTGTGCACCGTCCTTGAGGGCCATGGGGAACCAGTTCGAAATGACTTTGTCATTGGCGTTCGCCGCCTTGATACTCAGCTCATAGAGCTGGAGGAACTCAGCGGGGTCGGGGGTGCCGTCGTAGCGCGGGGGCAAATCTGGCTTGAACTTGTCGGGCCAGATGACGATGCGCAGCTCTAGGGTGAAAGCACGGCAACCTGCCGCGCTCACTGGAGCCAACTGCGGGGGAGGATCCTGATCTTGATGTACGCACGTCGCCGCCTCCAGCGGCACGTGATCTTGACGCGGTGGCGCTGGAAGCGCATGCGCTTCTCCTCTGGGTCGCTGCACCACCTGGCAGCTTGCTTCATCACGCGTTGGCGCCCTGCATGGTGAGTCATGTTGGGATGCTTCATCCTGGGGCTTGGGGACGACGTCGCACCGAGGAGGTGGAGGAAGCGCGCCGTGGGCCACCTCGCCCTCCTGGGATGGGTGAGGCAGAGGAGAGACGGCGCAGGGGCCTCCCTAGCGGCGCTGATGAGCTCAGCGATCGGTCGAGCCAATCCTCGTAGAGGTCGTCAGCCGGGCGATAGCGCAGAAGCTCACGCGCCATGAGCAGCGCCGCCTGCGTGTTCGCTAGCTCGTGATGAGCATGAGAAGACAATGCAGCGACTGATGTAAGCGACAGAGTTGTGGTGCAACCATCATGTTGCACGGAAGGTGGCATCGATGAGTCCTGCTGCTCATGTGCAGCGGGACCGGTGGTGGTGTTGGCCACGGGAGAAGGGGAGCGGTGAGGGGCGTCGTTGCCCGCGGGCGCCGTCTGAGTGACGCGAGCGGCGAGAGCTGCCCGGCACTCGGCATGAACACGGGGAGCATCGGCCACCGGATTGACGGACCGGGAGCTGAGCGAATCATGGAGAAGAGGCGTCGACACGTCCCTACCCGATGCGCCAAATGTCGGATCCAGGGCTCCGCAGACCTAAGAAAAGGTTTGAACTCCGGGGCGTGTGCGAAGAACTCAACTCCTTCAGCCAACCAGTTCATCGCCCCCACGGCCTAGCTCGATGAACAAGGAAGAAGATGGACACATCAGTTTACCCAGGTTCAGGCCACCTTGCGGTTTAAAACCCCACTCCTGCTTTGTGGTGGATTAGCCTCGCAAGGGGCTAAGGATGAACTAGTACAAGGGAAGAACAACCTCAGGAGGTCTGTACTAGTGTGGGTGTGAGACGAAGGGATCCGAATGGTCTCCCTTTGCTATGGTGGTGGCTAACCTATATTTATAGTGGCCTTGGTCCTCTTCCCCCAAAACATAGGTGGGAAGGGATCCCAAAGTGGCCAATTTGAAAGGGAACAAGTAGTACATCTTATCTTGACAAAAGGTGGTCTTCTCCTGCAAAGCTCCTGGTCGTGATGTTGTGGTGGGCTCGGCGATGACATCCGTCCTGCTGTCCTGGCGGTCTTGATCTTGTTGCACGGGAATGGAAACCCTTAGGCGATTCCTCGGGGCCCCGCGCCTGCGCTTGCCTCCTTAGCACAAAAGAGGAAACCTGCCGCTCTGCGCCCGCTGGCGCCCGCCTGGCCTTGGTCGTCATGGCTTGCATCACCGGAACATCATGATGTTGAGAACCAGCATAGAAATCTCCACTCCTTAGGAGGCAGCCTAGGAAGGCCGCTCCCTCTGGAGGTCTTGATGTTACCCACCTCGCGAGGCTTGGCCCCTCGTGAGGGTCTCGTCTTGTTGGTCTTGTAGATGGGTTGTACCATATCGTTGATGGAGCCACGCCGTGGGCCGCAGGTAGGCAAGTCTGAGTACCCTGGTTCCTAGAACGCCGACAACAATGATCTCCAATTTTAACTAAGACAACAGGCATGCCAACAACAGGTCTATGTTTATCTTTTTCATCAGGCTTTAGCAATTCTAGCAGCTTCATCATAGAAGTAAATAACATGCCCATTAATATTTTCTACCAGGAGATCTTTAACCATAGCAACACTGGGTTCCACTTTAACTTGTTCAGCAGGTTTAGGTGCTCTAATATTACTTTTGCGAACCACGGTTAAAACTTTAGCATGTTCCTTTATCCTAACAGGGAAAGTTGGTTTTTCAATATAAGTAGTAGGAACAACCAGGTCAATATTGTAAATAATAGTTTCATCTTTACCTATGATCGGTTCTTTAGTTTCTTATTTAATAGGTGGGTGATATTTGAGCCACTTCTACTTAGGGAGATCAACGCGAGTAGCAAATGATTCACAGAAATAGGCTACTATCTCAAAGTCATGTCCATATTTAGTGCTAAATTTCTGAAAAGCATCGGTATTCATAAAAGATTTAACACAATCAAACTTAAGCTTGACACCTGACTCTTTACCTTCATCGAGTTCCCAATCTTTAGAGTTGCGTTTAATTCTTTCTAAAAGATCCCACTTGAATTCAATAGTCTTCTTCATAAAAGAAATAGTACAAGAAGTATCGAGCATGGATTGATCATCAGGAGAAAGCCGAGCATAAAAATTCTAAATGTTAATTTCTCTCAAGAGCTCATGATTGGGGCATGAATATAACATTGACTTAAGCCTCCCCCAAGCTAGAGCGATACTTTCTCCTTCACGAGGCCAAAAATTATATATATAATTTCGATTATGATGAACTAGATGCATAGGCTAATTTTTTTTGTGAAACTCCAATTTCAATCGATTCCAGTTCCAAGATCCAATACCATCGCATAGCCTATACCATGCAAATGCTTTTCCCTTCAAATATAAAGGGAAAACTTTCTTCTTGGCTTCATCTCTGGGCAATCCTGCAAGCTTAAATAATCCACAAATTTCATCCACATATATCAAATACATATCAGGATGTTCAGTTCCATCTCCTGCATAAGGATTAGCTAGCAGTTGTTCTATCATACCCGAAGGAATTTCATAACCAATATTTTCAGTAGGTGCAGTAGGTTGAGGGTCAACTAATTGTGGTTCCGGTCAAGGTGAAGATACCCTGAACAAACCCCTCAAAGGATGATTCTCCATAGCAACAAGTGACAATAAATTTCAGCACGTAGTAATAATTTTTCCTTACCAATTTCCACTTACCAATAGTGCTTCACTCCCCGACAATGGCACCAAAAAAGAGCCTTGATGACCCACAAGTATTGGGGATCAACTGTAGTCCTTTCAATAAGTAAGATATCGAACCCAACGAGTTGTAGAAGGAAATGACAAGTGGTTTTCAGCAAGGTATTTTCTGCAAGCACTGAAATAGTCGGTAACAGGTAGTTTGGTAGCAAGATAATTTGTAACGAGCAAGTGACGGTAAAGATAAATAAAGTGCAGCAAGGTATCCCAATCCTTTTGGGGCAAAGGACAGGCCAAAGCGGTCTCTTATAATAAGAAAAGCGTTCTTGAGGGTACACGGGAATTTCACCATGCTACTTTCATCATGTTGGTTTAATTCGTGTTCGCTACTCTGACAATTTGATATGTGGGTGGACCGGTGCTTAGGTGTTGTTCTTACTTAAACAAATCTCCTACTTATTATTAACCCCCTCGCAAGCATCCGCAACTACGAGAAAAGTATTAAGATAAATTGAACCATAGCATTAAACTTTTCGATCCAAATTGTTCCCTTACGAAGTGTGCATAAACTAGGGTTTAAGCTTCTGTCACTCTAGCAACCCATCATCTAATAACTACTCCACAATGCATTCCCTTAGGCCCAAATATGGTGAAGTGTCATGTAGTCGATGTTCACATGACACCACTAAGGGAATCACAACATACATATCATCAAAATATCGAACACATATCAAGTTCACATGATTACTTGCAACATGACTTCTCCTGTGACCTCAAGAACAATAGTAACTACTCCCAAATAATAATCATGCTCAAGATCAGAGGGGTATTAAATATCATAATCAATTTGAACATAGAATCTTTCACCAAATAAACCATATAGTAATCAACTACAAGATGTAATCAACACTACTAGTCACCCACAAGCACCAATCTAGGGTTCCAGTATAAAGATTGAACACAAGAAATGAACTAGGATTTGATAGAAGATGGTGTTGTTGAAGATGCTGATGGAGATGGCCCATGGGAGAGTTGTTGGTGATGACAATGACGATGACGATGATCCCCCCCCCTCGGGAGGGAAGTTTCCCCAACAGAATCGTTTTGCCGGAGGGCAAAACTGCTTTTCCCAAGTTCCGCCTCAAGACGGTGGTGTTTCATCCCGAAAGTCCTCTCTTATTTTTTTCTAGGTCACAATGACTTATATAGCAGAAGAGGGGCACCAGAGGTGGGCCGAGGAGGGTACAACCCACCAGGGCACGCCTGGGCTCGCTGGCGTGCCCAGGTGGGTTCTGCCCACCTGGTGGGCCCCCTCTGGTAGTTATTTGCTCCAATATTCTTCATATATTGCAAAACAGTTCTCCATAAATTTTCAGATCATTTGGAGATTTGCAGAATAGGTAACTCTGATGTAGCTTTTTCAAGTCCAGAATTCCAGCTGCCGATATTCTCCCTCTTTGTGCAAACCTTGCATATTATGATAGAAAAGGCATTAGAATTACTCCCAAAAGCATTATTATGCATAAAAACTTTATAAATAACAGTAGGAAATCATGATGCAAAATGGACATATCAGAGGTGACAACGGAGCTCGGGGAGGTGGCGGTGGCGAATAAGATGTCGCGCAACCAAGAGGGAGGCAGCAACGGAGCTCGGGGAGGCGGCGGTGTTGGACGAGGAAGACATCCGAAGGCATGAAGGGCGGTCGTGGCCCGCGTGTGCACCATTGACGGTGCCGGGGAGGTAGCGCGGGGCTTGACCGTCAGCCGCGACCTTGAGCTCGAGGAAGGAGGTGGTTGCGGCCCGAACAAGCAGCGAGAAAGGCCTGAATCGGGAGCGACAATGGTGACAATGGACGCGCAGCGGGGTGGGATAGAGCTCGGGGCGGCGGTGGCGGGTTTTATAGCCGGAGCGAAGCGAATCAGTCGGCACCTCGGTTGCCATGCCATGAATGCGGGAGGGGCAGACTCCCCATTTTAGTGTCTACTTCTCTCGAAACAGGCTTGTGCCCCGCTATATTAATATAACAAACACTCGATACAGCCAACAATAGGTGTTGGGGCAATATCAACACAATCACGCCCAAAAGAAAACAAAGAGAAAATACAAAAGAAACAAATGCCGACAACGGCGGATGAACAAAAACGAAGAAGCCCCGCGACCGCTGCGCCCACTGGATATCTCCCACGAAGCTCCTAGACTCCAAAGTGCCGATACCAAACAACACCTCCAAGAAGGGACATGACGATGACGATACTGCTGCCAAGGGTTTCCCCCGATATGCAGCGAGGAGAGAGGAAGGGTAGCACCCGACGCCCTTCAGGAAGGCTCGACGGCACCCTTAGGCGCCACTACGTCGGTGTCGTACATGCCGATAGGGATTTCTCCCGATCCCAACCATCACATCATGCGCTCCGAAGCACTACACCATACCGCCCGCCACCCTGCGCCAGCACGACCTTGAAGCCACCCACGCTATCTCACCACGACACCGAGAAGTGGGGCCTGCACAACAAGAAGAAGAGCCAGCACTAGGGGGCAGCAGCACCACCGACATGCGGGAGGGGACGACCTCCACCGTCAACGACGGTAGTCGACCGGACACAACCGAGGGAGCACACCAGGCCTGCGGGCCCACAGGTCCGCCCAGGCCTGAAATGCATGTAAAGCTCTCGCCGTTATGCTGCACAAGGCATGCCATTGGCGTCTCTGCCCCCATCCAAGATGTCCCTCCTCTTCACCGCGTAGAGAGAAGCGAGGCCACACCAGAGCCGGCCTGCCTAGATCCAGATGGGGTCCTAAGAGCCCAGATCTGGGTCGAGGCGCACCGACGGCCAGCCCCGCGCCACCAGGCCACCCCACCAACAAGAGGCGGCACCACCATCGCTCTAGCCGCCTACCATTGCCTCCAGGCCACCGACCGTCTCCTGCCGAGCCGCCCCGCCGCCGACCTCCTGCCCCGAGAAGATCCCGTTGCCACCGAGACCACCCGGGCCCAGACGAAATTGACACTCTTTGGCAAGAGGATTGTAATGAACACCTTGATTGAAAAAATGAACCACCTTGGTTGAAATGAAATTAATATTTTTCTCCCAAAAACCGAATAAATTGGTCGTCATGTGCCCCACGCCCCAGGGTTACATTGCGTTCGTATATGAGTGGCTTCCGAGTGAGGGCGCGAAATCAAGTTGATCAACTTGCGACGCAACCGTGGATAATGGCACTGAAAGCTGCGAGACGACAATACTCACAAATTAATGAGTGAGTGCAGGTGCATGCATGCATGCAAAGAGAAAAGTTCAAGGGCAATTTGATTGAATGGACAGTTGAAATATTCGCCAGGTTTAATACTGCAAGTTGAGGTTGGTCGTAAGGCTGGTCGTAATGAAAGTATCATAGGTAGTATCATGCATGCCAACTAAGCAATTTTGATGAGGTGACATAGAATTAAATGAAGAAAGTGATACTTGAGTATCATATCATGATACCGTATCATATTAAATGATGTGCTACTTTCTGTCATGCATGACAATAAATATAGTTTTATATGATACCAACATATGATACCATGCATTACGGATGTAGTATCATATGGTAATATCATACACATGATACTAGTATATGATACTCCCCATTACAACCAGCCTAACGAGAAGTATCACATATTAGTATCATGTACTCCCTCTGTTCACTTTTATAAGTCCGTGAAGACATTTCAGACAGTGTGCAAAGCAGTCTATTTTCAGTTGTCTGAAACGACTTACAAAAGTGAATGGAGGGAGTATATGAGATTAGAATATGATACTACTTTCGTAATGCATAGTACTCATTCCGTTTCAATTTATAAGTCATGCGTGTATAAATAGGTTGCCAATTTTATCATCCTAATGTAAATTATAACACAAAAATTATACCGTTTAAAAATAGAACATCTGAAGTTTATATTGGTATATTTTTGGTAATATATGACTTGTATTAGGTTGGTAATATTGACAACCTAGGGGTACACGCACGCCCTGTAAACTGAGAGAGAGGGAGTATCATAAATTAGTATCTTATGTTGCCTTAATAATTGCCATGCATGACACAAAGTAACACAATATTTAATATGATACGATATTATGATCTGATAACACATCCCATCTTTACTCATTTAATTATGTGCCACATTATTAAAAAAAATTAGTTATCATGCATGATACCGCTTATGATACTCCTATTATGACCAGATGTGATGAGATACTTCAAAATTAATTACATGGAAAACCGACTGCTGTGCCATGCAGTCAGCCATTGCACTCTCAGTGAATGGAGAGCGAATTAAGGCTCTACTAACACTATTAGATTTGGCACTAAGAAAAGACTACTCCCTCCGTCTAGGTGTATAAGTCACCTTACGAAAACCAAATAATCCCAAAATACTTAGGCGTGGTGCATTAACTTCCACCTTGTTTTTTATTTCTTTACATAAATAAATAAATCAACCAATAAGATATGTGAGGCGTGTATGCTTTCAATGACTTGAGACTACCAAACACGACATGCAGTGACCAGTTTATTGCATGACATGCTACTAATTAGCAAGTAAATATTAAGTTCTCTCGTCTTTCCCTCCGCCTTGGTCGCGGTGTACAACCTAAGATGACTTATTCACCTAGACGGAGGGAGTAGTATATACTAGATTTTTCAAAAAATAATATTTAATTATGTACTTCATCTGCTCTTATTTACTTTGAATATTAGTTCTATCTTAAGTGAAACCTTGTAGACTTTGGCTATGTTTAAAGGAAAACAAACTTATTAACGTCCATGACACCAATTCACCATTGAATATATTTTCACATTACGGTGGCGGTGAGTGTTGGGCGGGGTGAAAAGTTGCTCTATCTTCAGACGGACCGGCAGCGGCGTAACTCAATCCCTTCTTGAAGGCGTCCTTGCGGCTCTCATTGCCCGTCATGTGGTTTCAGGGAAAACTCTGATCCTCGGATCAGGCGGTGTTGGCGTTCCGGTGTCGTGATCTTTCCGAAGGCACCCACTTGGAGCCCACGGTTTGTCATATGCGGCTTCATATCTTCGTGGTGGCGTGTTCACTGTTGGAGCCCCCGGTTGCTCTTGTAGTGCTAGGGGTCGTGTTGCTGCGCTCAACGCCTATGTATCCTGCCTTGGATGTGTGTGTGTGTTATGGTGGAGTGCATTTATACCGGGTTGTTATTGATCGTTGCTTTATATATAAAGCGGGGCGAAATACTTTTTCAGTAATATATTTTCACATCATACATACTGCTCCCTCCATTCCCAAAAAGTTTGTATTAAATTTATCTAGATATAGATGTATCTAATTTAACAATAAAACGTGTTAGATACATCCATATCTAGATAAATCTAAAACAAGCTTTTTAGGACATAGATAATACTTGTTATGGTATACTAGAACATGCTACAACACTGGCTAGGGCAAAGTTCTAGTTTCAACCTACTGCTCTCGGCGCCTCATCTCTAGCTAGTAATTTAGGATAAGGCTTTTTAGTTCTTGCAAGCGTGGTGCTCGAATGGATGGCGGCGTTTCATATTCAAGTTGGTTTTCTAGGCTTTGATCATCATCAAATACGTCAAGATGATATTTCACAAGTCACGCAAAAGGGAACAATGTGTTGATGCCAGCTTTTATGTCAAGTCACGGCAGAAGAAACCGTTGTCTTCGTTGCACCATTATGGCCCTGTTTGGATTCTCTAACTCAGTTAGAGGTTAGAGTTAGATTCTAACTCTGAACTAACCTTGAACTAACTCTAACCAAAGAGGTGTTTGGATGGCAGGGTTAGATGGAGCGCGGATACGGCGATGCGCCTTCACGGGCGGTGCGAGAGGGAGGGAGGAAGAGGACGAGAAGCTTCGAGGAAGTGGGAGGGATCTGCTGCGGGAGAGCGAGAGAAAAAAGTGTTTTTTTTAGTGGTCCGGAGAAGAACTAACCCAAATAAGCACTTCTTGGGTGGGGTTAGATTTTTTGGATGAGTTAGATGCATCTAACTCAAACTAACCCCCATGTTTAGATATTTCTGGATTAGTTGAATCTAAACTAACCCAAACTAACTCTAATCTATGGATCTAAATAGGGCATATGTGAAGAGGAGCTGAGAGCTGGATGTTTCAAATGAAACATAACAAATCCCCAGACCTGATGGCTTCCTAGCAAAATTCTATAAGAATATCATCAAGACTAGCCTATAGAAGTTCTTCAATTGTCTTTATGCTGGCCAATATCCAGACTTGGACCCTGTTCGAAATCCCACCAGTTCCGTGAAATCCTGGGAGCTGCGGAGCCAGGAGCTCTGCGTTTTTCAACTGTAGCTGCTCCGGGAGTGGAGGTGGAGGTCTCCGAACAGGGCGTTAGTTTTGGCTCTAGCAATATAGACTCAACCCATAGCACTGGTCAGTGCTCAGTGCCACTGGCACTCATCATTGTTTGGAGTAGATACGTCAGTTTTCTCAACACTACAAGGGACATATATACCGCTCTTCAGATGCGGTAACTTATTATCAGATTCAGATGTACTCCCTCCATTTCAAATTACTCATGGTTTTAGTTTAAATTTGAACTAAAACCACGACAAGTAATTTGGAACGGAGGGAGTACAAACCAATTTATTCCTCTACTCGTCAAATGGTAAAAAAATTATTCTATACGGTTACCGGATCTCCACTTGCACCTAGCTACATTATTGTACAGAAATACACTATCCCGCAAGCGAGTTAATTGTACAGAAATACCACAACTGAGGCATTGAAAGCAGATTGATATCAAATTTGGTAGTTTTTACGTGTCAGTATCAAGTCTGGGGTTGATCGTTACAAAAAGGTCTAAATCGCGTATAAACTCGTATTGACGGTGTATCTGACCGGTGGGGTCCCGCCTATCAGGTGCCGACGTGGCATGTTTTTTTGCTAAAAACCCCCTTGCTTTAAATGCCCTCCCATCCCCATCCCCATTTCGATCCAATCGAAACAGAGAGGGCTACGGTTCATCGCCGCCGCCGTCTCGGGACTACGCTGCCGCCCCCCATGACGCATCCACTGTCGTCGCTGGCTCCCTCCATCGCCGGCCTGAGCTCCCCTGCCACCACCGCCTCCATCCATCCCCCAACTCCTCCGGTGCCCGTGTGCCCCTCCGTCGCCGGCCCCTCCGCGCCGACCCGTCCCCGCCGGCTTTCTCCTGCCTGACGCCAATGACGAGGACACGAGCGCGAGTGGCGACGCCGCTGAGCAGTCCTTCCCGCCCGCCATGCGGTGGCTCGACGCGCAGCCGAGGAGGTCGGCCATCTACGTGGCGCTCAGGAGCAAGGCGCCGGTGAGGGTGGAGCACCTGGGCGAGCTCGCGCTCAGGCTGGAGTTCTCCAGGACATGGTTCCTCTAGGCGCCGGTGACGGCGGATCACCTGGGCGAGCTCGCGCTCGGGCTGGAGCTCTCCGGGCACGCTTCTTCGAGCTCGTGGCCATGGTGGCCACGGCCGGCCGACAACGGTTCGCTCAAGTACGACAGCTGCGGCAGCAAGAAAAGAGGAAAAAGAGAGGGGAATGGAGGAGGGCTCACTGGGGAGCTCGAATTCGAGCTCAGGGAAGCCTGGGGCGGACTGTGGCGATAGGAGTCGACGGCGGACGGTGGTGACACGAGGCGAGGATGGAGAGGAAGAGGAACCTTCTCGTGGCGCCCATGGATCCGGGACAGAAGGAGGAGAAAGGGAAGAGAAGAGGGTGTTGCGGGGTTGTTGCCGTCGTCGGCCGGCGGCGCTTCAGTGGCGATGTCGCCGGTGCTGCTGATGCCGTTGCCGCTACTCTGCTATGCTCTACTGCTGTTGCTGCTAGCCGCTGCTGCCACTGCTATGCAGAGTGAAAGGGAGAAAGCAAGGGGGTTTTCAGCAAAAAACATGCCACGCCGGCACCTGACATGCGGGCCTCGCCGGTCAGATACACCGTCAATACACGTTTATACGCGGTTTAGACCTTTTTGTAACGCTAGCCTTAGACTTGATACTGACACGTAAAAATTACCAAACTTGGTGCCAATTTACTACCAATGCCCCAATTATGATACTTTCATACAATTAACTCCAGCAAGCCAAAGAGAAGGAAGATGGTAGATTGGTAGTGGTACTATTTCTTGCCCGCGTCCAAAACTCGGCAGTGGTACTCGCTGAGCGCCCAGACAGGGAAGATGTTCCCGTACTCGTTCTGGGAGTAACTAATCATGCAGTTCTTGTTGAATACTCCCATGATCTCCTGTTAAATGCGGCAAAAAAAATCAGATGATATAACGCTTGAGCTTCCCTAGTACTCCCTCCATCCCAAAATAAGTGTCGAGATTTTAGTTCAAATTTAAACTAAAATCATCACACTTATACTGGGCGGGAGTACCAAATATCTATCAAGTTCATATGTATATCTTCATGCAACCTAAGCCCCAAGGTTTTCTCTGGTACCCTCTGTTTGGAATTGCTTGACGCAAAGATTCTGAAAGATCTGTCGTGCGTAGCACCTGCCGACCAGGCATGACATAGCATAGCACCTGTCGGCTAGGCATAACTTAACATCTCCACCGAAAGCTCCGTGCAAGACGAAGCCACTCCACCTCCTACCTCTGTCTTCCAGCTCTTCTTCATAAACGAAGCTCCCAAGAGAGAAAATGACACTGCAGTACCGCCATCGTCCGATCTGAAAAGTCAGATCTTAGAGTTTTTCTCGAAGCAGCACGAATGGGTCGACAGTAGTTACACGACGATACCTTTATCAAGGTAGCGATACAGAACGCCGCGGTCGGCTTGGTAAAATGCATTGTAAAAATGTATATACATTCGTCCCAGGCAACACTGCCGTGTTCTGTCCACTGTACGCATGTGCAGGTAATTATGCCAAGCTAGCTCTTTTAGCCATAAATTATTGTCAGGCCAATGCAAAAATGTAATCTCAGTTCAAGTTTTAAATTCTACTCCCTCCGTTCGGAAATACTTGTCGGAGAAATATATAAAAATGGATGTATCTAGAACAAAAATACGTCTAGGTACATTCATTCTTCCGACGATTATTTCCGGACGGAGGAAGTACCAGATATGCATTGGGATTGAAAATGAAAAAATGAATCAAAAAATTGCCATTCAGTTTCTACCTTTACAAAAGAATTAATGGAACTATGCAGATTAGACGAGTTCATCTGTCAGCTATGCTAGAGTGAGTAGTGAGTGAGTGAGTTGATCAAAAGAGTTTGCCGGCAAATTCCTCGATGTCCTCGTCTCTGATGGACGGCGACGCCATCTTCCTGAACTGCTTGAGGTCCGACAGGCTCCGGCCGAGCTTCAGCGCCACCTTGGTCGCGAACACCTCGCCGCCCTCCCTCCGCTCCAGGTCGGGCTCGCCGAGGTTGGCCTCGATGTCCTCCTGGATCTTGCGGTAGAACCCGGCGCAGTTGCGGAGCAGCTCGAACAGCATGCCCATCTGCCCGCCGTGCTCCATCGTGTTCACCGCCGCCGCCAGCGCCCCGCCGAAGACGGCCGCGCCGGACGCCCACGCTCCGGCCTCGCCGGACCCGATGAACACCGAGGCGAGCGCCGCCGTGCCGGCCAGCGCCGGGCCGGCCACGGCGAGGCCCCTGTTCAGGTTCAGCACCAGCTTGCCCACCGTCAGGAACTCCTGCTCGTCCTTGGCCTTGATGACCCTGAGGATGCCCCGCATCTCTTCCTCGAGATCCTGAGTCCAGCCGTTGTTGCCGGAAGCGGAGCCACGGCGGCCGAAGCTCCTTGACCTCTTGGGCTGCGCGGCGCGGCGGCGCGGCCACCAGCGCGCGGGCTCGACGGCCTTGGGGAACTTCTCGAGCATGCCGGGGAGCAGCGGTAGCGGATAGGCGGCGTCGAGCGCGAGCACCCGGTCCATGGCCTCCTGCACGTCGTCCTTGGTCGTGGTCGTGGGCGCGCCGAGCGCGAGCGCGGCGCGGAGGTCGCGCTCCAGCTCCCTCCACAGCCTCGTGGCGTTGCGCTGCTCCTCGGCGAGCTGCGAGGGCTGGATCTTGTTGACAGCCGCCATGGTGACGGCCGCGGAGGCCAGGAGGACCCCGGCGGACGCCTTGAGCGCGACCACGCCGGGCGCGGCGGGCGCGAGCGCGGCCATGACGGAGGCGGCGAGCGTGAGGGAGTTGGTGGAGTGGAGCAGCAGGTGGTTCCAGTTGTCGCGCTGCCTGCCGATGATATCGTGCATCTCGGCCCGGTCCGCTGCCGCGTCCGCGATGGCGCGGAGCTTCTCGACGGAGACGGAGCCGCCGTCGACGTCCACCGACGGGGAGGCCGGGACGTCGATCCAGTCGAGCTTGAGGCTGACGCTGTCCTGCGCCGTGTGAATGCCAGAAGGCACACGCAGGGCGGTGCGGCAGGTGGCAACGCCGCTCCGGCGCGGCCGTGGCCGTGGCCGCGCGGCGGAGGTGGAAGGGGCAAAGGAAGACGACTGGGCCAAGAAGAGGCGCTGGGCCGGGAGTGCCGCCATGTTCGGTGGTGTTGTAATAGCTTCGTTAGCTTCGCTGGAGACTGGAGCGGGTCTCGAAGGCGATCGAAGTAGTAGCTCTCAAGCTTTTGCTGCGTCCGTGTAGATGAATGAACCGATGAAGAGGGGATATGGGATTGGGATGGAGGCGAGGAGGTATTTATAGGGGATGATGGAAAAAGTTTGACCCGGGGTGGGGTGGGGGTGGGTTGGGCTGGGTCCGGGTCAAATTCGCTTCTTGGAACCTGTGGTTTGAATTGAAATTAGAGACCGTTTCTATTGCCTTAAAAAAAATTAGAGACCGTTTCTGGCAACTGTCCAGGAGATGTATGGATTAGTTTAAGCCAAGTAGTAGGCGATTCACACTCACACTCCACATGTTCAGAGGGCACCCTGCTCCATCACACACACACACACTTACACATCATTCGTTCATTTCTTTTTCGTTCAGTTTTAGATTAAACCCGGAAATGTGATGAGAGAAAGAGAATACCACACACGCACGCTCTCTCACCTCGCTAGGCCGGGCCCAGGCGAATGCCGCGAGCATGCAACATCCGCAATGGTCCGCCGTATAATCCAGTCTATGACCATGTGTAGTAGCGCAACTTTTTTTTGTTGTTTTATTCTTTGATTTCTTGGTCAGTAAGTTTACGAGTTGAAAACCTAGTCGGTTTAAATCGTGATCACGAAACGAGACCGTCCGATTCTCCTATATACACGGCATTGCCGTCCACCGTCAAAGACACACCAAATCAAGCCAGGGTTTTTGCCCCCTCTCGTCATTTGCGTCATCATCGTAGTCTACTTCGCCCCAAACGCCGTGCACCAGCGAGCGGTAGAGCAGGTCTCAGGAACCTCATATATCATAATGGTTTAGCGCTCCTAACTATATTTGATTCTATATTGCGCCTCTGTGCAGTGAGCTTTACATGTAGAAACACCTTTTCCCTTTGGCAAGTGTTTCCACGTACTCCTACATCGTACGGATGAGATGTGAAGGTAGACTGGAGCCACTAGTGATTTCGGCTGGCCGGATCAAAGCTGCACACGGACGGACGGATGCGGTTAGTGTTTGTTGGACCGACACATGCATGCCGTCTCCAGTATGGAACAGCGCTGGCCTGGTAGGCAGGTTAATAGTACTCCCGTGCCGTTCCGACAACACTGCCGTGTTCTCTCCTGCATGCATGTGCAGTGCACTTGCCGCTGTACTACGTGGCTCATTAGCAACACCTTCTTTCGGGAAATTCTCCGAACCTTCTCCACTACTTGCATTTCTTATCGATATTACTATCGGAGATCGGGCCCTATCTGTAGTATTACAATTGGAGTAATAATGAAATTTTAATGTTTCAAAAATTATGTAAAAAAACTAGTAATTTTAGCATGTACTGTACCTCATGCTGAAACACGTTAAAGTATGAGCTACAAAAAAGCAAAATCATGAATATTCTAGCGCCCGCATTTTCACTATAAAAGTTCATGATGTTTTACGTGTAGCTCACATCGTTATATATTTCATCATGAAAATTTACAAACATGAGTATACATCCCTATGTATGTGCGTATTTTTTTTAGAATTGTGTGAAACTTTAAATTTTGATTATCATTATAATTTTGTAAGAAAATTGGCTCCATGAGCCAATAATCTGCGGACCCTTACATTGCCACTCCTTATTTACTACTCCCTCCGTTCTCAAATATAAGTCTTTTTGGATAATCCAACAAGTGACTATATACGGAGCAAAATGAGTGAAACTACATTCTAAAATATGTCTACATACATCCATATATTATAGTCCATTTGAAATATCTAAAAAGACTTACATTTAAAAACGGAGGGAGTAGTACACTTGAGTAGTAAAGATACCGATTCTCCCCACACAAAGAAAAAGTAAAGATACCGATTAACCAAAAAAAATAGTAAAGATACCTATAGCTTTTCTATAGCTTTTCTGAGAACATGCTGAAGATCTACATGTCTTAGAGCATCTCTAGCAGATTATGTAAAATGTCTACCCGCATAAGGCGTTTACAGTTTGACAAAATCTGTTTTGCGGGTCGAAATCGTGCGTGGCAGAGCAGATCCCATATATGAATTTTAAAATAAAGTTTCGCGGGAGAAATTGCAACCACACTAGTTCATCATATACTACATGATCACACAATAGTTCATCACATACTACATGGTCTACATACTACATTCTATTACTACTACTAGAGGGGTGTGGGGGATCTCACGGCGGCGAGCTCGCGGCCGTGGACGAGGCTGTGGAGGAGCTCAGTCCTCCTCGTCGGAGCTGACGAGATTGATGAACTTTTGCCTCTGCTCCTCGCGGATGCACCGCCACTCGTCGCCCTTCTCCTTCGCGGCAAGGTTCGTCGCGACCGTCTGCTGGAGCATGAGGTCTTCGAGCTATTCGTCGTGGCGCCGACGCTCCACCTCCTCGCGCAAGCTCCGTTCCGCAATGGCGGCCGCGACCGCGTCGACATCGGGCACAAAGTCTTCGGGCCCGACGACGCCTCGGCGCTCGATCTTCTCGGGCTCCTGCTTGACGGCGACGAGCTCGCGGTCCTCCGGCTCCTCCGACCACTCCCTCTTCACGGGGAGAAGTGCCGCGCCGGAAGAGGAAGAGCTCGCGCCGGTGGTGAGCCACGCGGCAGATGAAGATCTTGCGGCGGAGGAAGAGCCCACGGTGGAGGAGGGCATACGCCTGTGCCGACGGTCGTACTCCTCCGTCTCGCGACAGAGGAGCCTCGCCGGCGGCTCAAGGCCCTTGTTCATCCACTTCCTCTCTGCGCGCTTCCTCGCGCCGTCCGAGCGGACACGTCACTCGCGCTCAGGGTCGCCGCCCCCACCAGAACTGCGGCCGGAGCTCCACATGCGGCCCCACATGGCGTCTGGAGGAGGAAGGGGGCTCACCGGCGGCGATAAATATGAGGGAGGGAGTGGAGAATTGCGGTGAAACGCGGCAGAGGGGGGGTAGGGTTTCGACCCATATCTGCCCCGCAAATCCGTAGATATACGGCTTCCGGGGGGGCGGTTTGCGGGCCACGGTAAAAACTTTGACGGGCCGGCCGAGTATACTGGCTCTGTTCTGGACAGAAAATTTGGCCGAGCCCGTATACTCGTTGGAATTATGCGGGTCCGCCCGTTATACGGGGTCTGCTAGAGATGCTCTTATATTACAACAAGAACATTGTTTTCCCCATAAAAGAAAAAAGACCTTACTCAGAAAGGAATTAGCTTACATACTCCAGTTAAGTGAAAAACTAATGATTCTCGAAGTGATGGAAGTTAGCTTGTACACATACACTCCTAGCTGTCCGCCAAGCCAATGCATCATTGCCATCTCAAACATCTCCATGTACGGACGCTTTACATCTAGCACCTCTTTAACCAAACATCCTGTTCGTTGACATTGCAAGCCTCTTAGCTATTGACTTCGGGAAAGAACTTAAGAAAGGGGTGTGATCGCAAGAGGAAATACTGCTGTGTGCTGGAGCACTTTTCCCCCGTTGAAACACTACGTACTTTTCTGCACTTTGAATTATTTTATTCAAAGGGAATGAATTCTGTTCTATAGCCGTGTCAACCGTCTCTGCGCAGTTGGTACCAGTTTACACATAAATAATTTTGGGGGGCGGCCGTATAGGTGCATCGACCTCCTCCTAATCTTCGCCTTCGCGTAATCGATTTTTTTCTCTCTTTGATTGACTGACTTCTTCAATCAACGAAATCCACGCCAACTACTCCCGTTTTGAAAATGATGAAGAACTGACAATAATCAACGCCAACTCGGTCTAGCTTCACTCCGCGGTTTGTGGCCAGATCTGATAATGTATGTGTACAGTCGGCAAACAGATCGACGTCATGCCATGCGCCATAGAGTTGAGAACTTTTTTTTGTAGAGTTGAGAACTTACTTGGATTAACTATGTGGTTTTTCCATGCAAAAAAAACACTGTTAAACATTGAGAACAGTGGATCTGCTAGAGAACTCCCTGGAGAAGCTAACACTGTTGCACATGAGTTTGAGTTAGCTCAAATCGCCAAAGATTCATCATCTTATAATGCTTGGTTAGACGAAGCCCCTCGTGACCTTAGGGCATCTCTAGCAAAACCCCTGAACTTTAATCCCCTATTCTAACCCCCATCAAACAAAGCTACTAATTTAGGCATTAACTTTTTTTTCATTAGCAGATACTATAAAACTTAACCCCAAAAAAAACTCAAACACATTTTTTTGTACACAAACTCAAATTCAAACTAGTTCATTGCATAACTAGGCACTACATGGGCCATACATTGCCTACTACATTAGTCGTTGGGTATCACATTAACATCATACATAGCATAATTAAAACAGTCCATTGCCTACTACATTAACACTACATCGACATCAAACAACGCCTGATGTCATTGACTATTATATTAACACTACATCGACATCAAACAAATTTAATCTAGCTACGACGATGAGGCTGCAATGGAGCTGGGGCAGGTGGGGGAGAAGATGGCGCGCGACCAAGAGGGGGGCGGCGTGTTGGAGTTGAGGAAGATGACAATGGGGCGAGGAGGGCAGCCGCAGCCCGCCTGCGGAGCTTCGGCGGCGTCAGAGAGGCGGCGTGGTGCTCAGGAGGTGGCGGAGCTCGACCGGCGGCCGCGACCTTCAGCTCGAGGAAGGAGGCGGCGGCGGCCCGAATCGGC
This sequence comes from Triticum aestivum, assembly GCF_018294505.1. Lineage (NCBI taxonomy): Eukaryota > Viridiplantae > Streptophyta > Magnoliopsida > Poales > Poaceae > Triticum > Triticum aestivum. Next base: position 141,909,365 of record NC_057810.1, read on the forward strand.
GGCTGTAGAGGCTCGAATCGGGGGCGACGGTGGCGAAAATGGATATGTGGCGGGGTGGTCTAGGGTTCGAGGCGATGACACCAGGCTTTATTGCTGGGGCCAGGCAAATCGTTTGGTGTGTCGGTCGACACGCCAAGAATGCAGGAGGGGAGGAGTCTCCCCATTTTAGTACCTACTTGCACAGCAAAAATATGTTAAAAGTACAAAGTTTGAGGGTTCAAAAGCAACTTTTGTGAGGCACTAAACTTTTTAGGGGGTCTGCGGGTTCAAATTTTTAAAAAATCTCACAAAAATAGTGTTTGGGGATCTGGTAGAGTGTAGAGGTACGCTTATTCTATATCTGGTCGATGATGTTACTATTCAATAAATAAACCCTAGCCTCACAAAGTTTAGACGCAGCCATGGTCTTCTCCAAGAAAAAAACTTAGGGTTTATTCGCCTCCCTTCGGTGCCGTTATCAGTCCGCCTCCTCTTTGGTGGATCTACTTGGGTCCTGTCTTTGTTCATGTGTCTACAGATTGGATCATTTAGATCTATACTTCTTTTCATCTGCGACAGTTGTTGTTCTCGTGCGCTCGTCCTGTGGGGCCTTCCCATGACGACGTCTTGACTATCTATTACAACAAGTTTGGCCTGACTTCGGTGAGTGAGGGGCGATGATGACGACGCGTCTTCGGCTTGCTCCGATGCTTGTAGGGTGTTTGGTTCAAGAATGAAGTGAAATAGAATGTCATGGTTCAAGAGGAAGGTAGATTATGGGCGAAGGCCGGAATGTTCAAAGGTGACACTGTAGGATTCGAAGTAGAGCAGGTAGCGCGGGGCAGTAGCGAGTAGTCCTTGGTAAATTTGGGGTGGTGTCGGACGAAGTCCGCATGTAATTATTCGTGTAATTGTGGACTCGTGGATTCGGGGTTCTTTCCCCCTCCCTTCTTTAATGAATGATATGCACACTCGTGCATATTCGAGAAAAAAAGAATGTCATGGTTCCATTCCATCGGAGTGGGTCAGTTCCGTTCCCGTGTTTCGTTGGGGATAAAACGTGGAATGTAATGGTTATATTTCAGCGTTTGGTTTGGAGAAATGAAACGGAATCATTTTGAGATTACCTGTAACATGCAAATGTACAATATAACAATTACACCATTTTTATGTTTAACAGAAAATTATACGAAAATACATTTTAATTGCACAATGATTTCTCATTCAGATGTAATTTGATACCTATACAAAATTTATCATCACTACATTTTTTCTAAGAATTGACAACAAATATTAATTAAGTCTCAAAATCTAGATTACACAAGTACTAATGACAGCAAAATTTATCAGTTATCTCAGCACAGAGCATAGTGATTGCTAGATGACCTATGGATATGAATGTAACTTTTTGTTATTTATGTGTTCTTTGTACTAACATGGCCTAATGAATAGATTGAAAGTTTTCTGGAAAAAAAAGCTATTACTATTATCCAATGAAAAGGAGAGTTTTCTAATGTAAGAAAGACATTCCACATGACAAAGTGTCGCCGTCGCGTACATACCACAGATATCTGCGTGCTATGAACTTGATCATCGACCGTGTCAACTAAGAGCAACTCCAACGGGCCGTCCGTTTGGGTCGGCCAAGCGGACACAGACATCCGCTTTCGCGTTTGGGTCCGCGTATGCGTCCAACGCGCGTCCGACCCATTTTGACGGCGCCGACAAAAAAAATTTGTGCAGACATATTTTAACTGAAAATAACTTAATTAAACATTAAAACCGGCCAGGAAGGCCGGCGAGGGTCCACGCGTCCACATTAGCATTAAAAAGAAATTAAAAACAACCTAACTACGAGGCGGCGCGGTGCCCAGCGCACCCTAGGCGGCGGCGGCGGCGGCGTTCTCAGGGTCGATGAGCGTCGGCGGAGGGCCGGCCCAGGGGAACGCCGTGGCCCATGCGGCGGCGACATAGTCCGGGTCAGCTGTTCCGGCGCGGGTAGTGCCGGCACGGGGGGCTGTGCCGCCGCCTGTGCAGCCGCCGCCTGGCGCGCCTCCTCCTTGAGGTTGCGCTCGAGCATCTCCTCGTACTCGCCTTAACGCCGCTCCTCGGCCAGCCGTCGTTGGCGCCAGTGCTCGAGGTAGGCCGCCTCCTGCGCCTGGGTCGCCTCCATCCAAAGCGGTGGCGTGGACACCCACTCGCACACCACTACCGTCCAAGAGAAGCTCGCGATGGATCCCGGCTCCGGCTTCGGCTACGGCTGCGGCTCCGGGTCGGCCTTGACGAGGCATCGGGAAGGGGACGGCGGGGCCACCGGCGGCAGCACGCAGTCGCCGGCCGCGGAGAGGGCCATGGCCGCCTCGTACCGAGCTTCTTCTTCTTCTGCCGCCTCCGCCCTGCGCCGCTCGTCCTTCTCGCTCTTCCGGTAGACCGCCGCAAGGGCCGCCTGGTAGGCGTCCTCTGTCGTCTGGTCTTCCTTCCTGACAACGAGCGGCGGCAGCGGCACGCTGTGATCGACCTCCCGCACGCCGCGCCGCCTTGCCTCCTCTTGCTCGAAGGCGAACCAGCGCGCCCAGTTGGGTGAGTCGAAGGCGTATGCCTCGTCGCGGCGCTGCTCCGGCGTCAGGAGCGCCCGCCGGCGACGCACCTCCTCTGCATGCGCCCTAGCCGACCGCGGCGCCGCCGGCACTGGGATCCTTTCCGGATCCAGATGCCAGTCGTGCGGCAGCGTCACGTCGGGGTACGGCAGCGGCACGCGGTGGCGCTAGTGCCACTCCGCCTGGTGCACGGGCACGTTCACCCGCTGCCTCTGTCGGCGAGCCGACGCAGGCGGAGGCGGGGTGAACTCCACGGGGAAGGGGACGACGGGGGCCTTGCCCTTCGACTTGTTGCTGCCGCAGAAGAGCCCCATTTGGGCGGCTGGGTGGCTAGGGTTTGCTTGCCGGCGATGGGAGAGCGAGCGTGGCCTAGATGGGACGGGAAGTGGATGAGGACGGCCCCGCCACACGGTCGGCTTAAAAAAAGGATGACCGTCGTCGCTGACGCGTGGGTCCGGGGTCATAATTAAGCTGACCGGCGAGGGGGCGGGTGGTTGGGCGACCGCCAGGTGGAGCCGCGACGGACGTCGAGAAGGCGCGCGTGGTGTCCGTTTCGCGTCCGCGCCGACGCATTTGGAACGCAAATTTGGGCCGCAAATACGTCGGCGCGGACGCGAAGCGAACGCGTTTTGGGTTTGGATCGGCGCGTTGAGCCTCCATTTTTATCCGTGCCGATCCAAACGAACTGCGGCGGATGAAATAGGTTACCCTGTTAGAGTTGCTCTAATGAATTGGTCGTCCTGTGTCCAGGGATGCGTTGCGTTGAGCGGCGTGTGAGTGAGGGCGCGAAATCAAGTTGATCAACTTGCGACGCAACGGTCGATAATGGCACTGAGAGAAGCGACACGCAGCACTCATAAATTAATGAGTGAGTGTATGTGCATGCATGCAAGGAGAAAGTTTGAGGGCAATTTAATTGAATGGACAGTTGGAATATTCTCCAGGTTTTGTACTGCAAGTTGATGCAAGTTGAACAATAATTGTATAGCCAGCAGCCGGCTATACGAAATTGTCGTGTCATTCAAAGGCCGTAACCGACTTAATAATCCACTTGTACAATAGTTAGTCGTTACGACTCGGGATAAGGTGTGTTGGTTGAAATTTGATGCAACATCCTTTCATTTCATTTGTACCATCGTACAAAAATCGAATTTGACATGTCTTATAGCCCGTCTATATCACCCTACCTATCATATTTGCTCTAAGGAGATATACTTCACAATTAATTACATGAAAAACGGACCACTGCAGCATGCTGCCAGACATGTAAAGGTTGCACTCTCAATGAATGGAGAGTGAATTAAGGTTCTTAACACTACTAGATTTTAATATTTTTTTTGCGGGTGAACGCTACTAGATTTGACCCTAAGAAAACACTACCAGATGTGCCAAGGACAATATTTAATTATATACTTTATTCGCTTTTATTTACTCTTAATATTAGTACTGTCTTAAGTTAAACTTTGGTTGTATTTATATAAAATTTTCTGGAAACGTGAACATTTTCCGAAATCATGAATTTTTTTTCTAATTGTGAGCATTTATCGAATACCCTAAAAAATGAAATCATGAATACTTTTCACAAATTTGCTACTTTTTTTTGAAATTGTCAACATTTTTCGAGTCCATGAACATTTTTTAAAATTTGAGATTTTTTTTGGAAATTCACAAAGATTGGTTTTCTGTTTTCACAAACATTTTTTGAATTCATTATTTTTTTTGAATCTGCCAACATCATTTGGATCGGTGAACTTTTTTTATTTGGGAACATTTTTTGAAATTTTCGAACATTTAAAAAAACATGAACAGTTGTTGATTTATGAACATTTTATGGAATTCCAAACTTTTTTGTTTTTGTGAACATTTTTCAAATTGATGAATAATTTCTAATATTAATAACCCTTTTGAAATCCTGATCATTTTACTTAATTTGAGACAAAAGAACAGGGGTGCATGCGCACATGGGCTGGCCAAATTGAGCGCTGAGGTAGGGGAGCGCGCAGGTCGCTGAATAGGGGCACCCGCAGGGACAGTGAAATCAGTAAAATAGATAGTCCCTTTCTACTCCCAAGCTCAAATGCTCCCTAATGAACAGTAAAATCAGAAGAAAAATAGTAAAATAAATAAAAATGATTTGTTTTTGTTGCAAACTTTGACAACTGTGCTTGCAGAAATTTATCATAAAATGACATTCCTTAAAGTCATGATAAAAAAATCAAAACCGTTGCTCCAAAAATGATATATTTGAAAGAATTTTTGGAGTGCTGATTTTGTTTCTTTTGTCATGTCTTACATGAATGTTGTTTCGAGATGAAAATTTCCAAGCACTGAGAATATTTGTCAAATTTGCACCCTAAAAATTCAGAATATTTCTAAACTTTCTACTACTCCCTCTGTTCCACTTTATAATGCGCCTTTGTGTGTAGCATTTATACCAACTAGATGATACCCCGCGCGTTGCTGCGGGAACGGCTAAATAATATTTGATGTTTAAAAACATGAGATTTTAAGAAAACATTGTATATGAAAATGACATGGAAATTTTTTAAGGAAATATTATTTAAAGTATCTTGAGAAAATGTGACGAAAAGCCAGACAATGTGTGTATCTGAATTTTTTTCTTTAACTCCTTACCTTCAGAGCTTATCATCAAGGTGATCAGGAAAAAAACGTGAAGTAGAGCTAATAGAGACATCTCATCCATTTGTAGAACCTAAAACAATGATAGCATCATAGTAGAAACTATTGTTGTGCATTCCATTGAAAAATTATATAAAACGTGGGTTTACACATAATCTGATTTTCTATAATAAAAGGGTCACCTATAAATCAAGAGACTCACTTTTTAGTCTTCTCAGCGGAACAATTTTGTGCAACATACTGCTATTTATTTTGGGTTGTCTTTCACGATAGTATACCTAGGCACCTCTGATTATTATTACTTTTGCCTTCTCTGATGCGCAACTATGCATGCTTCTGCATTATGTAAAGCTTAGGCTGCAAGCTGGCAGCGAGATGGAGAAACAGAAAACATCGTAATAACCGTAGAGCCAGCTGTGTGATGCATCAGATGGAGATGAAGGGAGACTTCAACATCACCATGACCGCAAGGTTGATTTATCTGCTAGCCAGTATAAGATTGAGATTCAAAAAATAATAATAAGGGGCCATTAGAGTTTAAATTAGAACTAAATTAACCGACACATGTTTATGCGTGGGTCTACCTGTGATTGCTGCAATGAATCCAATATAATTTGTTGTACAAAAGGGTCAACCATAACTAAGAACCAGTACATTTGAAGGCGAGGTAGCAATTATGAGCTAATGAAATTGAGATAGAAGAAATAGCAACTGAGGAAGGTCGGGAAGAGAGTATGGATGTAAGTGGCAGATAAATGGCGTCCACAATCCTGTTTAGTTAATTTTTGCTAGCTTGATAGTTCATTTTCCTCAAACAAACAAAAAACCTTTTTAAACTATCATACCATAAGTGGACTTTAAACGGGATTAAACGGGACCGGTTGACATGAGGAGAAGAGAGGAGGTAGCAATTATGAGCAAATGAAATTGAGATAGAAAAAATAGCAACTGAGGAAGGTCGGGAAGAGAGGTTGACTCCATCGAGATTGCTATGAGAGAGCGCGCGGAGGCTGTACCTTGAAGCATGCACCTCGATCAGGAGGCTTCGACCCCATGATGCGCAGTCCGACGGAAGCACCGATGAGCATGTGCTGTAAAATCAGGTTTTGCACAAACGCAATGTATTAAGGAAAATTAGATCAATCGATAGACCTTAATTGATTTTTTTGGATCTTGCTGTGTACCTAGATAGTCTTTACACACTTGTATATGTGATATTTGGAGTAAGCTTGTGACACCAGGAAACTCTTCACTGTGCCTAAAAGCAAATAAAATGGGAAAAGTAGCATGAAAAGTTTATCTTCACAATTTCTATCTATTCGTAATCTCCAGCACACTATTAAGTTTCAGTGATTCTTTGTCGACCAAACAAAAGAAACTCGAGAATAATCGATTAATGCATCCATAGTTTGTGTTCTTTACCTAAAATCTACATGGAACAATTACACAGAGGGAAGTGTAGAAGAACTATTGTGGAACCTCAATAAAAAAGGAAGCGAGCCAACATGCTTCGCCATAAAACATTTGAATTTGCATATACCTTCAGATTGGAGCGTGCCTGGGAAGTACTCTTCATCAGTAAGAAAATATAATTAGAAAAAGGTTCCAGTATGAAACATGAATTTGCATATGGTTAGAAACTGAATAGTAATATTCCCACAAAAACTCAGAAACTGAAACATAAATTTGCATGTAGCCACAAACTGAAAAGTAATCTTCCCACAAACGCTCAGAAACGCATATAGTCAGAAACTAAATAGTAATCTTCCCATGTGTATACCGTAATAAAATTACTCAGAAACTGTAACTTGCATCTACCTTCATATTGGAGAGTGTGTGGGGAGTAATCTTCAGTAAGAAAACAGCAGCTCGATCCCAAGGCAGCCGAGAAGAAACCCGAAGGATTTAAATGGAAGGCTACATATTGAATCAAGCAAAAATTAAATTCAGAATTGGAATAGGGAAAGAATTAAAATGCAAGGTTGTGTATTCAATCAAACAAATGAGCATATCAATCAAACATCCGGAATAGAGAAAGAACAGAAATTGAAAGCTATGTATTCAATCAACCAAAATTATATGTACATATCAACGAAACACACAAAAATTCAGAATTAGTGATGGATGGGGACATTATGTGCCAATAGGACCCATAAACCTGAGGCGCAATAACCAAGATGACTGACATAGGGAATGGCTAGGAGAGAGGAAGAATAACCAAGATGACTGACATAGGGAATGGCTAGGAGAGAGGAGAGAGTTGCTGACCACTGGCAGCAGTATGAGCGTCGTATGGCAGACATCCATCCATATGGGAGGACGATGGGAATAAAATGAGTGGGGCAGCAACTTTAAAAGGGAACCCGTCAGTTTCTTGTGGACATCGTGGGGAGAGGAAGCGGAGCGTCGACCATCAATTACCTGCAGCAGATTTTTTTCTTTTTAGGAGGTAGTTATGGAAACGGAGAAGATAAACAGTGTGGGCCATTTCAAGCATTGGGCTGCACAGCAGTTGAAGCAACGGGCTATGTACGGCTCGTGTGAGCAAAGGGAAAAAAAAGAGTGAAGAACAACAGGAGAACATGAGCTTCAGCTGTACTCCGTAGATCGCCGTCCTCTTCCTTCCCGATCCCGCTGGAACTGGGGACGCGTCGTGTCCGAATGTCCGATCTGTCCATGGCGGCCGCCGACGCAGAACGGCATGGAGCAGAGCAATGCCATGAGGGAGGTCCTCTGGCTCTGACCGCCATCGTGGGAAGGCCGCTGGAGCGAGCAGGGCTCAGACAGATCAACGTCGTGAGGGCCTATGGATCTGACCGCCGACGTGGGGAATAATCGGGGGAAAGATGAATACAGGAAAGACTGGTCCTTTTTTCAGGAGAAATAATCTTGGTGGGTTCACAACTTTTTTTTTGAGACACGGTGGGTTCACAACTGAGAGAGAGAGAGCAGGTGGGTGGGCTGACTCGAGGGAGAATGACGTCCGTGTGTGGCGCTGATGGGCCGATGGTCCATCCTCCCAACCGGTAACTGAACGCTGATGTGGCCATTTTTTACGCTGGTGAACTCATGGTCGGTCCCTCCTGTAAGCCAGTAGTCAAATGATGATGTGGCTGGCTTGCTGATGTGGACAGGCTGCATGTCAAGAGAAATAGGATAGTGGGGATAAACTATTTAGGTATTATAGATGCGTGAGCTGGCGTTCTCATTTGGACAGGAATTGCCCTCCGACTGCTTGGGCTACTTTTGTCCAAAGCAGCTTATCCGCACTATATTTCGGAATCTATGCAAAAATCTATGCGCATTATAATATGGAATGGAGGGAGTATTTTTCTGGAATTTGCTGTTCATTCCAAGCTCATATGAGCTTTGGAGTAGAAAGGGACTTTCACACCCGCAGGGTACTCATGCTTCCTATTCCTTATTCCTACAGCAGCAGCCCGGCTGTATTTAAATGATTTAAGTACTCTGACGCACAGGGGACGCACATCGTCAGTCCAAGGACATCAACCAAACGCACATAGCCTCGCCAGGCAATATTTTCAATCATCTCAGGCTCAATCCAGGCAGTCCATTTCTCCAGGCACGGTGTTTAGGTATCCAACCAAACAGGCCCTACAGGCGACATATATACCCCTCTCCAGACCAGATTTAGATGTACAAACCAGTTTATTCCTCTACTCATCAAATGGTTAAAGAAAATCTATATGGCTACCAGATCTCCACCACGTAACCCGGCCAAAGAGAAGGAAGATGGTACTACTTCTTGCCCGCGCCCAGCACTCGGCAGCGGTACTCGCCGAGCGCCCAGATGGGGAAGATGTTCCGATACTGGGAGTAGCTGATCATGCAGTTCTTGTTGAAGACTCCCATGATCTCCTGTTAAATGCGACAAAAAACAAATTTAGATCATATAACGCTTGAGCTTCCCTAGCACTGTATCAAATATCATGCAAAAAGACGAGCAATTCCTACCTATTCAATGGGATGTTTTAGACTGTCCAAAGAGACATGCAAAAAGATCACAAGTATTGTTGCGGATTCTGGTGGGGAGGTGATAAAAAGAAAATGCATTGGAAAAAGTGCAGGACATAGCTATCCCAAAATGTGAGGGGATTTTGGCCTAGTTAATCAAGCCATGTTGGCTAAACAAGGGTGGAGGCTATTGACCAACCCTGACTCGCTTTGTGCATAGGTGCTCAAAGGCCGATATTATCATGATTTAGATTTCTTGGCAGCAACAAAAAAGAGGAACTCCTCTCATACTTACATGGAAGAGAATCCCTGAAACTAGGGCTGATTAAACATGTGGGGGATGGTGCTAGTATTAACATATGGGAGGACCCTTGGATACCCTCTATGGCTATCGTCCAATTATTCGGTTACCAGGGGATACAGTCACTAAGGTGGAGGAGCTTATTGATCTTCAGAATAATAGTTTGGATCTTAATGTCTTCGAAGCAAACTTTGCAGCACCTGATGTTCAGGCTATTGCTAAAACACCAATAGTGACTGGGGTGAAGATTGTTCGGCCTGGGCGTTGGTGAGGAATGCTAATTTTTCTGTTCGGTCGGTGTATAAAATTCTGAGCACAAGTATGACACATTCCTATGAACCATCTTCTTCAGGCACGGCAGGAAATGTCTTCTGGAACAAACTATGGAAACTGTCGGTACCACCAAGAGTCAGGAACTTTTGGTGGAGAGTTATAAGAGGATTTGTGCCATGTAAATCTGTTCTGCTCACCAGATACATAGAAAAAATCCCATTCTGCGACCTATGTTGCAAGGAGGAAACTATAACCCATGCTCTGTTAGAATGCACGGGCGAGACTCTTCTGGAAGGAGATGAAGACCATGATGCATATACAAATCCCAGTGCTACATCCGCAATCGTGAGCTTCAGATTTGATTGAAGACAACTGGGATCAGACCAATTTGTATGCATTGTATTGTGCGGCTGCTGGGAGGTTTGGTCTGAAAGGAATGCTCGTACTCACGACGAGAAGGGCCGATCAGTTCAAGCTTCTGTTCAGTGGGCACTTGGTAATGCCGTTGATTTAAAACAGCAGGTGAAGTTACTCGCCCTGCGGTGACAGGGAGGAAGCTTGCTGGCAAGCACCGGAACAAGGGACACTGAAAATCAATGTGGATGCGGCATTTCTTGAGCAGGCAGGCTGTGGAAGCACAGGGCTGGTGGTCCGAGATTCAGAGGGCAACCTAATTCGAGCGCAGGCCTTGTGGTATCGATTTGCATCAAGTGTTCAAACTATGGAGCTATACACTATCCAGGACGGGATTCAACTAGCCAAAGAATGGGCCACTCCAGGATATGTGTTGAAATTGATACTAAAGAGATGGTTAAGATGTACAACTCTGAATTTTCAGAGAGAGCAGCGGATGCAGCTGTTTGCCATGAAATCAAAGAGCTTTTGGGAGGGTTTATGAGCCATGGTCTGGTGTTTGTGCAAAGGGAAGCCAATGAAGCAGCCCACCGGTGTGCAAAGCAAGCCACAGAAGAGAGGAAATGTTTGTGGATTAACTATATGTCTTCTTTCTTAGTTGTATTCAGCTACCGTGTAATCCTCCTAATTGAGTAATAAAGCTCTTGATTCGCAAAAGGAAAGGTTTTCTCTGGTCAAATAGTAGTTACGTTTCGCTGCACTGGTTTGAACTGCCTTCACATGCACAGCTGTGTTTATTACTAAAATGTTTTCCTTTGGATCTAGAGAAATTTTGTATGTTGAGAAACCATGAGATGGTGGTGAAGCATTTATGACTTACTTGCTGAGGAAATTCCCCATCCTCTGATTGTAAGTTTATCAAAACCTTCGCTGCTCGATGCAGAGGCGTCGGATCTCTCTCAGCCTGTACCCAAACAAGATTTTAAGAACCATCGTGAATGAACACATCATATGGTACTACCACAATCCACAGGTAACTGTAAACACACCTGTCCTGCGTCAATTAGAGTCAGCATGGCCCAGCCAGTGTTGACAGCGTGAGTATGCTTCCCTTCAAGATTGGTGTAAACCTAATTGAATGGAAGTCAAAACATGATTATTGGTTAGTAAAACTTCCTTATGGTCCCCAGGAAGACGATGTGCATCTAAAGATCAAGATGCAAGAATACCATGCTTTACAGGGCATGCAGTCGTGAACGGTGAAAGCAGGAAAAAGAGCAAATGACTCTTTAGATGAAAAAGAGAGTTTTATATCAGGTTGTCGTCCATTACGTTGACTCATATGTAACAGTATTAACATTAATTCTAATAGAATGGCATACAATATTTATCACAGCACACTGACGATGAAGATTGGAATATAGAGATGCAATCCAGTATTCCAGTAAACAAGATTGCAAGTATATACAAAACTAGGTAGAAATGAATCTACCTGATCTTGAGATGACAGATAGCTTTCTCCCCAGCCACCGAAAGGAAGCTCTTTTGACATCAGAAAGTCACATGCCTTTCTGATTGCAGGACTGCTCTTGAAGGTTCGACCTGCAGCTATTAGGCCCTTCACTCCGAACCATGTGCCATAGGTGAAGCACACAGCCCAAGAGCCATACCTGTAGGAAAACGGATATAGAACGACGCAGTGTTATATGCATGTATTACTTGTATTCTTCTACATGGTGTCTGAAAACTAACCAGGAACCGTCTTTTCTTTGAATGCTCTCAATGTAACAAGCAGCTTTGTTGATACAGTTATCTACATCTTTCCTGCGGTGCCCAGGATAGAGCTTTTTAAATGATGTCAGGGCCTGAATTGCGGCTGAGGTACATTCCACATACCTGACACCAATAGAGTATTATTTTTTTTTCAGTTTGTCTCTCTATGGCAAGCAGCATAAAAATTGACAAGTTATTGCATCTTACGGGTAATCAATCACAATATCTCCGAAGGTCTCGGCAGGGTTGATAAGCTGAACAGTTTAACAAACAATCAGATGGAAGAATTTTCGTAAATCAATAAGAAAGATTATATGACTAATGATTGGTTGTAGTTTTCAAACAAAGGAAACATCGGTCCAGTAAACCTGTATTAATTCAATATGGATTTTTTAATGGATGTACCTGTCCTCTTTGACTTGATATTTAATGGTTCAAATGAGGCAATTACTTCATGAAGCACGCAACTTAAGAGCAACCTCCTAGTTGTAATGGTAGCACAACAACAAACAAATGAGGCAGGTACATACCTCAAGCCAGGCATAAGACCTTTGGAGTTCATATGTTGCCAAGCCACCATTTTCATTCTGTAAAGATTAAAACAAATTTGTTAAAATGGCACGTCTCAAAATAATGTTTTACATATAATGCAAAAAAAAATACATAGAAGAGAACTGCTGGGAACAAAACTTTGGAGACTTTGAAATACAGGTTTCTTCCTTTTGAAGGAGTCTAGTCCACAACAGTTTTATATACGTTATCCCTGGGGCAATAATCTGGTGGAGCTACCAGGGCAACCAAAATTTTCATAGCAAAGTCCAATTTGCAACTACACAGTATCCATTAATCCACTGCTCCACTTTGGTTTTGAAGTGAATACAGCAAGGGAGAGCCCTGGTGTTCAGTAAATAACACCACTTTACTAATACAGTGTTGCCTTATGATCTGTGCAATTTAGCAGAAGATAGAAATACTACCCGATATTAATCAACAGCTTAGCAGTACTTATCCTGAAGGCCGAAAGCACTTGCAGATAAAATACCTTCTGCGATATAACCAAACTGCAGCTTTGTAAAATATCAAAATTTTACCATTTCACAGTAATGTACTGATAGCAAAAAAGCACTTGCAGATAGAATTATCCTATATGACAAAACCTATCTGATGCTTTATAGTATATACTAGCAACCATCCACATGCAATGCACATTTCTAGCCATATATATTACAAAAATAGGGCGTACCCAGTGCTGAAAGCTCCCACAAAAGGTGGGAAGTGGGGAAGGGAATTTCTAGACAGCCTTACCCTTGCATAATAATTCTGCAGGGAATTTCTTGCCATATATATTGCATAGAATAAAATATATCCATATATGTAGAAACCCAAATTTATAATGTAAGTGTACAGTATTGAAATTATTTTTCACCATGTACATTACTCAAAGGAAGAAAGGCTAAGCACTAACCATACACTAAACGGTAAGCTACAAACGTACAACTAAAATAGACGATCCATTATTATTTATGAACTATCGATCAAATAGACCATTATTAGAGGAGAGAATAAGGGATAAGGTTCCAAGTAAAATTCTCAACCCTTGGATCTGTGAGATGAAGATCATAAATATTAAGAATGGCTAAGATTGTTTGGATCAAACTCTAACTCATACTTTTCATATTTGCATAGATATCTCTACTATTAAAGGAGAACCTGCCGTCGTCGTGATGGTTCGACCTCCTGCCCCACGAGCGATAACCATCTACAAAAAAAACTCTCTGGCGAGGGCCACGATCGCTCCCCCATTCAACACGCAAATGAAAAAAAAAGAGCAGCGCTAAAATAGCCGCCACGAGCCATCTTTGTAAACAAACCCACGCACGCACGATCCTCTCATACGGGGCTCCCACGATCCCCTCCATCGTGACCCCCTTCCTCCACCCTCTCTGCCCTTTCATGTGGTTGCTCCCCCAGACCCCCATCCCCACCCATGACGCGTCCGGAGGAGATGGTGGAGAAAGAGAGGGAGGAAGAGTAGGTACAGGGCGGCGGCGGCGGCAGTGGGAATCCCACCTTCTCAAGAGCGGGCGTCCACGAGCGCCTCAACACGCTCCAAGCCGTGTAGGTAGCCAACGTCGAGCGCCTTCGCCTCATGGCCGCCGTGCCCTAGGGCGTGAGCAAGCACGATCCCGATCTCCGCGTGGAACTGGTCGTCTTTCGGCATCACGGACATCGCGCCAATGGCGACGACGCCGTGGAAGACGCCGCCTACGAAGACAGTAGGTGTTACCTGACCTAGCTTCTCATATGAATTCATCTCTTTTCTTTTTGTTCCCAGGTTGTGTTTCTCCGTGAAAGTAGAGGGTTGATTTATGACCCTGATAGTGGTTCCTGTTTCAGATCCTTAACATCCTAAAAGCAGCATCAACCTGGACTGGATGTGCATCTTTCTAATTTACGTGGTATACAAAATTGGCATCTGGATGGTTCATGATTCCATGGAGTAGTATATAATTGGTCATTTCATATATTTATTCACTCCACCCAGCCACATCCTGGACAACTTCTGTAGGGAAGCAGCTACATATATACCGGCTGCAGCGGCAACGCATGATGGAAAGGACGAGCTAGCATACCAGGGGTAATCATGGACTGTGTGGACGACACCAAGGCCTAACAGCTGCGAACGCATGCAGGAACAAATGCGGACGACATGATGCTGGTCAAGGACAAGCACATCAAGGAGCTCGTTCCCATGAAGTACATCAAGAAGGCAAGAACGTATGTGTGTCCTGTTTTTTTTGCTTCTTTCCCGTTGTGCTTAGTTTTAGGATTTGGTCATCGCGGGTTCAGCAAATCATCCTGCTGGTGGAGTTGGTTCCTTAGTGATAAATTAATCCTCGACTGAAGCGTGGTGACTATTGCTACATGATTTTCTTACTGGATGGATAATTTTGGGGTTTGTTTCTCTGTGTGTGTGGATTGATGAGAATGTGCAGAGGGAGATTATCAATCACTTGTCTGCTCCAGGAACCTAATATATAATAAAACTGAGTGAGGTAAAATTACCAAATCCTGATTCATCGGATGCTTGATAAGTTTGTTGATTCTCAATTACATTAGATCAGTGAAATTGAAGGTTAATGGTACTCCTGTTTTTTGAAATAAATGACGACTGGAATTTAAACGTTTGCATCAGGGCTGGAGCTGCAAAGATGCATGTAGATATGGATGCGGATTGCCAATAGTTTTACTTCAGCAGAGTTTCCTTACATTCAACGTAAAATGTGTTGTGTTGTTAAATTAGCAGCATGTATGTAGAGGTATGTTTATATTCTAGAAATTTGCAGCTCACACATATGTTTATTTTATTATCTGCACAAATTTACCAGCTCATATTTAGTGTCCAGGTATTGATATTTCATACACCAACATTGACCCTGCAAAAAGGTACAAAAGACCTTGTATTTTGACTGTCAAATACCATATGCATCATTTCACTGTCAAATTGACCAGGCATCTTTTATCATGTTCTCATTATTATTTGTACACTAATGCAATTCTATCTCGTTTCGGTAAGGATCTGGAGGTGGAGGGCAGCATCGACAGCCATGTTTTGGTTTCAAGTAGCCACTGAGCCTTGCTAGAAGATGGATGTACCTCATGCAATTAACTGGCTCTTAGTATCCAAAGCTACATATTGTGGTTCACAAATAATAAATCTTTTAATCTGTAGTATTGTGTTATCCCTGCAGGTTAGGCAGTTAATTGTTTGTAGTTGCCTTGAAGAACTATCCATCTTCTTCATAGCTATACTCAGGACCTTACCTTCTCCCCTAACATATGTGTCAATAGTTTGAGCATTATTTCACATCATAGCCATTGAGAGAGGAGAAAGAAAAAAATATGTCTGAATTAGTTTTTTTTATTATTAGTGTCATTTATATTGTCAGCAGTTTTCGTATTATGTTTGACGCCCTCTTCGATTGGTTCCCTGCTTCGTTTCTGTGGTGATGGACATGCTATGCATTTCATATACTCTGTTCTGATTTTGAATGTGAGCACTGCATGTTGCTCTATTGAAATACTAATGGAAACATTTCAAAGACACTCTCTTGAAAACCTGGATGTGAGGCTTCTATACCTTCTTTTGGGTTTTCCCTTTTTGCTTCCCACCTCCCATTATATTAAGATACAGAGCTAGCTCAAAATTTGGTTTATCTATCTGTCTCATTTTCCTCTGAAGATACTGGGGGAAAAAGCAAGCAAATGACTGGTTTAATATTAGTTCTAATTGTTTGATCCCGTAGCATGTACCACTTTTGATGTATTATACTCCATATTTCTTACAAATTTGTGAGCTGCAATTTGCATTGTTTTGTGCTTGGATATAAATATTTATTTCAGCATAAATTTATACAACACGTGATTGGAGCTAGGATGGTTCCACCCTATTTGTCGATAAAAAACAAGCTAGGATAAAATAGAGGCGCGCGACCTACATTTATCCCTTACCATTTGCTACACTTGCATGTAAGTATCTGATTGCAAGATGTTAGTTAAGGAGATACAAATGGCTACTAAGGAGTTCTATTGGTGTGTATATTATTTGCCATTCCGTGGCAACGCACGGGCATCTAGCTAGTAGATATATAAAAAAGTAACAATTCACTACTCCTAGACTGAGTGGTCACATGACATGAGAGAGAGATATCGACCCTCTTCTAGGCAAACTGATACAATAGTTACAACTAACACAATCTAAAAGTTTGAATGCATTTACCATCCAAGACATCAAACAATTGACAGCATCATATAGTCTGTTAACTTCCACTGGTTCGCCCACTATTTCTGGAGAAATCTTTGATAGCAATAATGAGGCCTGAAGGTAAAAGAAAATTCAACAATTAAACTATTTAAAACAAATGGTTATGCATATGAGAACTTGGCAATTGACACAACATACCAGCAGCTAAAAACCAAATCTTATACATATGAGAGCCAGAATGATTCTTATTCCGTATGGTGCAAGAATAAAAATTCCTAGATTTCAAACAGGACAAAGTTTTAACTTTGAAGGTAGCTCCTTGTTGGTAATACTGACGGCCTAACTCACCTTTAGTCCTTCTGCAGTGCAATCTGATATAGGCCAACCATGATCAGCTGTAGAAAAGGGCCATGCACCTTTAGATATGTGACGGTACCAGTAACTCAGATCTCCAGGGCAGTCATCAACAACCTTTCATATAATAGCAACAGGTAAGTACTAAGTACTGAAATGTACTTAAACGTTTCTTTTTTGTTAAGTAAAATGCACTTCAAGTGTTGACTGATAAACAAATAGCCATGTGACATGTACCTGAGAGTTCTTAATGTAATCATGTGCCAGCTTAAGAGTGGGAGCAAACTCTTCAATGAGGTCAGTGGCCGCAATAGCTTGAACTGCAAAAGCTGTGTCCCAGAGCTGGCTGCCATTATAACCCTACAGTGGACAGAAATTGGATCAATTATGATCAAAGAGAAAGAAAAGCTAATGATGGACTGGTATAAGCAGGAAATCCGGTTACTAACCGAGTACAAAAAAACAACTTTCCAGTTCCATGTAAAGACAGTAAGACATAGACAAATAGCTGTCTCCTATCGTAGCAGCTGCCTTAGTGAAAAGTAAATGAATGAAGTAAATAAAAACTCATTACCTGCATCTTCATGCCATCTTCAGCAACCCATAAGTAATCATATATTCTTGGAATGTGTAGCTTGAATGCTTCTGAGTTTGGATCTTCAATCCAGCAAGCAAGCATATTTAATACCTGCACATAAATTTATTCAATAATCAGTTGAACAGTATGATTTTTTTTGAGAATATATTAAACTTATCTAGACATTATTAAGGTTTAAACTCCTGGTATGTAAGTTCACAAGCTTTGAACAAGAAATCATAGAATATGAGGATTCTTTCTCCACTAAATCAGCAAGATAGGGAGAAGTGAACAAAATGAACACATGTCCCAAACTAAAGAAATCGTCATATATATTAAGGTACTAAGAACAATTTCCGATTTAAAAATATTATGAATTGGAGCAGAAATGAAATAAACCCCTGTAAAGCTTCACAAACCATTCAAATAATGCTTGTTTGTAACTTCTGTGCGCTTTACAGAGGATTATGGTTTAGCATTACTGAACACTATGGTTTGCATTAGGGGACACTAGCTTGGCATTAGAGGATACTGTCCACAAGTCCTTCAGCCCTTGTGACATAGAAGTGTACATGTTTTAAAACCAAAGGGCAAACCCGCAATATATAATCGTGGCATATGGTATTACATGAAGTAACAATAGGTGAACTTGCTGCTGCAATTGTGGTCAATTACAAGGCTGTAGATAGAAATATCTTTAGTTCTCACATGCGATTTGGGCACAGGTACTGCTACAGTACAGTGGCTGGACAATCAGGCCAGCAAAACCAGAAAGTTTAAAGAGGCATGCATGAAATAAAGCACTGCAGTTATTATGTTTCAATCTTACAAGACGAAAGGATCATCCTGATGCTTGAAGCAAGAAAAAGACAAAAGGCGGATCAGCAGGCAAGCATATTCTTCAAATTACCTTGTTCACAGGACCAATGCAAATGTATCGAGTGTTCTCATCTTCATAATGAACATGCTGCATGACATGGTTCAAAGATTTCTCTCTCAGTTTGTTCCCAGGCCAGTGCATCATAACAGGTTCGACAAATTTATGGAGAGTGGCCCATAAGATATCTTGTATGAGTGGATGTGGGTAGTACAGATCTTCCTACAATAAAGCGCAAGAAAAACCCTTCAAAGAACAATCTTAATCATTAGATCCTAAATAGACATCATGCAGATAAAGAAAGATAAATAGGGCAGCTTAGGCTTCTATAAATTTCAAAGATTAACTATATATCTATAATTACTTCCCTTCCGCTAAGACCAGTAATCTATGATCTATTCTTTGAAGGAAAAGGGAATACTCTCAATGGTGAAGATGCTATTGATTGCGAACCCATATAGGCTATTTGTAAAGAGGAATGGGAAAAAAATCACGGAAAACCGGACTATTATACAATACTTACTATCTTATGTAACACAGCGGGATTATTTCGCTACTATGTTTACACAAGCAATAACGGTAAATGCACCAGAATTCTTGAAGAATATTCAAATACCACAAAGAGCCAGCTACATTAAGATAATTATGTTAATTGAGTCTGCAATTATGAAGCAAGCACAAATGAGAGGGAACCGTGCTCTTCAGGCGGCTATGGTATCCCAATCTATTGTGTTTTCAGATGTTATCACCTATTGAATCATGAGTTATAACTAGCACAACAAAACGCTTTGACCACATTCACATGGAAGATGCACCGCAATCAGTCTTTCTCCTGCACCAGGCAGTGTACGATAGCAACTTACAAGCATGAAAATCTGGGAATACAAGGCAATCCCCATCAAGCTTGCAGGCTGCTTATATCAAAGCCTCCGAACCAAGGACTAGTAAACTATTCAGTGGTACAACGAATATTTCTGAAACTGTATTTCATATTCATGGCCCATACTGCTATTCAAATCAAAATGGCTATGTCAACTCATTATGTTGGCAATGGGACTTCTTAAAGACCCTGTACTTTGGCAATGAGGTTTCTTAAAGACTTTGTACCTTGGCTATGGGTCATCTTAAAGACTCTTTCCTAGAGTGAGGACCACATTGGCACAAGTAGATCTACTTAGGATTTTTCCATTAACTCTGATTCATCCTGGCCCATAAGAAATTTGCCTCGCACACATCAACATTACTAAGAAAGATTGAGATAAGCAAACCTTAGCACAGAGATTGCGAGCACTGTCCCAATCAACCTCGCTGTAGGGGACTTTGAAGAGTTCATTTCTTAGTTCCAATATAATTGGTGTAATTTGGCCGACAAACCTCTTTCCATAAACGTAGCACATGGGTAGATAGACCATTCTGCAGTGACACCACATTCGACCTGCACGATAGCGTCAGGCATATCAGCAAGACATAACCAACATCGAAGATCAAAGCAATTAATGCTGGCATAGTGCAAAAAAGAACCTGGGTGGACTGGCAGGCAATACGGCAACATCCATATTTCCGGTGGCAGTGGATTGTTACCAGACCAATCAAATACACCAAGTACCTTAAATAAGTCAGGGAATTAGGAGGAATTCCTTAGGCCATAGCCAGATTGTGCAAAATGGAAGCAGCCTTCATAGAGAGGAAAAAATGTTAATTCCATACCGCAAGCCAAAACTTTCCCCATGATGTTATATAAGTTGCTCCCCCATGGTCTAAAATCCAGTTTCGACCTTTCTCCATAGCTCCATCTCCACTATCTGGGCCCTCACCAAGCAATCTCAAAGAAACATAGGTCAAGGCTGAGCCAAACATGGTGCTTGGACCCTCAATGTGTAATCCCCAACCTCCATCTTCATTCTACACACAATCACCAAAAAAATTATTTACTTTATCCACTGTGAGATGGCACAGTTGGCAAATAGATCCTTGCCTGATGATTATAGAGATATCGACGGATCTCCTTTTGATGTTCTGATGATAAAACAGTGTTCAGTGCTCCAGTAACATGTAGCATTATAAGCTGAATAGAAGATAAAATGCAGTGAGTAAGTTTCCATATGACATAAACAAGTTTTTAAATGAAATGTCAAGCCAGGGGAAGTACCAATCCTGGCATAAGGAACATAGGACCCCCATAATCCCCAGGCCAGTGTCCATCGTGTGCCTGGAGAGTAGAAAAGGTGCTGAGCGCCCTTTTCAAAGTGGTCGATACGGCTTCCTCCGTGACATCTTCATTCTCCCCCAGCTTGATAGCAGGAAGATCCAACTTAAGTGGATTTTCTTTTGCAAGCTGCAGTACATACAAGAGCACGAACGCTTTAGAAGCTACGGAGATATTCCAAGTAGAAAAACACCCTAGTTTTAGTAGTACAAAGAATCCACAGGCAAGTTGAACTGAAGTGGTAGAACAAAAAGGAAAAGACTCAGGAAAATATCACTATTCCAGCGTCAAGAATTGGTCTGCCCTGTTGCTAAATAGTACTGTTAGAGCACTATAAATTGTGCTTCTGGTCTTAACTCTTAACCCAGTCCTGAAAAGTATCGACCATCTCTGTGGTAATTGGGTTAAAAACCTTTTAACCTGAAGGTAAGGGAAATGACTCTAGTGGAGATAACAGCGATACCGTGTCCTTCCTTCTACCACACGCAACACAAGCATGTCATCAATCAACATCATAGACCTTCTGATCACAAGTGCTGTTATAAATGGCGATAGCTACCGTTCAGCTGAACGTTGCTTAAATCGAGTCTGCTACAGGATACACTCTCCTCGCTTGCTCTTTGGGGTTGCTTGGTAGTACACAGCTGTAGTACACCTGGAAATTTCCTGGTTCCTATTAACGGAAAGAAAGAACTGCAGGAGTCATGCCTCTCGTTCAGAGAACCAAGCGCCCAGCGTCAGTCAGCACACTTGCCGATCGCGTGCACTGTACTGTGCTTCTGGTGGGCATTAAAAGCTGAAGTAGGAGCAGTTGGCAACGGGAAAGGGGGGCCGTGCCCGTGCCCATCCGGAGAGTGGCTCTTGCGTCTCGGATATTCATCGTAGTATATACGTATGCAAGATCGGATCTCAGCATACTCGCTGCGCATTAAAACCTTTGCCAAGTGGTGTAGGAGAGACTTGACAGTATGATGCCGCAATCTTCCTTTCCTTAGAAAGGTTGCAGCATATAGTATATTATACTGTACTCTCGCTGCGCATTAAACTCGTTTTGAAGGGTAAGGCGGCTCGCTGCTGCCTTGATTGAGCAGTACGCGACGACTAGTCGTCGGGAATTTCGGGCGGCCTCGTCCAGGTGAGAAAAATGTAGCTACGGTAGGAAAAAAAAACTGCGGGGCTTCGCCGTCACGGAGCCAGCCGGAATCGTGGCATGCAGGGCAGGGCAGCGGCGACCGAGGGGGAGGGGCGGGAGGGGGCATTGGATTCGTCGGGTCACCTGGATGCGCATGGGGAGGTCGGCGCTGTGCTTGAGCTGGTGGCGGCGCGCGGTGAACTCCCGGCGCGCGGCGTCGACGGCGGCGAGGGCGTCGGGGTCGTCGGCGGCGGCGTCGAACTCCCAGACCTGGCGGCCGACGTGCGCGTTCTTGGTGGGCAGCCAGGGGTCGGCCCCGCCCTCCGCGATCTTCAGCCGCCACATCCCTCCGGCCCCGGCGACCAACCGAACAGTACTGCGCAACCGCCGCCGGCACTAGCAGCAGGAGGAGCAGAGGGTGAGGGCGGAGCAGGACAAATGGGCAATGGCGAGATCTGCCGGCCCGATCCGGCGAAGGATTTGTTAGTGGGGGTTTCGGATCGCGCGGGGCGGGGCGGGGCTGGAGTGGGGTTTGGACGGGAGCGCGCGGTGCGGCGACGTGGCGTGGGACGTCTCTCGCCCCCTCTATCTCTTTCTCGGCAGTGGCTTTTTGGCTCAACGCCTGCAGGCTCTCTGACCCGCTCGTGGAGGGGAGAGAGGGGAGAGGGGGGTTGGGGTTTTGTGGGCAGGTGGTGGAGCGTGATAGGTGTCAGCGTCCTGGTAGTACCGTGATGCCGTCCGATCTGTTCCGCGTCGACGACGTCCAGCTCATCGTCCAACCAGTACCACTAGTCTCTCTCCTCTCTTTTTTTGTGCGGAGACGCATCGCTGCCCATCCTTGGGCATCCCGGTATCCCCTCCTTTGCTAGCTGGTCATAGCGGGGAGTGTGAAACATGACAAAGCTGACTCTTTAGGCCAACTCCACCGCGCGACCTCAAACAGACGTCCGTTTTATCCGGATTCTATCCGTTTGGGCATGGGGATGGGGTCATGTCCGGGTCTGTCCTGAGATGTGGTGGCCGTGCGCCCAGCGCGCCACCACATCCTTTTACCCCATCCTGTCCGCGTCCATTTAAGGCCAACTCCACCGCGCGACCCTATCTTGTCCGGCCTCATCCGTTTGGGGCAAAACGGACAAAGCAGGCGGCCCAGCGCGCGACGGCCCGGACCCATCTGGTCCGTTTTGTTTTCGGGTCGACCCATTTCGAGCGCAAACTTGTGCCGGGTTTGGGTCGCGGCGGACAGCGAACGGACGCTTCGAGCGTCCGCGTCGGGGCCGCGTGGTAGGCGGCCACCTACCTCCCACCCGCCAACATAAATGTGCACGGGCGGGTGGCCCCACCTGTCATCCGCGCAGCTCCTGGTCGTCGTCCTTCTTAAATGGGAAGCCGTGGACCGGTCGTCGTCCACACTTCCCACTCCGGCCCCTCTCTGCCCCCTCGAAACCCGACACCCTCAAAACCCTAAACCGCTCCCTGTCAGGTGGTAGGTGCGACATATGCCAACGGATGGCTTATCATTGTGGGAGCCAGTAAGACATCGCCGGTGCCTGGAAACGGGATGAGGCGAAGACATGCACGCCGACGGATCTTACCCAGGTTGGGGGCTCTCCGTGGAGATAATACCCCTACTCTTGCTTTGCGGGGTCTCCGCATGATCACTAGATCGATAAGAAGCTACAAGAGGCTCCTTGAGCTGTTCGGTGGGAGGAGGAAGAAGGGCAAGGCTAGCTCTCTTCTCTCCCTATGGTAGTGTCTAGAACTCTATCAGATCAACCCTTTGCATGGGTGCCCCGGGGGGTTTATATAGGCCTACCCCCCGGGGGTACAATGGTAATCCGGCTGGGCGCGGGCCCTAGCCGTCAGTGTCTGTGGCCGCCGGCTTCTCCGCCGGCCGCTGGGGTCCGCCGACTGGTGGGTCCCGCCGGCTGCCGGGTCATTGAACGACAGGCCGGCCCCACCGCTTGGGGGTCTTGCCGGGGGCTGGTTACTGTTGCCTTGCCTCTGATGACGAGGGCTTTGTCGTGGTAAGCATGGCTATAGTGCCGCCGCCATGCGGGCTCTCACTGTAGCCTTACCTCGTCTTGTCTCCTTAATGGTGCGCGCGCCCCGAGGAGGGGAGCAAGCCGGCCATAGGAAGCCGGCCATGCCTCAGGCCGGTTGGGGGAGGCTGTTGGGGAACGTAGTAATTTCAAAAATTTCCTACGCACACGCAAGATCATGGTGATGTATAGCAACGAGAGGGGAGAGTGTGTCCACGTACCCTCGTAGACCGTAAGCGGAAGTGTTATGACAACGCGGTTGATGTAGTCGTACGTCTTCACGATCCGACCGATCCAAGCACCGAACGTACGGCACCTCTGAGTTCAGCACACGTTCAGCTCGATGACGATCCCCGGACTCCGATCCAGCAGGGTGTTGGGGATGAGTTCCGTCAGCACGACGGCGTGGTGACGATGATGATGTTCTACCAACGCAGGGCTTCGCCTAAACACTGCAACGATATGACCGAGGTGGAATATGGTGGAGGGGGGCACCGCACACGGCTAAGGAATGATCACGAAGATCAACTTGTGTCTATAGAGGTGCCCCCTGCCCCCGTATATAAAGGAGGGAGGGGGAGGTGCGGCCGGCCCCCTAGGGGTGCGCCTGGAGGAGTCCTACTCCCACCGGGAGTAGGACTCCCCCTCTTGCCTTGGTGGAGAAGGAAAGGGGGGAGGGGAAAGAGGAAAGGGGGGCGCCGCCCCCCCCTCCTTGTCCTATTCGGACTAGGGGGGAGGGGGCGCGCGGCCTGCCCTGGCCGGCCCTCCTCTTCTCCCTCATGGCCCATGTAGGCCCATTAACCCCCGGGGGGTTCCGGTAACCCCCCGGTACTCCGGAAAAATCCCGATTTCTCCCGGAACGATTCCGTTATCCAAATATAGGCTTCCAATATATCAATCTTTATGTCTCGACCATTTCGAGACTCCTCGTCATGTCCGTGATCACATCCGGGACTCCGAACAACCTTCGGTACATCAAAACATATAAACTCATAATAAAATGTCATCGTAACTTTAAGCGTGCGGACCCTACGGGTTCGAGAACTATGTAGACATGACCTAGAACTGTTTCCGGTCAATAACCAATAGCGGAACCTGGATGCTCATATTGGCTCCTACATATTCTACGAAGATCTTTATCGGTCAAACCGCATAACAACATACGTTGTTCCCTTTGTCATCGGTATGTTACTTGCCCGAGGTTCGATCGTCGGTATCCAATACCTAGTTCAATCTCGTTACCGGCAAGTCTCTTTACTCGTTACGTAATGCATCATTCCGTAACCAACTCATTGGCCACATTGCTTGCAAGGCTTATAGTGATGTGCATTACCGAGAGGGCCCAGAGATACCTCTCCGACAATCGGAGTGACAAAACCTAATCTCGAAATACGCCAACTCAACATCTATCTTTGGAGACACCTGTAGAGCTCCTTTATAATCACCCAGTTACGTTGTGACGTTTGGTAGCACACAAAGTGTTCCTCCGGTAAACGGGAGTTGCATAATCTCATAGTTGTAGGAACTTTGTATAAGTCATGAAGAAAGCAATAGCAACATACTAAACGATCAAGTGCTAGGCTAACGGAATGGGTCAAGTCAATCACATCATTCTCCTAATGATGTGATCTCTTTAATCAAATAACAACACATGTCTATGGTTAGGAAACATAACCATCTTTGATTAATGAGCTAGTCAAGTAGAGGCATACTAGTGACATTAAGTTTGTCTATGTATTCACACATGTATCATGTTTCCGGTTAATACAATTCTAGCATGAATAATAAACATTTATCATGATATGAGGAAATAAATAATAACTTTATTATTGCCTCTAGGGCATATTTCCTTCAGTCTCCCACTTGCACTAGAGTCAATAATCTAGATTACACAGTAATGATTCTAACACCCATGGAGTCTTGGTGTTGATCATGTTTTGCTCGTGGAAGAGGCTTAGTCAATGGGTCTGCAACATTCAGATCCGTATGTATCTTGCAAATCTCTATGTCTCCCACCTGGACTTGGTCCCGGATGGAATTGAAGCGTCTCTTGATGTGCTTGGTCCTCTTGTGAAATCTGGATTCCTTTGCCAAGGCAATTGCACCAGTATTGTCACAGAAGATCTTCATTGGTCCCGATGCACTAGGTATGACACCTAGATCGGAAATGAACTCCTTCATCCAGACTCCTTCATTTGCTGCTTCCGAAGCAGCTATGTACTCCGCTTCGCATGTAGATCCCGCCACGACGCTTTGTTTAGAACTGCACCAACTTACAGCTCCACCGTTTAATAAAAACACGTATCCGGTTTGCGATTTAGAATCGTTCGGATCAGTGTCAAAGCTTGCATCGATGTAACCATTTACGACTAGCTCTTTGTCACCTCCATAAACGAGAAACATATCCTTAGTCCTTTTCAGGTATTTCAGGATGTTCTTGACCGCTGTCCAGTGATCCACTCCTGGATTACTTTGGTACCTCCCTGCTAAACTTATTGCTAAGCATACATCAGGTCTGGTACACAGCATTGCATACATGATAGAGCCTATGGCTGAAGCATAGGGAACATCTTTCATTTTCTCTCTATCTTCTGCTGTGGTCGGGCATTGAGTCTGACTCAACTTCACACCTTGTAATACAGGCAAGAACCCTTTCTTTGCCTGATCCATTTTGAACTTTTTCAAAACTTTATCAAGGTATGTGCTTTGTGAAAGTCCAATTAAACGTCTTGATCTATCTCTATAGATCTTGATGCCCAATATGTAAGCAGCTTCACCGAGGTCTTTCATTGAAAAACTTTTATTCAAGTATCCCTTTATGCTATCCAGAAATTCTATATCATTTCCAATTAACAATATGTCATCTACATATAATATCAGAAATGCTACAGAGCTCCCACTCACTTTCTTGTAAATACAGGCTTCTCCAAAAGTCTGTATAAAACCATATGCTTTGATCACACTATCAAAGCGTTTATTCCAACTCCGAGATGCTTGCACCAGTCCATAAATGGATCGCTGGAGCTTGCACACTTTGTTAGCACCTTTTGGATCGACAAAACCTTCCGGTTGCATCATATACAACTCTTCTTCCAGAAATCCATTCAGGAATGCAGTTTTTACATCCATTTGCCAAATTTCATAATCATAAAATGCGGCAATTGCTAACATGATTCGGACAGACTTAAGCATCGCTACGGGTGAGAAAGTCTCATCGTAGTCAACCCCTTGAACTTGTCGAAAACCTTTTGCAACAAGTCGAGCTTTGTAGACAGTTATATTACCATCAGCGTCAGTCTTCTTCTTGAAGATCCATTTATTCTCAATGGCTTGCCGATCATCGGGCAAGTCAACCAAAGTCCATACTTTGTTCTCATACATGGATCCTATCTCAGATTTCATGGCTTCAAGCCATTTTGCGGAATCTGGGCTCATCATCGCTTCCTCATAGTTCGCAGGTTCGCCATGGTCAAGTAACATGACTTTCAGAACAGGATTACCGTACCACTCTGGTGCGGATCTTACTCTGGTAGACCTACGAGGTTCAGTAGAAACTTGATCTGAAGATTCATGATCAATATCATTAGCTTCGTCACTAATTGGTGTAGTTGTCACAGGAACCGGTTCTTGTGATGAACTACTTTCCAATAAGGGAGCAGGTACAGTTACCTCATCAAGTTCTACTTTCCTCCCACTCACTTCTTTCGAGAGAAACTCCTTCTCTAGAAAGGATCCGAATTTAGCAACGAAAATCTTGCCCTCAGATCTGTGATAGAAGGTGTACCCAATTGTCTCTTTTGGGTATCCTATGAAGACACATTTCTCCGATTTGGGTTCGAGCTTATCTGGTTGAAGTTTCTTCACATAAGCATCGCAGCCCCAAACTTTAAGAAACGACAACTTTGGTTTCTTGCCAAACCACAGTTCATAAGGCGTCGTCTCAACGGATTTTGATGGTGCCCTATTTAACGTGAATGCGGCCGTCTCTAAAGCATAACCCCAAAACGATAGCGGTAAATCAGTAAGAGACATCATAGATCGCACCATATCCAGTAAAGTACGATTACGACGTTCGGACACACCATTTCGTTGTGGTGTTCCGGGTGGCGTGAGTTGCGAAACTATTCCGCATTGTTTCAAATGTAAACCAAACTCGTAACTCAAATATTCTCCTCCACGATCAGATCGTAGAAATTTTATTTTCTTGTTACGATGATTTTCTACTTCACTCTGAAACTCTTTGAACTTTTCAAATGTTTCAGACTTGTGTTTCATCAAGTAGATATACCCATATCTGCTCAAATCATCTATGAAGGTGAGAAAATAACGATACCCGCCGCGAGCTTCGACATTCATTGGACCGCATACATCGGTATGTATGATTTCTAACAAATCAGTTGCTCGCTCCATAGTTTCCGGAGAACGGCGTTTTAGTCATCTTGCCCATGAGGCACGGTTCGCAAGTACCAAGTGATTCATAATCAAGTGATTCCAAAAGTCCATCAGTATGGAGTTTCTTCATGCGCTTTACACCGATATGACCTAAACGGCAGTGCCACAAATAAGTTGCACTATCATTATTAACTCTGCATCTTTTGGCTTCAACATTATGAATATGTGTATCACTACTATCGAGATTTAATAAAAATAGACCACTCTGTAAGTGTGCATGACCATAAAAGATATTACTCATATAAATAGAACAACCATTATTCTCTGATTTAAATGAATAACCGTCTCGCATCAAACAAGATCCAGATATAATGTTCATGCTCAACGCTGGCACAAAATAACAATTATTTAGGTCTAAAACTAATCCCGATGGTAGATGTAGAGGTAGCGTGCCGACCGCGATCACATCGACTTTGGAACCATTTCCCACGCGCATCGTCACCTCGTCCTTAGCCAATCTTCGCCTATTCCGTAGTCCCTGTTTCGAGTTGCAAATATTAGCAACAGAACCAGTATCAAATACCCAGGTGCTACTGCGAGCATTAGTAAGGTACACATCAATAACATGTATATCACATATACCTTTGTTCACTTTGCCATCCTTCTTATCCGCCAAATACTTGGGGCAGTTCCGCTTCCAGTGTCCAGTCTGCTTGCAGTAGAAGCACTCAGTCTCAGGCTTAGGTCCAGACTTGGGTTTCTTCTCTTGAGCAGCAACTTGTTTGCTGTTCTTCTTGAAGTTCCCCTTCTTCTTCCCTTTCCCCTTTTTCTTGAAACTGGTGGTCTTATTGACCATCAACACTTGATGCTCCTTCTTGATTTCTACCTCCGCAGCCTTTAGCATTGCGAAGAGCTCGGGTATAGTCTTGTCCATCCCTTGCATATTATAGTTCATCACGAAGCTCTTGTAGCTTGGTGGCAGTGATTGAAGAATTCTGTCAATGACACTATCGTCAGGAAGATTAACTCCCAATTGAATCAAGTGATTATTATACCCAGACATTCTGAGTATGTGTTCACTGACAGAACTATTCTCCTCCATCTTATAGCTATAGAACTTATTGGAGACTTCATATCTCTCAATCCGGGCATTTGCTTGAAATATTAACTTCAACTCCTGGAACATCTCATATGCTCCATGACGTTCAAAACGTCGTTGAAGACCCGGTTCCAAGCCGTAAAGCATGGCACACTGAACTATCAAGTAGTCATCAGCTTTGCTCTGGAGACGTTCTTAACATCGTCAGTTGCATCTGCAGCAGGCCTGACACCCAGCGGTGCTTCCAGGACGTAATTCTTCTGGGCAGCAATGAGGATAATCCTCAGGTTACGGACCCAGTCCGTGTAATTGCTACCATCATCTTTCAACTTAGCTTTCTCAAGGAATGCATCAAAATTCAACGGAACAACAGCACGAGCCATCTATCTACAATAAACATAGACAAGCAAAAATACTATCAGGTACTAAGTTCATGATAAATTTAAGTTCAATTAATCATATTACTTAAGAACTCCCACTTAGACAGACATCTCTCTAGTCATCTAAGTGATTACGTGATCCAAATCAACTAAACCATGTCCGATCATCACGTGAGATGGAGAAGTTTTCAATGGTGAACATCACTATGTTGATCATATCTACTATATGATTCATGCTCGACCTTTCGGTCTCTGTGTTCCGAGGCCATATCTGTATATGCTAGGCTCGTCAAGTTTTAACCTGAGTATTTTGCGTGTGCGACTGTTTTGCACCCGTTGTATTTGAACGTAGAGCCTATCACACCCGATCATCATGTGGTGTCTCAGCACGAAGAACTTTCACAACGGTGCATACTCAGGGAGAATACTTCTTGATAATTTAATGAGAGATCATCTTAAAATGCTACCGTCAATCAAAGCAAGATAAGATGCAAAAAGGATAAACATCACATGCAATCAATATAAGTGATATGATATGGCCATCATCATCTTGTGCTTGTGATCTCCATCTCCGAAGCACCGTCGTGATCACCATTGTCACCGGCGCGACACCTTGATCTCCATCGTAGCATTGTTGTTGTTACGCCATCTATTGCTTCTACGACTATCGCTACCGCTTAGTGATAAAGTAAAGCAATTACAGGGCGTTTGTATTTCATACAATAAAGCGACAACCATATGGCTCCTGCCAGTTGCCAATAACTTCGGTTACAAAACATGATCATCTCATACAATAAAATATAGCATCACGTCTTGACCATATCACATCACAACATGCCCTGCAAAAACAAGTTAGACGTCCTCTACTTTGTTGTTGCAAATTTTACGTGGCTGCTACGGGCTGAGCAAGAACCGTTCTTACCTACGCATCAAAACCACAACGATAGTTCGTCAAGTTAGTGTTGTTTTAACCTTCGCAAGGATCGGGCGTAGCCACACTCGGTTCAACTAAAGTTGGAGAAACAGACACCCGCCAGTCACCTGTGTGCGAAGCACGGCGGTAAAACCAGTCTCGTGTAAGCGTACGCGTAATGTCGGTCCGGGCCGCTTCATCCAACAATACCGCTGAACCAAAGTATGACATGATGGTAAGCAGTATGACTTGTATCGCCCACAACTCACTTGTGTTCTACTCGTGCAAATAACATCAACGCATAAAACCTAGGCTCGGATGCCACTGTTGGGGAACGTAGTAATTTCAAAAATTTCCTACGCACACGCAAGAACATGTGATGTATAGCAACGAGAGGGGAGAGTGTATCCACGTACCCTCGTAGACCGTAAGCAGAAGTGTTATGACAACGCAGTTGATGTAGTCGTACGTCTTCACGATCCGACCGATCCAAGCACCGAACGTACGGCACCTCCGAGTTCAGCACACGTTCAGCTCGATGACGATCCCCGGACTCCGATCCAGCAGGGTGTCGGGGATGAGTTCCGTCAGCACGACGGCGTGGTGACGATGATGATGTTCTACCGACGCAGAGCTTCGCCTAAACACTGCAACAATATGACCGAGGTGGAATATGGTGGAGGGGGGCACCGCACACGGCTAAGGAACGATCACGAAGATCAACTTGTGTCTATAGAGGTGCCCCCCTGCCCCCGTATATAAAGGAGGGAGGGGGGAGGTGCGGCCGGCCCCCTAGGGGTGCGCCTGGAGGAGTCCTACTCCCACCGAGAGTAGGACTCCCCCCTCTTGCCTTGGTGGAGAAGGAAAGGGGGGAGGGGAAAGAGGAAAGGGGGGGTGCTGCCCCCCCCCTCCTTGTCCTATTCGGACTAGGGGGGAAGGGGGCGCGCGGCCTGCCCTGGCCGGCCCTCCTCTTCTCCCTCATGGCCCATGTAGGCCCATTAACCCCCGGGGGGGTTCCGGTAACCCCCTGGTACTCCAGAAAAATCCTGATTTCTCCCGGAGCGATTCCGTTATCCAAATATAGGCTTCCAATATATCAATCTTTATGTCTCGACCATTTCGAGACCCCGAACAACCTTCGGTACATCAAAACATATAAACTCATAATAAAAATGTCATCATAACTTTAAGCGTGCGGACCCTACGGGTTCGAGAACTATGTAGACATGACCTAGAACTGTTTCCGGTCAATAACCAATAGCGGAACCTGGATGCTCATATTGGCTCCTACATATTCTATGAAGGTCTTTATCGGTCAAACCGCATAACAACATACGTTGTTCCCTTTGTCATTGGTATGTTACTTGCTCGAGGTTCGATCGTCGGTATCCAATACCTAGTTCAATCTTGTTACCGGCAAGTCTCTTTACTCGTTACGTAATGCATCATCCCGTAACCAACTCATTGGCCACATTGCTTGCAAGGCTTATAGTGATGTGCATTACCGAGAGGGCCCAGAGATACCTCTCCGACAATCGGAGTGACAAAACCTAATCTCGAAATACGCCAACTCAACATCTATCTTTGGAGACACCTGTAGAGCTCCTTTATAATCATCCAGTTACGTTGTGAAGTTTGGTAGCACACAAAGTGTTCCTCCGGTAAACGGGAGTTTCATAATCTCATAGTTGTAGGAACTTTGTATAAGTCATGAAGAAAGCAATAGCAACATACTAAACGATCAAGTGCTAGGCTAACGGAATGGGTCAAGTCAATCACATCATTCTCCTAATGATGTGATCTCTTTAATCAAATGACAACACATGTCTATGGTTAGGAAACATAACCATCTTTGATTAATGAGCTAGTCAAGTAGAGGCATACTAGTGACATTAAGTTTGTCTATGTATTCACACATGTATCATGTTTCCGGTTAATACAATTCTAGCATGAATAATAAACATTTATCATGATATGAGGAAATAAATAATAACTTTATTATTGCCTCTAGGGCATATTTCCTTCAGAGGCCAGGCCGCCTTAGGGTGTCTCTCTGACCGAAGGGGGCCCGCCACCTACAGGCCGTACTGGCAGCCCGTCGTGGAGGGCGTCATGATCAACATGGCAACAGTGCCACGCCGGACGAATGATGGCTGTCCCGTACGGCATACTGTAGCCATGCGTGCTCCGGGATTCGGGGGTGGCAGGGTCCACTGTTGCCATGCCCCATCCCATCATCATTATGGGGGTGCAGACTTTTAGGGCACGGCCCCTGGCCGCCTGCCAGGAGCCGGCCTCTTGGAGCCGGTCTTCTTGGGCCGGCTTCTTGGAGTCGGTCTTTTCGTGGCCGTCTTCTTGGAGTCGGCCCTATCGTGGCGTCCTCCAAGAGAGTTTAGGGCCGGGCCGCCGTCCGGTAGCCGGCCTATGAGACAGCCGGCCGGAGGAAGGCGGCCCCGCGTCTTTGGTGCTTCAAGGCTTGGTCGGCCTGTTGTTTTTTCTAAGGGCCAAAGGGAGCCGGCTAGGCTACCCGTGGTCATTTACTCCGACAGTAGTCCCCGAAGCTGGTTGGGCTTCATGGCTGAAAGGGGAATCGAGAAGCTCGGCCAGCTTCCTATCCCGAAGAGCCAGGAGCTAGGAGCCGGCTTCTCTTATGCATGCCTTCTCGGTGAAGTCTCTTCAAAATCTGAAGGCGGGAACCAGCTGGTGCGCTAGCCAGGCAGCGGGCTGGCCACCCGCCGCCTGCGCGCCACGTGGCACCCTTCGGCTGGAAGGGCCTGCCAGCCCACGCGCATGACAGGACGCCGCCGCAGGCCGGGGCCCGCCACTTCCATGCCTCGGCTCGTGCGCGGATCTTCTGCAGCCTGAATCGACCGCACGTCTTCCAACAGCGGTTCCCACTCGTCGTAAAGGCGCAATAATCGCGGGACCTGGGGGAGTGGGCGCAGTTAATCCCCCGCCCCCCCGCGCCTCGCCTCCTCAGCTTCGCCGCACGAGGCTATAAGTAGGGGCGGGGAGGGGGAGCGGCAGTCGTTCGCACGCTCGCCCTCGCTCTGCCACCACCTTCTTCTTCCTCTCCGTCGCCGCAGCGGCTCTCCACAACGCCACCGTTCCGCCATTCTTCTTAGCGCGCCGCAATCTTGCCGCCGCCGCACCGCGCGCTCTCCGTCGTCGTGCTTTCCGTCGCCCTCGCATCGCCATGGCTCCGACGTCGAGCTCCTGGGACGGCTCTAATGTCCGCGACAACCACATCGACTTCCTCCGCAAGACGCGGCGATTGTCGGGCGAAGATCTCGTGCGGGTCCGCCTCGCGCTGGCGAGGGAGGTTTCGCCGGCGCCGGAGGAGGGCGAGCGAGTGATCTTCTACTCGCACTGCCTGCGCGGCGTCGGCCTTCCCGCGAGTGGCTTCTTCCACTCGTTTCTTGATTTTTACCATCTTCAGCCGCACCACCTCACCCCCAACACGGTGGTGCTGCTGTCGGCCTTCGTCACTCTGTGCGAAGGTTTCCTCGGCATCCTCCCCACCATCGAGCTCTCGGGGGAGTTCTTCCAGTCCAAGCTCAGTACGGTCGTTGCGGGCGTGCGGGCTCCATGCGGCGCCTTCATCGCCATCTAGAGATCGGCAGTCGACAACCCGTTTCCGCCCATCGCGCTGATCCAATCGATGAAGCTCTGGCAAAAATCCTATTTTTATGTGAAGAACGTCGCTCCGCACGGTGACTTCGTCAACTTGCCGGCTTACATAGCCGGCCCGCCGCCTGGGAGGCAGCCCTCGTGGTCCTTTCGGGCCAGGTCGCTGACGCCGGCTGGGGCTGGCGCCGTCGCCCGGCTTCGGGTGCTGATCCAGTCGGAGCGCCTGACTGGGTCCGACCTGATAGCCGCCTTCGTCGAGCGCCGGGTACTCCCGCTCCAAGGCCGCCCTCATTTGATCTGCCAGATGAGCGGCCGCTTTGACCCAAGCCGGCTGAGCACCAAAGAGATGCCTCACGACGAGGTATCTTATATGGTGAACTACATCGCCAACTGCAAGTTCACCGAGGAGTGGCAGTATGGCAAGGAGCCGTACTCTCGCGCCAATCCCTCGCCTATGGTAAGCTTTCCTTCTTTCCTTCTTCTTTTGTTGCCGAGTCCTTTCTGGCCGGCTTCTGACTAGTCAGCTTGTTTTTAATCAGAACCCCCTTCTTCATCCTTCGGCCGGGACCGCGGGGCCGGAACGTGAGTTCGCCCCCGACCGCGTGGCGGACAATCTTGATGACCCCGAATTGGGGGCGGCCGCCTTAGACGACAACGTCGTGGGGGGAGGCGGCAATGCAAGCGGCTCCAGGTTCACCGCCGGTTTCGACGACTGGCCTGACAATGACGAGGCCGAGCCTATTCCGCACTGCCAGCCGGCATCCGATCATCAAGGCGCCGGCCCTTCTGGTGGGCCGGCCGCATGGGGCGGCGCGCAGAAACGCCGGGCGGCGCCGACTCTCTTCGGCGGCCGACCGAAGAAGCCCAAGGGTTCTGCGGCGGCGACCAAGCGGGATGAGGTGGCCGCGAAGGCGGCCCGCTTCCACTAGGTGGTGAAGCAGCCGCAGGCGGTTTCGGCGTAAGCATTGACTCTCGCACGCCTTTCTTTCTTTTCTTCAGTCGGCGCTCTTCTAAGTCATTCCTTGTTTTATCAACCAGGGCTCCGCTCTCTCTAGAGAGGACTACCGCCGCCTCCATAGTCGGTGGGGCGGGAGGTTCTGCGAGTTCCTGCCGCGTAGACCCTCACGCCGAGCTCCAAGCGGCGACGGAGCAGAACGCACGGGAGGAAGGGGAGGCGGAGGAGCAGAGGGCAGCCGCCGCCGAGGCGGCTCAGGAGACGACGGCGGAGTCGGCCGAGGCGCAGGCTGACACGGCGGCCAAGGCCCAGGCGGAGGCCGAGGTCGTAGAGAGGGCGGCGGAGGCCCTGCGTAGCCAGCCTCCGCAACTCGTCATCCCCCTCCGCACCGTGGCCCCCGAAATCCCGGTGCCCCCGCCGGAGGAAGCCGGCCACAACCAGCCGGTGATGGAGAGGGAGGGGGCGACGTAGTCGTCCCGAAGGGAGAGGTGGTGCCGCCTCCATCGGCCGGAACAGGCCAAGGTGGCCAGCCTGAGGCACCGCCTGAGCAGCCAGCTGGAGGTGAGCCGACTGCAAGGGCGGATCTTGTGGTCTTGTCGCCGACTCGTCGGCGCGCAGGGAGGGAGGCTTCAGAGCCGAACCCGTAGAGGGCTGCGGGCTCCAGTTCCTTGTCTCACGACCTGGAGACGGCCAACATCAGCTCGCCAAGGTGGACGCCGGGCGGTGGGATAGCCGCGCTGAATCTGGCAGCGCAGGATGTCTGTAGCCGGCTTCAGGCTCAGGCCACCGCAATGAAGCAATGTACCCAAGAGTTCCTTACAACGCGGTCGGTCATCCGGGTGAGTCTTCTTGCTCTTGATTTCTTCCGTGGGGGTGCGTCAGCGCACCCACTGGGTGTAGTCCTCGAGTTCCAAGTCGGCTGCTGAGCAGGCGGCTTGGAACTTCTCAGAAGACTTTGATTTAATGATTTGCTCTTGCTCGCACCTTCGTCCTGTTTGCAGGATTATCACAACCTCCACACCGCTACCTTCAACTCCCAGGCCCGGGAGATGAATCAGAAGGCCGCCGATCTGACAGAGAGCCGACGTGAGTGCTTTGTCTTTTTATCTCATGTGGGGGCGCGTCAGCGCACCCACTAGGTGTAGTCCCCGAGATTGAGGCTGACTGCTGAGCAGTCGGGTCGGATCTTTCCTGACGACTTCTTCCTTAACTTATTCTTCTTCATATTGGCAAGAGCCAATGCCGACTTGAGGCAGCAGCTAGGCATGGGCCAGACCGCCCTTCGCACCCGGGAGGGCGAGCTCAATGCCTTGGTTCAGGAGCGTGATCGCCTAGCCAAGAAACTGGCCGACCAGGAGGAGAACCAGAAGGCGGCCTTGAAGGCGGCGCAGGACAGCGAAGCCGCCCTTAAAGCCGAGTACGAGACCAAGGCGGCGATCTGGGCCGAGGCGAGGCAGGCGCTGAGCGAAGGTTACGGCCGGGTTGAAGATTTAATTAACGATAGGCCGCCTTCTTCCTCACTTCTTTGCTCGTCCTTGTACTCTCGTTTATCTTCTGACTTGCTCTGCTTCTTTCTTCTTTGCGCAGAGTACTTCCCCGGCTACTCCGTCGCCGCCAACCAAGCCATCGAAGCTCACCGTGAGGCCCGGCGGTAGGATGGGGTTGAGATTGCACCGGACGCCAACCGTCACTTGAGGAGCAGCTTCTGGCGATCCAAGCCCGCCTCCAGCCGGCCTACCGCATGCTCCGCCGTCTCTAGCGTGCTGGAGCGCAAGTGCTAGCCGCCCTCTGGCCCGGCGAGCACTACAAAAAAAATACACTTCCGTGATGATACGTGTTTGTCACAGTAGGTCGCGTTTTTTGTCATGCATGTACATCCATGACAAATTTATGATAGAATCAAGATAGTCATACCTGTGTTGTCATAGAAGTGTTCCATGACATTACCAAAATTATCATCATGGAAGTGTCCACTTCCATGATGATAAATCGCGCATCACAGAACTGCTTTCGTCAAGGGTGATCGACACGTGGCATCCACCGTAATGGAACGCCATTAAGCTATCGGGTCGGGTTTTGGATCCGATAACCCGTTAACAGCCCCGACCAATGGGGATTTTCCACGTGTAAAATCATCATTGGCTGGAGGAAACACGTGTCGGCTCACCGTTGGGACATATGTCATCCACTCATTGGACAGAAGGCGCCTATGATACGTCGACACGTGTCACGGCCCAACAGAGGCCCATTCCTATGAAAAGGCCGGCCCGTTTGACTTGGTCAAAAGGTGGCGGGCCGGCCCACGGAAAGCCTGTTAACGGCCTGTTCGCATATAGCCCATTTACAGCCCGCTAACCAAGGGCCCATTACGCCCTATCCGAATTAGGCCCAGTAGCGTCATCTGGGCCATCCAATATGATTCAGCCCATTTTAACTTCCGGCCCATGTGTGGCCCATGACTTCTTTCGGCCCATATGAGGACCTTTGTAACTCTTGGCCCATTAATGACCCGTTGTGAAACTGGCCCGTAATGAACAGTGTATCACTTTATACCCATTAACGGCCCGTTATTCCGTTGGGCTGTTTCCAGCCCAAGTTATCTTTCGGCCTTCTCAGGGCCCATTGATTCTTGGGCTCATTTGCAGCATTCGGTTACATACAACCCGTTACTGTCATTTTCTGCTTGTGGGCCAAATTCAGCCCGTCGTTACAGTCGGCCCGTTTGCGGACCGTTAATACGTTGGGCCGTTTTCATGTCAAAAAAAACCCGTTGGGCTGTTTTCATAGAGTTATCAAATACGGCCTACTAACGGCCCGTTATGGTCCACGAATAGTACAGCCCATGATTGGTGAAATGATGATACGCCCCGTAGAAGGCCCATGGATCCTACGGCCTGTATGAGGCCCATGGATGGTACGGCCCGTAGAAGGCCCATGGACCCCTACGGCCCGTAGAAGGCCCATTGATCCCTAAGGCCCGTATAGAAGGCCGATGGATCCTATGGCCCGTATAGAAGGCCAATGGTCCTACGGCCAAATGAAGGCCCATGGATCATACGGCCTGTAGGAGGCCCATGGTTACAACAGTCCATGTGTTGCCATGATTATTTTGGCCTAGTTACCAAAAATAGGCTATTGTGGCCACTAGAAAAACACAGAAAAAGAACTGCAGTGACTACAAGCAAATAACTAAACAAGACAATAAGGAAATAAATAAGCAAGCAATTAAGGCTAGCCTATTACTGCTATTACACATATTACATCCACTGGGCATCAAAGTTCGCCACCAGTGCAAATATAAGGAACAAAGCAGCATATTACATACACTTGGCCGTCAAAATTGGCCACCAGTGCAAATAAACACGGCAGCAAAACAAGAGCATAACTGAAACAACTTCAGAAGAGCTCAAGAAATGTTATCCTGGGTATCCACCATGCTGGCAATAAGCTTAGCAAGCTGATTAGCTTTGTCCTGTTTGGCGCTAAAATCCTCCAACGCTTGTTGTTGCACCAGAAAGTATGCATCTGAATGCTCCAGGGACTTCTGCAGTCCTTCCGCTTCTTGTCGCAGCACAGCTGATCGATGTCTTTCAGCTTGTAGTTGAGACTCAAGAAACCGAACTGATTCAGACAGTGAGTTTGAATAGCTTGTGCATGCGGTAGTGGCCAGTAACTCGAACACTAAACCAAGAAATGACTTTGGGGTTGTCTCGCTGTCTTCAAGATAGTCTTTCTTAGCTGTTTTATCAGCTTTGTTGGAGACCAACAAGGATGTGTCACTATCCTTAACCTTATCTGCATTACTTCCTTTACCATTGCTTAATAAGGCACTCTTCCTCAATATTCTGTCAACATTCTAAAAGAAGAAACAAGCAGACACATAACAAGTTTATGTGTCTCCTTATCTGCATTACTTCCTTTACCATTGCTTAATAAGGCACTCTTCCCCAATATTATGTCAACATTCTAAAAGAAGAAACAAGCAGACACATAACAAGTTTAGCATGTACTAGTATATGAAACTCATTTCGGTGAACCAGTTCATTAGTAAGGTGGACAGGATTAAACTACCAAGTCTTCTATTGCCAAGTACTAGTACATAATAAAAGCATCAAACAAACATATATCTATGTCCTATGGTCACTGCATTGTCTTGCCAAATCAAAATAGAGACACGGTTCAAATCATATCAGTTTAAGACAAAGCAGCAGTGAAAGAATACAAAGCGTGGGAAACTACACGGCACAACAAGATTTCAGATGGGTACCACGGGTCTACATGTACAACAACACTATTGGCTCTGTTGTGATGCTATTTAATGTGCATGATATGAAAGTCAACTCTATACACAATTGAAATTGAAATCAACAGAGCTATTGATAAGAGCAAACCTGTTAAAGAAACATGCGTGAACATACTTGCTGTGCCATTGGAGTTTTGATTGGATCCTTCAATTTAAAAATAAGTTCGTATCATTAAATACAGTGATACAAGAGCAAAGCAATCATAGTTAAAAAATGCGCGCCTAAGCGAGCGCTTAAGCGCGCCTAGGCTCTAGGAGTTGGCAAAATGCATTGCGCATAACTACGCATAATCTGTGCATAACTACGCATAAGCATGCGCTTTGGTCAGTAAAGCGCAAGGCGGTGGCAAAACGCACAATTAACGCCTAACGCTTTTTTGAACTATGATAGCAATGGAATCTTAAATTAGAACAGTTGTTCTTCAGGTTTAGGCACTTGTTCTACATGAACAGAGTACAGTAAGACGCAAGAATAAAATAATTAAAAATAGAAAATGAGCTCATAGACCTTACCACATTCTTGGTTAGGGACCAGTACAGAACAAGGCGTTCCCAGTTATCGTCCAGTAAATGTGTCTCAGGAGAACGTAGCGGAATTTGATGAGTTTCTTTGCCGGTGAAGTACGTTTTCCTCAGGTAATTCCGATACTGCCACCAAGCATTCTTGAAGATAGCAGAGGTATTAGCACATGTTACCTCATCCTGAGTTTCCAAATCGGTCCTTCTCTATAGAGAAAAATGGGAAAATTTGCTGTATTATAACCATCATGGAGGTAGGATGTATGGGACGAAGCAAAGTAATTGCCATGAATAACATTACTTACACATAACTCCTGGACAAACACCTACAACTGTCATTTTCCTTCATCTTCAGTATAATATTTCCAAGATGGGAAGATACGCACATACAATTTAACAACATCAAATGCGATAGATGCTAAACTACGACTGGCTGGTTGTGCTTCCTCCACAGGAATAGGCGTACTAACTGGTGGAGTTGGGGTTCGCCGTGATAGTACTGGCCCTTTGGGCACTGGAGCTGCCTTACTAACTGCTGTTGTTTGGGAGCTCTGTGGTGGAGATGGTGCTGTGTCCACAGGAACTGGGTTACTATCGGCTGGGGTTGGGGTTAGATTGGGTGAAGCTGGTTCTCTGTCCATCGCAGTAGGGGTACAATCTGCAAGAGTTTGGGTTATGTGTGGTAGGGCTGGTTCTTGTGCATGTACAACCGGGGTGCTATCTCCACCAAGAGGTAGCACTGTTTTATTTGAAGACCATGTTTTTATTCCGCTAGATACTGGTATCACCCGCTCCAATTCAAATGGCTGATAAACAGGAAACATAGTTGAATGTACAGACATTTTATGAGAGACAGATGCAATAGATAGTGTGGAAAAAAGAGGGCATGAAATAGTTGACATGTATATTGTTTAACTAAAACAGATAGCATGACATAATTTCACATATATGATGTCTATCTAAACTGGATAACATAGCATAACATAATTCAAAGATATGATGAATAACTAAACAGGATCGCATGGCATAATTCACCTACATGTTATCTAAGTAATTAGGATCGCATCATTTAATTCACATATGTGATTTATATGCTAAACAAAGGGCATTCGATATGATGTCTGAACTAAGAACATGGTGTTGAATATTGTGTATATGATGTCTAAATTATGCAATGCAAGACACTGTATGCATGATATGAGCAGTATAACCGTGCCAAGTTAGAGCATACACCTCAGTGGGGGAATAGGACTGGTCATCTATCTGTGAATCCATCTCTGAGGAGCTATCGGGACCCAACAAGAGATCTGCTTCGACAGGTAGCACTGTCTGCTTTGAAGGCCTTGTTTCACTCCAGATTTTTCCATCTCCCACCCAAATGGCTGATTCACAGGAAGAGTAGTTTAATGTACAAACATTGTCGAGAAATGGAAATGTAATGAAGAAAAGGATGGACAAGATATCATTCAAATATATGATGCCTGGTTAAACAGGATGGCGTTGCACAATTCACATATATTATGGCTGGCTAAAAGGCACGAGACTGCATAATTCCCATATATGATATAGAAACTAAACAGGTGGCATTACAGAACATGTCTAAACTAAGCAGATGACATATATGATGTCAAAAGTAGGCACTGCAAGGCAACATATGCATGATATGACTAACATCATCATGCCAAGGTAGAGCAAACACCTTGGGGGGTAAATAGGAGTGGTCAGCGGCGTCTGAATACGCCTCAGAACAGATATCTTCCTCTGGATTACAATCTGGAGAGGGGTGGGGAGGGTTTGCCATTGAACCCACCATGGAGCGATGTCTGCATGACATTGTATTGCCGCGCAAAACTCTTCTGTTTTTCTCTACATGTTCAGCAGGACTATGTATCATATCTGACATGCATACGAAAAAAATATGGTGAGATTATGTAAGGAGAGCATGCAGAAATTTAGAGTGATGGTAACAACCAGTGGATCGACATTTCTCCGTTGAACCAAAATAGCCCTAATGGATCGACGTGAATGTATAGTAATAATTGACGCAACAAGTGTACAACCTCTTTGCCGTAGCCGTGTCGACCTTAGCATCATTGGGTTGGTCGCTGAAGCAGTTGAGGCAAAGGTGGCTGTCGGAGGTGTGGAGGAAGATCTGAGGAATCTGTAGACGGCGTCCAGGGCACTGCTCTGTTGTGATAGATCGTTCTGTCGTTGGAGTAGCTCCGGTGAGCCTTAAGACGTCAAGGCTGAAGCAGCACAAGACAGACATCATCAATCTCAAGTGGGATTCTAATAGCATCTCCAATAGATGATGAAAAATGGATGGAAAATTAACATCACCAAAAACCACCTGACTACAACAGATGAGGTAAAAACTGTTGACTCTGAACTTAACTGTCGAAACTGAAATTAACTGTGGAATCTGAATGCTACTGTCGAAACTGAACGCAGTGGTAGCAGAGAGACACTTGACATGTAGTTTAGGGAGGGCATGCAGTTCATCTTCAACCTGCACACCCTTGAGCCGCCTGCCACCACCGGCCAAACCGCGGGCCCGAGCACTGCCTCGCCGCCCCGAAACAACTCGCCACCGCCGCCCCGACCAGCCCTCTAGGCCCCCCGCCCCCCACCACCCTGAACCCTAAGATAGATAGTGGGGTACCTCTCCGGCGAGCCCCCGTCCCCGCTGCGGGTGGTTCTTCCTTAACTCCGGCGAGCCCCCCCCCCCCAACCCCTGAAAATCGACTGACCCAAAAGTCAATTCAGTCGACTGAAGTGTGGCTTAATCAGAGCAGAGCAGCAGCACGAGCGAGGGGAAGAGCAGCAGCAGCAGCTGGGCGAGCGAGCGATCAAGCGAGAGCCGGAGCAGCAGCAGCAGCGCGAGCGAGCTAGCAAGAGCCGGAGCAGCAGCAGCGCGAGCGAGCGAGCGAGAGCCGGAGCAGCAGCAGCAGATCCAGCTGGTATGGATGCCGCCGCCGAAGGGGCCTCGCACTGGGGGAGAGCCGCCGTGGATATGTCGCCCGCGGCGCCGGCTTCAAGGTAGCCGCTCCATGGCGGTGCGGGATGGAGCACCGTCGGCGTCGGGAGGTCGAGTTAAGGAGAAGGTGCGATGCGATGAGTGTACAACCTCTTTGGTGGCGCCGAGTAGGCCTCGGCTTCGTCCA
Source organism: Triticum aestivum (assembly GCF_018294505.1). Taxonomy (NCBI): domain Eukaryota; kingdom Viridiplantae; phylum Streptophyta; class Magnoliopsida; order Poales; family Poaceae; genus Triticum; species Triticum aestivum. Next base: position 141,952,565 of record NC_057810.1, read on the forward strand.
AGGAGTCGGTGAGGATGCTGCGGTTCCGGTGGAGCAGGTTAAGGCGGCGCTGTGTGGATGGAGCAGCCGCGAAAGACGAGGCGATCGTCGGAGCAGCTCCTTGGAGGTGGAGGACAGGGCGACTGAACCGGCGGGACGGCGAGATGGACGACGGATCCTCATCTGGGAAGGTGGACGAGGGACGTCGAGCTGTTGCGGTGGACGACGTCGTCGGGGAAGAGGCTCTGGCTGGGCAGCGGTGACATGGCAGACGGAGGAGGGTGGGGTTTCGCGGCTGGAGCAAACTCCCTCCAGCTGCCAAATCCCGACACGCGAAATCCCCCTTCTAACCCTGAGACGAAAGGGCCGCTAGTTCAAATTGGTGGGGGGTACTTTTAGTAACAAGACGCGGGTTGAATTTTAGGGACAAGCCTAACATGTAGTAATATTGTACTTGTACGTACCAAATCAATTCGCACTTCCATCAACCAAAAAGAAAACGAAAAAAATAAAACTATTCACACCACACAAAGAGAGAGTCTTGCCCCGTTTTACTATACAAATGCTATTCAAAGCAACTCCCTCCTTCCATCTATATAGGGCCTAATGCGTTTTTCGATGCTAACTTTGACCAAATATTAGAGCAATGATATATGACATGCAACTTACACAAAGCACACCGTTAACTTCGTCTGTGAAAGGTTCTTTCAATGATATAATTTTCACATTGTGCATGTCATGTACTATTAATCTTGTTAATAGTCAAAGGCGGTCTTAAAAATCTCATTACGCCCTATATAGATGGAAGGAGGGAGTATGGATCCATGTTATGTCCGATTAATTTTTTTTGCTTTGCTATATAATGCATGTAACCTACTCATACCAACATTTTAGTGCATTCCAAATGTCTATATTACCGCTGCAATTCGAACTAAATTTGAATTCGTTTCTCTATTTCAATAAGAATCTACAATCATGATTGTTGCCAACTTCAACCATCATAGTTTCCTTGCTATCCACCAGATATAAATCGGACGGCCTATAATGCAGGATGGCAGGCACACCATCATCAACAACTCTGTTTTTTTATAAGAGTAGAGATAAAATATATTAAATGTAGTATAACATGTTCATAAACACACCATGTGTATCACCATTATATATATTCACACATCCGTCGGTTTAAAACACTATGATAAATTCTTCAAATAACCGAATTTGCTTTTTATAATGAAATATATATGATATCTATTCGTCTTTTACACCCACACAACCCTCTTATCTTTGTAGCTAGCGCTAACTTTCTCTTGTGCATGCACATGCCCGCATCCCTCTCACCCTCCCTCAGCATTCTCTAGCTCCATCGCGCAAATTCGTCTTTTCACTTTAGGTCGTTCACCCACGGTGTGTGTAGGCCCCCAGCTCCTTCTTTACGACACACATCGATCGATATGCCTCTCTAGCCAGGTGTGCCTAGCACAAACACAAGCTTCCCCTCTTCTCTTGTCACCGTCCATGCCTCACTCCCGCCACGCTTTTCATCGTTCACGTACTCGCACACTCCTCCCCGCTCGATATAGTATGCCTCTCGTACCACCTCCTACATGCATCCCTCTATCTTTATCCTTCTCCTCGTGCCTCATTTGCTTCTAACACACACATGCATGTATACCGATCGATCTCCCAACATATACCTGGATCGACTTTAATTACCCCCCCATCGATCGATGTACCTCACAAGTTATGTCTCTCCTTTCTCTAACAAAGGGCGATTGATCTTCCTATGTAGTTATGTCTGCTTACCACAGCCACATCGTCCCCCCTCATCATTCGTGCATGCCTCCTGACCCGTCTCTCACACGCACGTGCACAGACAACAAGCAGCCATCTCCTCTCTTATTGATATTGCGGGCATGCCCTCCGTTTGTCTAGCAAGCCTATCCCACCATTTGTTAGAAGCAACTCCACTACCACCCCCTCCAACACTCTAGCTCTATCTCTCTCCCAACCTTATTCCTCTCATGCACATATGCATGGATGCCGATCGATCTCCCTTAATACATGAGGCAGATCGATCTCCTTAATACATGAGGCAGGCCTCTCTCCTCCTCCACACATATACCAGCCATTATACCTCTATAGTTAATTGGGCCTCCCTCTTCCCCCAACACACACAGATAGTCGAGCGTTGCAGGTAGGTATCCATGCCATAGAGACAAACTGCACATGTCCCCTCTCACATTCTAGTAGGCCAGCCACTCTATATCTTTGACGTGGGCACACACAAATTCGATGGCACTCTTTATCGATCGCACGCGCACACACACACACACATCATCCCTCTTTTTGATTCTATGGACACCTCAAGCCGGTGATACCTCCACTCTCTTCTCGTGGATCGCCCCCTCTCTATATATGTTATATCCAGGACTCTATTTCACACACATTGCATATGTTACATTTTTTGATTGACCCCCCCACAAAAAAAAACTCTCAAGAACCCACACACTATATCTCTCTAGGTTTGTATCTCTCTCACACAACCCCACGTATGTGGTGTACGTATACCAGAAGAGAATAGGTGCACCGTGCACGTACTCACGCTTCGTGCCCAGCCACACCCGCGCGGGTACATGGTGGAGCTCATTTCTTTACGAAATGGCAGCCCACATGCTAATTTGAACGCCTGTAGCGGTTGTTTACCTAGGGAGGTCGTGTACCACGCCTGCACGAAACAAAGTTCGACTTGACGCGTTGCCGCGTTATTTTTAAATAAAGTTATAGCGCTCAATGGCATGTACACAGAATATAAAACGATTTTTATGGAGAAAAAGGTAGTCCGCTCACTATATACAATGGAGCCTTGCGTGCCTGGTTTGTCGCTCTCCAGAGTATCTCACACAAGGCTGCGGTGGCCTCTCTCTCTCTCACTGTTGGTCACTGATCCGGCCGCATCCCCTCCGCCGGGGGAAAGGGAGGAAGTGCATCGTTTCTCCGTTCGACGGTGTCGAGGCAGCATGTCCCGATCTGCAGTACACGCCGTTCTCTCTGACCAAGCTCCGGCGCGGCAGGGCCTACGCCACCTGCTCGCAGATTCCGCCCGCCACTGCTCACCTAGTTACATCCCGACGACCTCCAGGTATCCCCTCCGGCCTTGCTCCACTGCCCGTCTTCCCACGTCGCTGCATGTGGATCTTCCATAGTTCTTTGCCCAAAACGTAGCTCGTCCAGCGTACTTTCCATATTGCATTCTCGTCCTCACACTGTTTTAGACAAACACAACCGTGTTGTTATCTTCCCTTAGGGCAAGGAATATGCTTCTTTTTTGTCGTCGCATGTGTCATCAACTGTTATTGGCCAGTAATTGTTTCCTTTCTACCTCTTTTTTGCAAACAGGGCTATCCATTTCACCTTGTTGCTATTGCGACCTTTTGGTGAACTGCACAAATCACTTTTTTCTTAAGAGTGTTTTGTGCAGTTGTACTAAAATGTCACATGGGCAACGTCTCTACATTTCAGTGCGACTGCATAAAGGGAGATTGGTTTTGCTCTATCCTCCTCATCCAACTCCGAGCCTAATCTTCTCCAACTAGTTAGTCTTAAAAGAGACTGCAAAGGTGACCGGCTTCTATTTATGTGTTTATTGTTTCATCAGCAGTCCTCTATTAACGTAATTACACTTAATATCTTTGGAACAGGGACGCTCGGCTCTATTTTAGTGGGACTACACAAAATGATCGGAATGTTGCATGCTCTAGACAGCTACTTTTTTTCCCAACATGCCTTGTTGATTTAGACAGAGCTGGGGGGACGTTGATGCCAATGAAAGCATGGATCAATTTTAATTTAACACCTTCTCACAACTCTGTCTTCAGTTGTGATGTAATTATTAGCTCTGATCTGCTAATAATTGACATGCATTAGCAAGGAAGTTAGTTTTTTATTGTTTCCGAAAGAGCATTGATGGCAAGACACGCAAAACAGAAGCTGAAAGCTCACATCATTGTACAATTTCATGTCTCGCTTTATTTGTATAGTACGTCAATTATGTAAACAAATGATGGAAGCTTGATAGCATTGCCAGAAGCCTCTTCATTATCCGGGTCCATGTGCCATGCACAAAATTATACTCCTTCGTTCCTAAATATTTGTCTTCTTACAAATTTCAAACGGGCATATTTTAGAGTGTAGATTCACTCATTTTGCTTCGTATGTGTAGTCCCTCCGTTCCTAAATATTCTATTCGTCTTCCTAGAGATTTCAACAAGTTACTACATACGGAGCAAAATGAGAGAATCTACACTCTAAAATATGTATATACATCCGTATGTGTCAGTCCATTTGAAATCTCTAAAAAGACAAATATTTGAGTAGTCACTCGTTGAAATCTCTAGAAAGACAAATATACTCCGGAGTATATTTAAGAACCGAGGGGGTAGTGCACAACCGCATGGGAGACTCAGCCCGGTCGTTGCGCCGCATTAATAGTGAGTAATGAGCAGTCAAATCGTAAGCCCCACCTTTCCCACTGTAAGTTGCTCTGAAGAAGCAACCATCAATACGCTCTTCTTCGAATCCGCTCATACTACTCCATCCGTCACAGTTTATACAGCGCGCTTCAGAAAAAAGAAAAAAGATCTGTGGGACCAAGGCGACTAGCGATCGGCCTGGAAAATAGCATTAGTAGTTATAGCACGGCGTCTATTACTAGTAGAGGGAATAATGCGTACACACATGCATGCAGTGCTTCCACCCCGGGTACACACATGCATGCACTTACTCCATTCCGTAGTTACATGGAGAGAAAATTGTGGACTTGATTGAGGTTACCACGCCCTAATTAATTGAGCATTAAACCAAACGCGTCTAAAGTCTCTCTGGTGGTGGAAATGCATTGAGAGAAATGCATCATAATGAAGCGCGCCCTGTAAACTATGACAGAGGGAGGAGTAGTATGAAGGTTCAAAACCAAGTACGCGTATGGCCAGTCGGTCCACGCACCTCCTATTGGCATATCACTGACATGTGGGACAGGAGTGTGAACAAACCGATCTCAATTGACGGCAAAGAGCCAACCCGCCGTTCCTTGAGAGAGACGAGGAGCGAGAACACACAGACGGGTTCGCATGGAGGCCAAGATATATTCGAGCATGGTTGGTTGATCGATATCATTCATTACATGTTGATGTTGGGCTGCCGTTTTCCGCCCTTCTCCGGAATAAACGTGTACTTTATCAGAGATAAAAAGAAATAAGAGTACAAATGCTCCACCATGCGGTTCTAGTAGTAGTACTACTCGTACTACTGCGCTTGGCTCTTCGCCTCTTTGTGAAGTCGAACAATGATGGTACTCTCCATGTTGGGTACTACAGTGTATGCCTCTGACAATCTGACACCGAATGGACTGATGCATGTCCTCCGAGGGTAGGTTGCATTAGTCAAAAGGCATAAGCAAGCTTTACCTTGTCCTGCAAGCTTCTCCTCGTTCTGCGAGTTGACAGGACACACCAAAAAGTAGTGCTAGTCCATACTCTCTCCTTTCCGGTTAATATGGCTCAATCCTTTTTGCGGGTAAATGAGAGAGCTTTATTCATATATAAGCATTCTTAGGACGATCAGCCAAGACATTGGTCACTAGGAAGCGAGGTACCCCGCAAAAAAAGAAGTAGGAAGCGAGGTGTTTCATCAAGCCAGCTCTCGGCCACATTCAAAGTGCAGGAAGCATGGTTCGCACGAAGATGCGCCGCAAGGTTTGCTGACCTGTTTACATGCTGAATAACAAAAAAAGAGGAAATGTTACCGAGCGCTACTATTTGTAACAGGATATGAGCCAGAATTAAGCGAGAATTGTGGCGAGTGTTCCATGCAATCAACTTCCATTATCACATGAGAGAACCCTCGAAGATAACCAAATGTGTTGAAGATTGCTCTATCACATTTTAAAATTATAATAAGAGTGCAGACGCTCCTCCATCCGGTTCCTAGTACTAGTATAGTACGTACCTTTATAGACTATATTAGTAAACCTTGCGCTTGGCTGTTCGCCTATTCGGGAAGTCGAACAATAGTAGCACTAGTAGTATAGTGTATGCTTCTGGCAATCTGACACTGAATTAACTGTTGCACGTCCACCGCCTGAGCAAGGGAGAGCTTGCATTAGTCAAAAGTTTCTCCTTGTCCTGTGAGCCACCGCGCCCAAGTAATGCTAGTCCATACTGCCTCCTCTTCAGTTAATATGGATAAATTTCAAACGAGATAAATACACTGTCTGTCACTGTATATTTGTAAAAATACGATCAGTGGACTTCATAATACGCTCATTGCGCTCAATATATATATTTTCCGGTGTTTATACGGTCACTAGCTCACCCTGATTGAGTATGTGTGTGCATGCACGTGTAGGTTGAGCACTTAGCGTGACCGTGTGTGTTCCGTCGTGTGCTCGGACATGCATGCATTAGGGCGTCGCGCGTGTTTTTGCGTCCATGTGTACGTGTGACTGTTGCATACACGTAGGGGGAGTATGTGTAGGGGCCACTAAGGAGCAGTCAAATCACACAGTAAATCACGTGTGTCGTGTTTGTGTCTCACCCTCCTCCACGGCTCGACCCCACACGGTCGCTCGGCATGCCACTCACCGCAAACCAAGTATATATGATAACTTTCCCGCCTGCTTGTCAATGGATCGCGCCATGGAGTACTACTAGCACTACTGGAAGAGATTGACGAGTTGGGGGAGGACAGCTAGCTGTAGCACGGACTCCCAAAAACTTTTTACATGCATGTTGTAGCCGGCTATTGCGACCTTTGAACGCGGAGCAGCCGCGTGCACCCGAAAGCGGCGCGGGCGACGCTCTCTCGGCCGGCGTGCCACTTCAATGCCGCGCCAGTGAGAGGTCGCGTCCGCTCTAGCAGGGCATGAATGCGGCACTGATCGTTTCGGGCGGGAAGCACGCGCGGGTGATGAAGAGGGTTCGGGTTGGTCAGGATCGGCTGTGAGCAAACAAGAGATGTTGTACGTTAATATTGCTGCGTATATAATTAACAACGTGAATAATGTGCCAGTTGGACAAATATGATTGGAGATGGAGATGGAAATGGAATTTTACGTAAACACGGATATGCATGTCTATGTCTACGTGTGTGTGCGCGATGACTCTCGCGACCTGGAAGCGGGGGCGTGTTTTTGATCGAGTTTTCTTTCTTGGTACGCTAGAAAATCAGTTTGTCCAATTCACATCTAGATGTTATTTAAGGATATCACATCTAAGCTCCCACAAGTATATAATATAGCAACAAGAAACAAAAAAACTAGGACAAAAAAATAGACCACAAACTATCGATGCTCATGGTCGCGCCTCATGGTTGCGTCGGCTGGTGAAGCTTGATCGATTTTTAATGAAAAACAAGCTGTCTTCCATTAGTGCTCTTTGCTTGTTACGCACAAAGATGATATCCTTCGTCAGTTCACCTTGGTTGCGTTGGAAACGCAGTCGTCTTTCATGTTGGTGCAATTTTATCACACAATTGGCTATGAACCAAATGTTTCCTCGAAGAAGGATCGATGTTGGTACTAAGAGCATAAGTTTTGTATTGATTTCTAAGCCTTCTCACAACTTTGTCTCCAGCTCCCCTGTAATTTTATTTGTCCAGCTATTAACTTTGATTTTAAAAATGGTGTGGACTAAAAACCCGGATGGATGTAGTAGCCCTCCATTTTTATTTACTCCGCATATTAGATTTGACTGAAGTCAAACTTTGTAATACTCTCAAACCTTTCCGATAATTGAAATGAAAATTCTTTATTTGTACACACTCTCACACGTTTCCGATAATTTGGGGCATGTGTGGTTGTTCACTTAAGGGAGGGTAGTGTACCACACGTGAAGGACAGGAAGTGCGACCAGGATGCGTGGGCGTGGATCGTTAGTTCATCGGAAGTAGTACTCCCTCTGTACATTAAATAAAGAGTTTCGTTTCATACTTACACAATTTAAAACGATTGTTATGGAGAGAATAAGAAAACCACTCCACTATATATTAGTCGTATACACACGAGAGTACTATATGGACGCAGCTTCATTGACTTAGTGCACCTGCCTTTGGGTTTATGACAGGTGGGCCCAAAATGTGGCTGGCTCACCTATCATACAGCCAAAAGCAGATGGAGTGAAGGCACTGGAGCTCAGTCCGTACTACATTAGTATATATATATAAGCGGGAGCCTCAGCGCTTATTCGCTAGGGTTTGCACTCTCCACACGCTCGCCGCAATACATATATGTTACAGCTGGAGGCTCAACGTTCATTTGCTAGGGTTTGCTATATTCACAGTCTCTCACCCTCTCTTCACCAGATCTAAACAAGACTGTGTTGGCCTCTTGTCTCTATCCCCCTCACAGCTGGTGAAGGAGGCGTCCGTATCCCGTCGCACCGGGAAGGGGAGGAGGTGCAACGTTAACTCTATCGCCTTCAGTGAGGGAGGCAATCCACTGCCGGATGCGCTGTTCTCTTTCACCCAGCGCCTGTGCGGGAGGGCCACTGACCCCTTCTTCCTCGCTGTCGTACGTAGTGTGGGCAGATCCGGCCTCCCTGCCGCACGCCTTGCCACATCCCGACGACCCTAAGGTATAAGTTTCTTTGAAACCGTCGTTGCTCAAGCTGCATGTGGATCTTTTTCGATCTGTAGTCGAATCTAGGTCTTGGTTCAAAGAGGAAAGAAAGGTGCGGTGGGGTGGAGCATGAATCTAGGACGTGGTTCAATGAGGAAAGGAGGGAGTAAAAGTAGTATAGACTGGCTATCCAGCCGCTTTGTTGGTCGAAAAGGGAAAAAGGGGGTAACCCAGTACACACATCTGTAAGGAACCGATCTCTTTGTTGAAAAGGGAAAGAAACTGGGGGGGGGTCAGGTAGTTTGTGCAGGACTAGATTTGCTGCCCTCACATAGGAAAAAAGTTCAAAGAGAACAAATATGGGACCAACACAGATATGCTGCTTGGCTACATACTCTACATCACCCATTTATACGTGTGGACGCACATGGTGCTAGCATGTCCCATACAACTATTTTGCTGTTGTTAATATAAGGGCATGTTTGGTTCCAAATAAGTCACCAACTTATAAGTCGAAAAGTGAAAAAAGTGACTTATTTTGCCAAACAGACCCGACTTATAAGTCATAAGTTGCTCCACCCCAACTTAAAACTTATAAGTCACCCCCTTTTACATGTGTCCCACCACCTACATGATGTTGATTGGTGTGGGAAGGTGTGTCAGATGACTTATAAGTCAGGTGACAACCAAACAGGCGTAACTTATAAGTCACTGTTTTTAAGTCACCTGACTTATAAGTCAGGTGACTTATTGGAACCAAACAGGCCCTAAGAATGCCGCCGGAAAATTGAAGCAATGCCACTGTTAAAAGTAAATTACATTTTTTAACGAATGTTGTTTCAAGAGAGTGTCTCTGTTAATATGAATCAATGCTACTGTTTTTGAAATGCTACTATCCTACTTTGTTTTCCATCCAAGATAAGTTAGATGCTTCTTTCTGTCACCGTTTGTTTCATCCTCCTTTATCGGCAAGTAATTGTTTCCTTTTTGCCTCTGTTAAAACAGGGGTATCGATTCAACTTGTTGCTATTGCGACATTTTACTTTGCTACTCGAAACACTTATGTTTTAAGAATGTTTTGTGCAGTTCAACTTGAATGTCACACCGGTGACTTTGCTTAATTTTGGTGGAACTGCACAAAAGGAGATCGAGATTTGTTTCCATTGTTCCTGTCGAGTTGTTTCAAATCTTGGTCTCTACCGCATGATATCTATTCAACTTGTTGCTATTGCGACATTTTGCTTCGCTACGCGAAACACTTTGCTTGATTTTAGTGCAACTGCACAAAATGAGATTGGATTTCCTATTCATGTTAGCAGATTCGTATTTTATCCTGGTGTTCTCGTGAAAGGTCAACAGGCCTTCATCCACATGATTGTGTAGTGTGCTTTGAGATGTTGTGCTACTTGTATTGGTACTATTTTAAATAAATGTTGAATTGAAGCTATTGTATTGCTGTCTTTTCCCATTAAGTAGTGAACAAAAATGGGACCAACCGAGACATGATGCTTGTTGCTTTGTTACAACAAACTCTGCATCACCCCCTTTATAAGTAGATGGAAGCACATATTGTTGTTGCGGCCACTCTCCCCTGGAACTGTTTATGATTTTCGTTAATCTAATGCCGCTGGTAAAATTAAGCAATGCCACTCTCAGAATTAATTAACTACTGAATCTTAGTTCAAAACTGCAACACTTGTTAGGAATGGTACTATCCTGCTTTATAGTTCTTTCTACATGTTTAACCAAGGTATTGTTAAGATAATGTCTCTTTAAAAATGAATCAGTTGCATTGTTTTAGGAATGGTACTTTTCTGCTTTGTCGTTCTTTATACATGTTGAACCAAGGCATTGTTAAGATAATGTCTCAATAAATATGAATGAATCACACTGATGGAGAATTGCTCCTCTCCTGCTTTGTTTCCCATTAAGACAAGTCATAAACCGTTATTTCTCAGTAATTGTTTCCCTTATACCTGTTGTTGCTTACAGGGATATCAAAATTAAAGCTCGGTTTTATTCTGACTTTGATTTTAGTTGAACTGCACAAAAGGAGCCAATGTGTCCAAGGCAAACTGCTGCGTTACTGGGTCCAGTTGGTCATTCCACTTTGCAGAAAGAAGCAGTCACTGGATGCGGTACATTACAGAAGGAATGACCGAGAAGCTTTACAGAGTATTATTAGACACTAGTGACATGACTAGTCTGCAGAGACCATTGGCAATTTAACAACACCTGGAGTGCCCTGGGCAAAAAGTGCCCAAACAAGTACAAGAAGCTAAGACAGGACACGATCATAGGCATTACATATTTTGAATGGGAAAAGCTTGTCAAAGTTTAATCATTGATGTTAGCAAGAAGACGTTAGTTTAATATATTGGAATTGGAAAACCTTGTCAAAATTTGCTCATTGATGTTAGCAAGAAGACGTTAGTTTAATATATTGGAATTGGAAAACCTTGTCAAAATTTGCTCATTGATGTTAGCCAGAAGACATGCATTTGATATTTTTGAGTGGGACGCCCTTGCTGTGAGCAGCGTCGACTGTTTTTTCCTATTCATGTGTTCAGTTTAGAAGTAAATAGTTACTCTGCTGAGATATTCCTGTGTTAAGAGTTTTTTCTGAATATTGTCTATGTAATGCCAGGCCTTGTGTTTGATTGCAAAGTTGAGCTTGGAATGTTGTGGCATGCGGCATCACGAGCTGTTCACCGTGCCTCCTGAGAATAATGCTTCGTATTGTTTTGCATGTCGATCTAATGCTAGTTATTTGCTTGTTAAGAAGATCATCCTCTTCTGTTGTTTTCGTGCGTAAGAAGTTCATCGTCTGATGTTTCATTCATAGCCTATACGACATGTCGGGTAGGTTAGACGTGAAACCATATGATCTTCCGACCAACTCATGATATTAGGCCGTGATTGGATCGTCGTTTTCCAACCAAAACTGCTTGTAAAACTGACGCTTGTAAATTAAAGCAGATGGACTCGGGCGAAGGCGCTTGGTTGGTCGATTTCGACTAGTAAAATATCGGAAGTACTGTCAGGACCCCGACTCAATGCCACATCGATCTAGCATGTAACACCTCATATCACTTTGCGGCCTCACGCACGGTATCCCCACGGTGTCGCCTTACCTTTGTCCGGGACCGTTTGCGCCTTTTGGCACACGTATATGATGGTGTCGCTAGCATCCATATGATAAAGAGCCCGGGCTGACATGGCTCGTAAACCCAAAGTGGCACTAACTTACAGGGACAGGCATCCATGACCCAGCATCGAACGTGTCGGTCATCAGCGAGTGAATCCAGGCTGTAGCACTGGGCTAACAGGACTCCGGCGAACCGGGCTGTAGCGGGCTAGCAGGACTCTGGTATTCATCGCGTGACATTTCCCCGAAGGGACAGACACATGATCGAAGAAGGACACATGCCGGCCTGCCTAAGTGTTCCGGAGCAGTAGCAAGCTACCAGGGCTCAGTGGAAGCACTAGGAGACATTTCCCGGTAAGAGAGGCTACTAAGAATCAACAACTAGATAGTCAGATCCCACACATAGCAATACACATTACACGTACGCATAACATGCAAGCATGTGCTGTACAACATGGCATCACAGCATAACTCAACAAACATATAGATAAAGGCTCAGAAGAGCCATCATAGCATTATTACAAACAGGGGTCACATGACCCAATAGTCAGAGCAATCAAGCAACAAGCGGAAGCATTACATGTCTGAGTACAGACATCTATAAATGAAAAAGGCTGAACGCCTGACTATCTACAGTATCCGATCAGGATCGTAGCTGAGGTACTAGCTACTAGTCGAAGTCCATGAGACCCTAGTAAGATCGAAGTCTCCGCTGCAAAAACATAAATAAAGCAACATGAGTACAAAGGTACTCAGCAAGACTTACATCAGATCCTATCATACATGCATCTGTATCAAGAGGTAATGTGGGGTTTAGTTGCAGCAAGCCAGCTTTGACTCTGTGGCTATCCTATTCTACGACTACCAGAAACTCTGGAGGTGAAACAACGTACACGAGTCCACTAATCACCACACAATACACTACTATAGATTCATTCCCGTCTCCCTACGAGAAGGCCATCCATAGCACTCACACTTGTCTTGAGCATTTTATAGTATCCACTTCAAGTTGTCTATGTACCATGTAAGCATCCAAGAAGTCCATAACCGCGGACCCGGCTATTCGAATAGATCATGTTAACCCTGCAGGGGTGTACTTCTTCACACACGCTCTCGCCACTTACCGCCATGTACACGTCATGTATCTCGGCAACCTTCAAGCGGAAGCCTGGCGAGGGTGTCGGCCACGACCTGACTAACCACACAAGACTCTAATCCAGGTTTATCGCCTATTCGGGTTCCATCCGCAAGGAGATCCGGCCGGGGTTTCACTCACGGCCCCAAACGATGTGTGCAGGGTTCCCAAGCCCACCTCGCCGGATGGATCTACGCTTGGTACACCGTGCCACTGGTGCCTAGTCTGTCCCAAGCCCACCTGGCCGGGTGCCACTTGGTAGACTACTAACACTACCTACAAACACCAGAAACTAGTTGCGACTCCTGGACAGAGACCAAGTTGGTTAATAAGCCGAGAGGGGTCGAGTTACCGGAACCCAATGTGTGGTAGTATCGAGTCATTGGACAACATACGTAGCACTCAGTGCTTAAGGACGGTTCCAGTGAGACAACCCACCATGTACTCCTACATGGCCTCTCACCGCTACCTTTACCAAATCGTGTTCACACACCCTTCATTCTCAGCATCAGAACATATCGTAACACTCCAATTCATTCCCAATGAATCAGACCTGACACAACTCTAAGCAATAGCAGGCATAGCATGGTAGGAACACATCAGTGGCTTCAATCAACTCCTACACATGCTAGTGGGTTTCAACTATTTACTGTGGCAATGACAGGTCATGCAGAGGAATGGGTTCAACTACCGCAGCACAAAGTAGCAGATGAATCGTTGTTGTCCTAATGCAATAACTGAGAGCAGGAGCGAGAGAGTAGGGTTTTATCGAGATGAACAAGGGGGTTTGCTTGCCTGGTAAATCAACAAGGGAGGCACTGCTTCACAGGCAGGTACTCTGGAACGACTCCGGAGCAGGACCTATCGAGAAGGAACGGTGCCGGCAATCAATACACAATCATATGCAGCAATATGATGCATGAGCATGGCATGTAGATGTGATGCTGTTTGAGCTAATGCAACTAGTAAACATTTGGTTTGGAGTCCATTTGAACCAAAGGTTCAAATGCATTTCTAAATTAAGTCTCTTATATATGCCCTAATGTGTTTTCCCATAATCAGCATGTATAAGTTGGTTTTTCATGCATGAAACTAGTACAGATGGAAAGGTTGCATTTTTCTGATAATTTTTCATATATAAATTATTTTAATCTGAGCTACTGTTGAATTTCTATGAATTTTTGAAGTTTAAATCATTTTCTGGATTTTCTGAATTATTTTAATTCCAGAAAATATATAATTGCGTCAGCATGATGTCATCACTACATCAGCGGGTCAACGCGGCTGTCCAGGTCAAATCTGACGTGTGGGACCCACACGTCAGTGACAGGGGGGTTAAACAGGGTTAGTTTAATCCTAATTTAAAAGATTAGTGGCGCTGGGGCCCACTGTCAGTGTCACAGTTAGTTTAACAGAGATAATTAGTTGCTAAACTAATCCTAACTAAAATTAGCAGGACCGGGGCCCACATGTCATTGAATCTGGGTAGTCAAACCCCAGGTCAACTTGGGGGGGGGGGGGTTAGCGCGGGTTGACCGGTCAATCCCGCCGGCGTTTAGCCGCCGGCGAGGCCGAGCGCGGCGGAGGGCTGCGGAATCGTCGCTCCGGCGACCAATCGTGCGGCGGAGAGCACCTACGCGAAGCCCAGGCTCGCGTGCATCCTGTGGCGCCCTCTGTTTCACCGGAGACGGCCTATATCGCCGGCGGCGACCACTTGGGCGGCGACCGGAGTTCGGGATAGCGCGGGCGTGGGGCTGCAGCTCGCATTCGAACGAACGGAGGGCACAGGCGGTAGCTACGAGGCAGCAGGAGCACATCGAGCTACTACGCGAGGCGGAGGTGCTCGGGGGCACGGAGCTCGCCGGCCATGGCGGACGGCGGCTTCGGGCGCTCGCGGGGCAGCGGCTACAGGGCACGCGCGAGAGAGAGAGGTGAGGGGAAAGGAAGAGGGGCTCACGGCGGACTCGCAGAGCAGGCCGGTGTGCTCGGGGACGTCCTGCGTCCGGCGAATCGACGGCGATGGCGGCGAGGTCGATCTCCGGCGTCGGTGGTGAAGAAGACAACGGCGTCGGCGATGGAGCGCGTCCGGAGGTGCGTGGCTTGACGAGGAGGTAGAGGGGGTCGTGGCGGAGCTGGGAAGCGTGTCAGGGAGGCGAGGGGAGGCCGGTGGCCACGGCAACGGCGAGCGATGGCGGCGGCTGCGCTCGGGTGCGCTTGGGGAAGAGAGAACCAGGGAGGAGGGAGAGCGAGAGGGAGGGGAAAAAGGACTGGGGCGGCTGCGTGGCGACGTTCCGGACGTCCAGGCGTCGAGGGGGAGGACAGGCAGGCAGGTGCCGTGGCGGCACGACGGTGCGCACGCGCCGGCCACACGCCCCTGGCCTCCTGGCGGGAGGTGGAGGACGACTGGCGCTAGCCAGTCGGCTGGGCCGGCCAGCTGGGCCGCACAGTGCCAGGCCTCAGGTGAGCACAAGTAGGCGTTTTTCTAATTTTGTTTTCTATTCTACTTTTCTGACATTTGTTTGATTTAATAAATATATTAAATCATTTAATTTCCTTATGCCAATTTTTGCAGGAGCTAGATATATTATTCCAGAGCTCTTTTATAATTGGCATAATTTTTGGACCATATTTCATATATATAGAAATATATTTCCAATGCAAATATTTATCGAATTAATCCAAATGGCCAGAATAAATGTCCATGAGCTCCTAAAAATATTGTTTTGATTTTTATCTCTGTCCAATATTTTCAGAGAGCAACATGAGCATTTTCTTGGACCCTTTTGGAGAAATTTTATTTGGGTCATTTTCAAAAAATGATTCTAAGGGTTCCACCAATCCTCATTTCAAATTTAAATGAAATTTAAATATGATGCACAAATGACTAGCTAGTCTAGGTCATACCAGACTAGGGATGTGACAAGTCGCCCCCACTTGAAAAAATCTCGTCCCGAGATTCAGGGGTCGACGGAAAGAAAGCGGGGTACTCCAGTCGAAGACGATCTTCTCGTTCCCAAGTAGCTTCTCTCTCGGAATGGTGAGACCACTGAACTTTGAGAAACTTGATGTTCTGACGTCGAGTGACACGCTCTGCTTGATCAAGAATGCGAACCGGGTACTCTCGGTAGGTGAGGTTATCTTGGAGATCAAGCGTTTCGTGGTCCACTCCGCGGATGGGATCCGAGAAGCAACGCCTGAGTTGAGAGACGTGGAAGACATCATGAACTCGAGAAAGATGTGGGGGTAGTTCCAACTGGTAGGCAACCTCTCCTCGTTTAGCGAGAATACGAAAAGGACCAATGTAACGAGGAGCCAACTTGCCCTTGATACCGAAACGATGGGTACCCTTCAAAGGAGTAACCCGAAGGTAAGCTTGGTCGCCAATTTCATAAGTCATATCCTTATGATGACGATCGTACTGACTTTTCTGAGGAGACTGGGCTGTTTTCAAATTCTCACGAATGATGCGAACTTGCTCTTCTGCCTCCTGGATCATATCCGGTCCAAAGAATTGTCTTTCACCGGTTTCTGACCAGTTCAAAGGTGTTCGACATCTTCGTCCATAGAGAACCTCAAAAGGAGCTTTCTTGAGGCTGGTTTGGTAGCTATTGTTATAAGCAAACTCGGCGAAAGGAAGACATTTCTCCCAATCCATACCGAATGAGATAATGCAAGCGCTGAGCATGTCCTCGAGAATTTGATTGACCCGTTCCACCTGACCACTCGACTGAGGGTGGAAAGCGGTACTGAAGGAAAGATGGGTTCCCATGGCAGTTTGGAAACTCTCCCAGAAATGAGAAGTGAAAAGACTGCCACGGTCTGAATTGATCTCTAGTGGAACACCATGCAGTGACACTATTCGAGAAATATATAAGTCAGCAAGCTGACTAGCAGTGATATTTTCTCGAACAGGGAGGAAGTGAGCCACTTTGGAAAGACGATCAACGACTACGAAGATAGCGTTATTCCCTCTCTTGGTCCTGGGAAAACCGGTGATGAAGTCCATACCAACTTTATCCCATTTCCATTCAGGAATAGCTAAAGGCTGAAGGGTGCCAGCAGGTCTTTGATGCTCTGCCTTAACGCGACGACATACGTCACAATTAGCAACGAAGTCGGCGATTTCTCTCTTCATCCTAGTCCACCAAAACCTCTGGCGTAGGTCCTGATACGTCTTAGTACTACCGGGATGAATTGTGAGAGGAGATTCATGCGCCTCCTTAAGAATCAATTGTCGAAGATGTTGCTTCTTGGGGACCACCAGGCGGTTCCCAAAGAAAATAACACCTCGATCATCTATAGAGAAACTACCAGCAATACCCTTGGCAATGTTTCTCTTGATCCGGGTAATCCCCGTATCATGCTTCTGGGCTTCTATGATAAGATCCACAAGGGTAGGTTTTGCCACCAAGGTAGAAAGGAATCCGTGAGGAGCAATGTGAAGATTAAGCTTACAGAATTCCTCATGGAGAAGTGGTTGGCCTTGCTGCAACATGAGATTGTTGCAATAGGATTTACGGCTTAGAGCATCAGCCATGACATTGGCTTTGCCTGGGGTGTACGTAATCCCTA
Organism: Triticum aestivum; assembly: GCF_018294505.1. Taxonomy (NCBI): domain Eukaryota; kingdom Viridiplantae; phylum Streptophyta; class Magnoliopsida; order Poales; family Poaceae; genus Triticum; species Triticum aestivum. The sequence continues at coordinate 141,970,010 of NC_057810.1, forward strand.
GATCATAATCTGTGATTAACTCCAACCAACGTCTTTGCCTAAGGTTCAAATCTGGTTGGGTGAAGATATACTTGAGACTCTGGTGATCGGTGTAGATCTCGCAACGTTTACCAAGGAGGTAATGTCGCCAGGTCTTGAGTGCATAGACTACGGCTGCAAGCTCTAGATCATGTGTGGGATAATTATCCTCATGTGGGTGCAACTGTCGAGATGCATAGGCAATCACATGACGATCCTGCATAAGAATGCAACCTAGTCCCTGTCGTGAGGCATCGCAGTAGATAATAAAGTCTTTAGTGAAATCCGGTGGCACAAGTATGGGAGCAGAAGTCAGGCGCCTTTTCAGTTCCTGAAAACTGTGTTCACACTGTGGGGACCACTCAAACTTTTTATCTTTCTTGAGAAGTTCCGTGAGGGGTTTGGCTACTTTGGAGAAGTTTTCAACAAAGCGGCGGCAATAGCTGGCTAGACCAAGGAAACTCCTAACTTGTTTAACGGTCTCAGGTGGAGTCCAATCGAGAACAGCCTGAACTCTCTCGGGATTGACAGCAATGCCCTTACCAGAGATTACGTGGCCTAGGTAGGTCACTTCTGGCAACCAAAATTCACACTTGGAGAACTTGGCATAAAGGCGGTGCTCTCTGAGTTTTTCTAACACAAGTCTAAGATGTTCGGCATGCTCTTCCTCGTTCTTCGAGTAGATAAGAATATCGTCGAGGTAAACCACGACGAACTTATCTAAGTACTCCATGAAGATCGAGTTCATCAGACGGGAGAATGTGGCTGGGGCGTTGGTTAGGCCGAAGGACATGACGGTGTACTCATACTGACCATAACGAGTGACAAAAGCTGTCTTGGGAATGTCCCCGTTTCTGATCTTGATTTGATGGTAGCCTAACCTTAAATCCATCTTGGAAAAGACTGAGGATCCAGCGAGCTGATCATACAGGTCGTTGATCCTGGGGAGCGGATACTTGTTCTTTATCGTGACCAAATTAACGGGACGATAATCAACGACCATCCGGTCCGTACCGTCTTTCTTCTTGACAAAGAGGACGGGGCAAGCCCAAGGAGAAGAACTAGGACGGATGAAACCCTTTTGCAAGGACTCATCAAGTTGTTTCTTAAGCTCGGCTAGTTCTAAGGGTGCCATCTTGTAGGGTCTCCTAGAGATTGGAGCAGTTCCTGGGATAAGATCTATGACGAACTCTACATCTCTGTCAGGCGGAACACCTGGCAGTTCCTCTGGAAAGACATCCGGAAAGTCACGGACTACCGGGATATCTTCAAGGTCTGGAAGAGGACTGGCATTAAGGGAATAGAGCTGACGCTTTGCAACTCTAGTGGAGACAATGGCTATCTTGCCAGATGGGTGTGTGAGCTGAACAGACCTGGTGAAACAATCAATCTTGGCATGATGAGCTGTCATCCAGTCCATACCCAAGATGATGTTAATATCCGAAGACTTGAGAGATATCAAGGAAGCAAGGAATGCAAGTCTGTCCACAAGGATTTCATTGCCATAACTTATCCTAGAAGTTTGCCATTTGGATCCAGGAGTTTGAATAAGTAGTGGAGAGGGCATATCACAAAATGACATGTCGTGCAAGCGGGCATAGCTTTCAGAAATGAAGGAATGAGACGCTCCAGTATCGAACAAAACCGATGCCGGATGACAGTTGACAAGGAGTGTACCAAGAACGACATCTGGATCATCATGAGCGGCTTTAGCTGAGACGTGATGCACACGTCCATGTTCAGTGGGAGCTGACTTGACACTGATCATCTTGCGTGATGGCTTACCATGGACAATAGACTTCTCGGGATGGGGTGGAGCAACTCTGGTCTGAGCGCAAATACGGGCAATGTGGCCTGGCTCTCCGCACTTGTAACAAATCTTGGAGGTAGGATGTGGACCTGCATTGGAAGGCGGTCCACCAATAGGCCTCGGTGGAGCATACTGCTGAACTTGATGAGGTATCACATAAGATGGCCTCGATACATATTTGGGTGGAAGAGCGGAGTTTGGAACCCAAATCCGGCGCTTTTGAGAGCTAGAACCGGTGGATGATCCCAAAGCACGAGTGTGCTTACGAGACTCCTCGTAAGTGAGTTGAGCTGTCTCTGCATTAATGGCCTTGTTCACAAGGGCTTGGAATGTATCACAATGATGCAGGTGGAGATCACGACGCAACTTGGGGTTGAGACCCTTCCGGAACCTAGCCTGCTTCTTGGCGTCCGTGGACACCTCTTCTGTGGCATAACGGGCGAGGTTCTCAAACTCTCTACTATAGGCATCAACAGCCATCTTACCCTGGGTGAAACTACAGAACTCTTCTCTCTTGCGATCAATGAGGGCTTCAGGAATGTGATGCTCGCGAAAAGCCTCAACGAAATCCCTCCAGGTGGAAGTCTGGCCAGCTGGAAGCATAGCCTCATAGTTCTGCCACCAAAGACTAGCAGGACCTTCCAGGTGGTGTGCAGCATAGGTGACCTTGTCACTTTCGGCTACGCTCGCGGAATGCAGCTTATGAGTGATGCTACGGAGCCAGTCATCTGCATCGAGTGGCTCGATGGAATGATGGAAGGTAGGTGGGTGCAAGCGAATGAAGTCATGAATGGTCACAGGCTTATTGGACTGATGTGCGGTGTTCTCCTCGATACGTGCCAACAAGCGGTTGGACTCACGCTTGTTCCTCTCCATTTCTAACATAAACTCTGTCAACGAAGGCTGGTCAGGAGGATCCTCATTCCTACCATCTCCGTGTTTCTGGCTACGAGCGACGGAACTTCGCTTAGCTGATGACATCCTGAGAAACGAAACCAAGGACGGAATCAGTATCAACTATAGACTGTAGAATGTAGGACAAGGGATTAGTATCACTCGAACTCCTAGGGAAATTCCGGCAGCATAACGGCAGTAAAATGCTCAGAACGAGACATCCTACTGAAATGGGGCAATAACATACTCATCAGCATTACTCAGGGTTCTGAGATCATACTAAGCAGACTACACCAGAAATACTCAAAACTGGGATATGACTCTGATCAACCAATCCTATGGAACTACGGAGTAGTAACACGTGACCCTGATAGACGGAAGAGAAGCCTAGTTCCTTAACCCCGTCGGAAAGATAGGACGACTCAGATCAGAAGGTCATGAGGTAAAGGAGTAAAAAGAGCCTTACGTTCCAACCCACAATCAATTCCCTTACATAACTAAAGAATTTCTAGACTCGACTTCCACCAGTTTGGCTTAGTAATCCTACAGGCAGTCAGGCTCTGATACCAACGCTGTCAGGACCCCGACTCAATGCCACATCGATCTAGCATGTAACACCTCATATCACTTTGCGGCCTCACGCACGGTATCCCCACGGTGTCGCCTTACCTTTGTCCGGGACCGTTTGCGCCTTTTGGCACACGTATATGATGGTGTCGCTAGCATTCATATGATAAAGAGCCCGGGCTGACATGGCTAGTCGTAAACCCAAAGTGGCACTAACTTACAGGGACAGGCATCCATGACCCAGCATCGAACGTGTCGGTCATCAGCGAGTGAATCCAGGCTGTAGCACTGGGCTAACAGGACTCCGGCGAACCGGGCTGTAGCGGGCTAGCAGGACTCTGGTATTCATCGCGTGACATTTCCCCGAAGGGACAGACACAGGATCGAAGAAGGACACATGCCGGCCTGCCTAAGTGTTCCGGAGCAGTAGCAAGCTACCAGGGCTCAGTGGAAGCACTAGGAGACATTTCCCGGTAAGAGAGGCTACTAAGAATCAACAACTAGATAGTCAGATCCCACACATAGCAATACACATTACACGTACGCATAACATGCAAGCATGTGCTGTACAACATGGCATCACAGCATAACTCAACAAACATATAGATAAAGGCTCAGAAGAGCCATCATAGCATTATTACAAACAGGGGTCACATGACCCAACAGTCAGAGCAATCAAGCAACAAGCGGAAGCATTACATGTCTGAGTACAGACATCTATAAATGAAAAAGGCTGAACGCCTGACTATCTACAGTATCCGATCAGGATCGTAGCTGAGGTACTAGCTACTAGTCGAAGTCCATGAGACCCTAGTAAGATCGAAGTCTCCGCTGCAAAAACATAAATAAAGCAACATGAGTACAAAGGTACTCAGCAAGACTTACATCAGATCCTATCATACATGCATCTGTATCAAGAGGTAATGTGGGGTTTAGTTGCAGCAAGCCAGCTTTGACTCTGTGGCTATCCTATTCTACGACTACCAGAAACTCTGGAGGTGAAACAACGTACACGAGTCCACTAATCACCACACAATACACTACTATAGATTCATTCCCGTCTCCCTACGAGAAGGCCATCCATAGCACTCACACTTGTCTTGAGCATTTTATAGTATCCACTTCAAGTTGTCTATGTACCATGTAAGCATCCAAGAAGTCCATAACCGCGGACCCGGCTATTCGAATAGATCATGTTAACCCTGCAGGGGTGTACTTCTTCACACACGCTCTCGCCACTTACCGCCATGTACACGTCATGTATCTCGGCAACCTTCAAGCGGAAGCCTGGCGAGGGTGTCGGCCACGACCTGACTAACCACACAAGACTCTAATCCAGGTTTATCGCCTATTCGGGTTCCATCCGCAAGGAGATCCGGCCGGGGTTTCACTCACGGCCCCAAACGATGTGTGCAGGGTTCCCAAGCCCACCTCGCCGGATGGATCTACGCTTGGTACACCGTGCCACTGGTGCCTAGTCTGTCCCAAGCCCACCTGGCCGGGTGCCACTTGGTAGACTACTAACACTACCTACAAACACCAGAAACTAGTTGCGACTCCTGGACAGAGACCAAGTTGGTTAATAAGCCGAGAGGGGTCGAGTTACCGGAACCCAATGTGTGGTAGTATCGAGTCATTGGACAACATACGTAGCACTCAGTGCTTAAGGACGGTTCCAGTGAGACAACCCACCATGTACTCCTACATGGCCTCTCACCGCTACCTTTACCAAATCGTGTTCACACACCCTTCATTCTCAGCATCAGAACATATCGTAACACTCCAATTCATTCCCAATGAATCAGACCTGACACAACTCTAAGCAATAGCAGGCATAGCATGGTAGGAACACATCAGTGGCTTCAATCAACTCCTACACATGCTAGTGGGTTCCAACTATTTACTGTGGCAATGACAGGTCATGCAGAGGAATGGGTTCAACTACCGCAGCACAAAGTAGCAGATGAATCGTTGTTGTCCTAATGCAATAACTGAGAGCAGGAGCGAGAGAGTAGGGTTTTATCGAGATGAACAAGGGGGTTTGCTTGCCTGGTAAATCAACAAGGGAGGCACTGCTTCACAGGCAGGTACTCTAGAACGACTCCGGAGCAGGACCTATCGAGAAGGAACGGTGCCGGCAATCAATACACAATCATATGCAGCAATATGACGCATGAGCATGGCATGTAGATGTGATGCTGTTTGAGCTAATGCAACTAGTAAACATTTGGTTTGGAGTCCATTTGAACCAAAGGTTCAAATGCATTTCTAAATTAAGTCTCTTATATATGCCCTAATGTGTTTTCCCATAATCAGCATGTATAAGTTGGTTTTTCATGCATGAAACTAGTACAGATGGAAAGGTTGCATTTTTCTGATAATTTTTCATATATAAATTATTTTAATCTGAGCTACGGTTGAATTTCTATGAATTTTTGAAGTTTAAATCATTTTCTGGATTTTCTGAATTATTTTAATTCCAGAAAATATATAATTGCGTCAGCATGACGTCATCACTACATCAGCGGGTCAACGCGGCTGTCCAGGTCAAATCTGACGTGTGGGACCCACACGTCAGTGACAGGGGGGTTAAACAGGGTTAGTTTAATCCTAATTTAAAAGATTAGTGGCGCTGGGGCCCACTGTCAGTGTCACAGTTAGTTTAACAAAGATAATTAGTTGCTAAACTAATCCTAACTAAAATTAGCAGGACCGGGGCCCACATGTCATTGACTCTGGGTAGTCAAACCCCAGGTCAACTGGGGGGGGGGGGTTAGCGCGGGTTGACCGGTCAATCCCGCCGGCGTTTAGCCGCCGGCGAGGCCGAGCGCGGCGGAGGGCTGCGGAATCGTCGCTCCGGCGACCAATCGTGCGGCGGAGAGCACCTACGCGAAGCCCAGGCTCGCGTGCATCCTGTGGTGCCCTCTGTTTCACCGGAGACGGCCTATATCGCCGGCGGCGACCACTTGGGCGGCGACCGGAGTTCGGGATAGCGCGGGCGTGGGGCTGCAGCTCGCGTTCGAGCAAACGGAGGGCACAGGCGGTAGCTACGAGGCAGCAGGAGCACATCGAGCTACTACGCGAGGCGGAGGTGCTCGGGGGCACGGAGCTCGCCGGCCATGGCGGACGGCGGCTTCGGGCGCTCGCGGGGCAGCGGCTACAGGGCACGCGCGAGAGAGAGAGGTGAGGGGAAAGGAAGAGGGGCTCACGGCGGACTCGCAGAGCAGGCCGGTGTGCTCGGGGACGTCCTGCGTCCGGCGAATCGACGGCGATGGCGGCGAGGTCGATCTCCGGCGTCGGTGGTGAAGAAGACAATGACGTCGGTGATGGAGCGTGTCCGGAGGTGCGTGGCTTGACGAGGAGGTAGAGGGGGTCGTGGCGGAGCTGGGAAGCGTGTCAGGGAGGCGAGGGGAGGCCGGTGGCCACGGCAACGGCGAGCGATGGCGGCGGCTGCGCTCGGGTGCGCTCGGGGAAGAGAGAACCAGGGAGGAGGGAGAGCGAGAGGGAGGGGAAAAAGGACCGGGGCGGCTGCGTGGCGACGTTCCGGACGTCCAGGCGTCGAGGGGGAGGACAGGCAGGCAGGTGTCGTGGAGGCACGACGGTGCGCACGCGCCGGCCACACGCCCCTGGCCTCCTGGCGGGAGGTGGAGGACGACTGGCGCTAGCCAGTCGGCTGGGCCGGCCAGCTGGGCCGCACAGTGCCAGGCCTCAGGTGAGCACAGGTAGGCGTTTTTCTAATTTTGTTTTCTATTCTACTTTTCTGACATTTGTTTGATTTAATAAATATATTAAATCATTTAATTTCCTTATGCCAATTTTTGCAGGAGCTAGATATATTATTCCAGAGCTCTTTTATAATTGGCATAATTTTTGGACCATATTTCATATATATAGAAATATATTTCCAATGCAAATATTTATCGAATTAATCCAAATGGCCAGAATAAATGTCCATGAGCTCCTAAAAATATTGTTTTGATTTTTATCTCTGTCCAATTTTTCAGAGAGCAACATGAGCATTTTCTTGGACCCTTTTGGAGAAATTTTATTTGGGTCATTTTCAAAAAATGATTCTGAGGGTTCCACCAATCCTCATTTCAAATTTAAATGAAATTTAAATATGATGCACAAATGACTAGCTAGTCTAGGTCATACCAGACTAGGGATGTGACAAGTACTTCACACACGATAAAAACGCTGAACGACACTCAGACGATTGCTAATCCAGCCGTTAGCTGCTATTTCAGCCTTGCCCATGGATGTCATGATACGCACGTCGTGCATGTATCGTCTGGTAATGTCGTCCATATAGCAATGCTCGTAAAATATACACTGGTCTCTCAAATTACACGCGTAACCCGCTAGTTTTACTTACAGACCTCGGGCCTTCCGATGACGAGTAAATTATACTTGTATGTTAATACATGTTTGAAATAAACCAGAGCTCCCAAGCACGGCCTTACCGTTTCATGCCGTCTTAGTTTCTCGAAGATGCTCATAGGTGTCCGATGATCCTGGCTTCCTGAATGAGCAGCGGGCGCTGTATCAGATCTCTGTAGGGCCCGCGAGGCCCTCTCCGTTGTCCTCCGAGTTGTTGCGCTCGCTGTGGCGCTGAGCATTGTTACCATGGTCAACGAACATGAGGATTTAGGAGATGGCTTTATTTTGACTGGATGACACTAGGGACCCACTAGGGCCATAGCCGTACGTACACAACTGCCTTCTTATTATGTATAACTATATTTTTTTTGCTTTCTCCTGGTTTCCTGACATCACGGTCCAACACCATTATCAACCTATGTAGTCAATATAAACGAGAGAATTGCACAAGGTGCGGCCGACAGCTGGGACCAAGCAGCTCGAGCAGTATTTGTGTTTTTGAGGCGTGAGCACTTCAGAGTTTTTCTTGGCGATGATTTCGTTGTTGTTCAGAGGAGAGCTAGGTATTAACTGGGTGGGCTGTGGCCCGTCTAGCCCAGGCCAGATATCCAGCCCAGATACTACTTTTTTCAAGATGAAAATGGCTAGCCCAGCTATACATCTTTTTGAGGAATACCCAAGCAAGGTCAACTTGTTATTCTCCGCCCTGCTGTGCTGCAAACCTTTCCTAGGAGGGATGCATTAGGCTTAACAGGAAAATGGGCTTTAAAAATAATAAATGGGATATAATTATAAAAACACACGGTTCTCATCAAAATGCACCAAACATGAAATTAGTTTATAAAATATTATTTATGGATTTTGAAAATGCACCAAACACGAAATTAGTTTATAAAATATTATTTACAGATTTTGAAAATCTTAAATTTTCATTGTTGCACGCGCAATGTTTCGTTGGATTTTTATGTAATACAAATTTATATTTAATCTGAATAGAAATTTTGGGATAAAAATATTTTGGATCCCATCAAAATGTGGGAAATTTTATTGAATTCTGTCTTCAACGGTTGGTTGAGATTATTAATCATTGTCCTAGCTAGAAAATGGGATGTACTTTTAACAAACTGTTAATGGGCTGTTGTAAATTCCATTATAATTCAAAAATGGGCTGTACATTCTTACAAAATGCAAATGGGCTATAGGTTCTCTGCCACACACTTGTGGGCCTACTAAGTGACGCGTCCCCTAAAAAAATAAGTTGACGCGTATGCAAGGCTTTGTCAACTTATTATAGTCAACACCCGGTTCTAGCAGAAGTGGCCGTTGGATGTCTATCCAACAGATGTCGTGCTTCTTCTTCAATCTCGGATATTCTTAGCTTTGGCTGCCCAAAAAATGATTCCTCCCCCTGACATCTGGGGTGCACCGTTTCGGAGGCTGACCTGTGGGCCTACTAAGTTGGAGCATACAAAGGGCTTTGTCAACTTAGTCAATATAAACGATTCTAGCTTTAGTGACCGTACGATGTCCATCCAACGGCTGTAGTGCTTCTTCAACCTCTGGTCTTCTTGGTCCTGCCGCCCAAAGCAGCGCCAGTCGTGCCGCCTACTCCTGCCTCCCGTGGCCGGCTGTGCTGCCTTGGAGGCCTCACCGCCCCCATACTACTCCCACCGCTGGCCAGGCCATCCCTCCACTCACCCACACCCCCTGTTATTCTGCGGCGACGGCAGCCTCACACCACAGCCGGACCAGTGAACCCTCGTACTCCTCTCCGCGCGGGCTTCCACTACTGCGTCTTCCCCGGCTCCGCGTCATCCCCTTCCTAGGCGTCGCCGTCGTCCACCGCCCTGGTGCTCTCGGCGCGGCATGGTCAACGTGGTCAATGACCGACTTCCATCGGAAGAGTACTCTACATGGAGAGGCTGACAGCTGGGTCCACGATGGCCGCAAGGAAGTGCCTCCTTATTACGCGCAAAATAATTATTCCTCCACCTGACAGCAGGGACCTGCCGGACGGGCCACCTTATTTCGTGAAAAAACATTTCCCCCCTGACTACTGGTACCCACCGGACGGGCCACCGTATTTCGCGAAAAAAACGTTCCCCCCGCTGTCAGCTCGGACCCACCGGAAGTGCCTCTTTATTACGCACAAAAAAATGAATACTCCCCCTGCTAGCTGGGACTCACCTTGGTGGGAAGCTAACTTGTGGGCCTACTAAGTTGACGAGGACGGAGGGCTTTGTCAACTTAGTCAATATAAACAATTTTAGCTCTAGTGACCGTACGATGTCCATCCAACGGCCGTAGTGCTTCTTCAACCTCTGGTCTTCTTGCTCCAGCCGCCCAAAGCAGCGCCGGTCGTGCCGCCTGCTCCTGCCTCCCATGGCCGGCTGTGCTGCCGCGGAGGCCTCACCGCCTCCATACTACTCCCACCACTGGCCAGGCCATCCCTCCACTCCACTCACCCACACCCCCTGTTATTCTGCGGCGATGGCAGCACAGCCGAACCAGTGAACCCTCGTACTCCTCTCCGCGTAGGCATCCACAGCCGCATCTTCCCCGACTCCATGTCGTCCCCTTCCTAGGCCTCGCCGTCGTCCACCGCCGTGGTGCTCTTGGCGCGGCGTGGTCAATTTGGTCAACGATCGAATTCCGTCGGAAGAATACTGTACGTGAAGAGGCTGACAGCTGGGTCCACGGCAGCCGCAAGGAAGTGCCTCCTTATTATGCGGAAAATAATTATTCCTCCACCTGACAGCACGGACCCACCAGATGGGCCACCAGTATTTCGCGAAAAAAACCTTTTCCCCTGACTACTTGGACCCACCCGACGGGCCACCGTATTTCGCAAAAAAACGTCCCCCCTGCTGTCAGCTCGGACCCACCGGAAGTGCCTCCTTATTACGCACAAAAAAATGATTACCCCCTGCTAGCTCGGACCCACCTTGGTGGAAGGCTGACTTGTGGGCCTACTAAGTTGACGGGGACGAAGGGCATTGTCAACTTAGTCAATATAAACGATTCTAGCTCCAGTGACCGTACGATGTCCATCCAATGGCCGCAGTGCTTCTTCAACCTCTGGTCTTCTTGCTCCAGCCGCCCAAAGCAGCGTCGGTCGTGCCGCATGCTCCTGCTTCCCGTGGCCGGATGTGCTGCCGCGGAGGCCTCACCGCCCCCTACTATTCCCACCGCTGGCCAGGCCCTGTGGCGGCGGCAGCCTCACACCGCAGCCGAACCAGTGAACCCTCGTACTCCTCTCCGCGCGGGCTTCCACTGCCGTGTCTTCTCCGGCTCCCCATCGTCCCCTTCCTAGGCCTCGCTGTCGTCCACTGCCCTGGTGCTCTCCACGCGGCGTGGTCAACGTGGTCAAGGAACGACTTCCATTGGACGTGGACTGTATGTGGAGAGGCTGACAGCTGGGTCCAGGACCGTAGCAAGGAAGTGCCTCCTTATTACGCGGAAAATAATTATTCCTCCACCTGACAGCGGGGACCCACTGGACGGGACACAGTATTTCACGAAAAAAATGTTTCCCCCCTGACTGCTGGGACCCACCAGCTGCACCTTCGCACGCAAGGAAGTGCGTCCGGGCAAAAAAAAAAAACGATTCGCCCCCCTAACTGCTGGGACCCACCAGCTACATCTTCACACGCAAGGAAGTGCGTCCGGGCAAAAGAAAACAATTTGCCCCCCTGACTGCTGGGATCCACCAGCTACATCTTTGCACGCATGGAAGTGTGTCCGGGCAAAAAAAAAACAAAACGATTCACCCCCCTGACTGCTGGGACCCACCAGCTATATCTTCGCAGGCAAGGAAGTGCCTGACAGTCGGGACCCACCTGGTCGAAGCATACGTACCGTTGTCATTCTGGTCACGAACGTGTACGTACATATATACTGGTGGATGTAGAGGCGCGCACGTGTCGTAGTAGAGGCGCGCATGTAGCATGTACACGTACGTACAACGGCGAGGGTGCAAGAAAGAAAATACGGCCACGTACGTACATACGGGCATGGTCTCTAACGCCTGTCACGCATACATACATGGCTGGGTCGGAACGGAGAAACAACATCGTCGTTGTGTTCATTAGGAGCCAACCGGCTGGGTCAGAACGGAATGCGTGGTCGTGTTCATCCGGAGGGCTTGGACGGAACAGACAATGGAAACGAGGCCTGGCGTACCGCACAACGGAGGAAACGGCCTTGTGTTCGACCGGCCACGTTCGAAACAGGGTCCTGTTGATCGGGAGGGGCCTGGCGTACCGCAAAACGGAGGAAACAGACCTCCTACAGTCGAAACGGGGGTCATGTTGATCGAGAGGGGTGTGGCGTATCGCAAAACGGACGAAACGGACCTGTGTTGGAGCGCTAGGTCGAAACGGGGGTTCTGTTCACCGGGAGGGGTGTGGCGTACCGCAAAACGGACGAAACAGACTTGTATTGGAGCGCTACGGTTGAAACGAGGGGGGGGGGGAGGGGTGTGGCGTACCGCAAAACAGGACTCCACGGGATACTGTTCATCTCCATCGTCGACCTCCTCCAGCCTCCACGGGCTACCGTCGACCTCCTCCAGCCTCCACGGGCTCCTATTCATCCAGCCTCCACCGTGCGCTACTCCACCGGCTACTGTTCAACCACCCCTCCATTGTCTACTGTTCATCTAGCCCTTCACACCACGGGGTCCTGTTCAACCACCCCTCCACGGCCACCCCTCCACCATCTACTGTTCATCCAGCCCTCCACACCACGGGGTCCTGTTCATCCAGAAGCAACGCCACCGCTCACTGTTCATCCACCCCCCCCACAACACTCACTGTTCATCCCAGAGGCAGCATCGATCGGCTTCAGTTAGCAGCAGTAGCGAAGGAATTGCTCCATCGGGTTCAGTTAACAGCCATCGATCGATCGCTGGGGTTCAGTAACGCATTGCCTGCAGTGCAATCGCTCGGGTTCAGTTAGAGCCCAACGCCTCGCTCGGCTTCAGTTAGAGCCAACGCCCCCCACACACACGCGCGTATGTATGAGAGAAACGCGCATCGCTCGGCCCCGACCTCCCACCGTAATCGGCAACTCCCCGAAATTTTCCTTCCCCTCGCTTCTACCATGGTTTTTTCCATCATGGACGACCCAAAGAATGTCATGCAGCTGCGTCTCCGGCCCGCCCAGGACGAAAAGCCCATTTTCTGTCATGATTTTTTGTCATAGAAGTAGGAGCCCACCACATCTATGATGATACCAGGTTTTGTCACAACTATCGTCATAGAAGTGTCATATGTATGACAGAAAAAAATTTCGTTCGGCCCAAAATGTCACGGATGTGTCTTTTTTTTTGTAGTGGAGGTGATTCCCCACACCCCCAGGTGGACTGCCGACTGGCTGGAGGTGGCAGTCGGCCGCCTCGAGGCCTGGAAGGCTTCAGCAGCTTGGTCCGGCGCTCGACGAGCGCTAGAGTTTGTCCGGGCTTGGTATCCTGGGCTGAACTTGGACCAGCTGCGCACCTGGCGGCAGGAGGCTGACGAGGAGCTGGAGGCGGTGCGGCCGGCTATCATCCAGCGCGCTTCGGCTATCGCCGACTTCACCGACACCAGTGCCTTTGCTCCTAAGGTAAACGAAGACGGCGTCGCTCAGCCGGAGGAGTGGTTTGGGCTGAACCCGGTGACGAGAAGACTCGGCAGAGGAGATCGACTCCAGCGATGAGGGCGAAGAGGAGGAGGAGGAAGACGGCGAAGATGTTGTGCCGGATGGTGAAGCAGCTAGCCAGCTTCAGCCTGATCGTGCCTCCAGTAATGAGGCATGTGTGAATGCACCGCCTGCTGCAGGTGATGATCAAGCCGAGACTCGCCAGCCGGCCACTCCTCCAGCCGACACTGCCGTCTCCACCGATCTGCCCGACGCCCCAGTTGCTCCCTTGGCCTGACTCGCCGTCTTTACTTTCCTGCTCGTTACTCCTTGAACAACTTTTTATTAACTTTGCGCAATTCCACCCACTGGGGGTGTATTCAAACTTTATCGAATGCCGGCCCTTCGACGACCTTTTGTGTAAATATAATTATGCATGTGCTTGACTTCCATTCCTACTTGCTTTTTATCTTTTGGCTGTTTTCCTTTGCCGCCCTCCCTTGGTCGCCGCCTTCCCAGCCGGACAGCTGCTCTGCAGTCTGTGGCCGGGTAAGGAATTGGCCGTCTGGGAAGGCAAGTACTCGAGCCTTCTTAGATTGTAGCAGAGTAAGAGGGGAAGCCGGCCAGTCGGCTGCTTCAACAACCGGTTGGCGGGGGGGGGGAGCCAGCTTGCGTTATGTAAGTTCGTTTAGTCCTTAGCCGTTTTTCATGTGGGCCTCCTTTTCCGCCTTTAGCTCTTGCCAGTCGGACAACCGATTCTTTGAGCTGCGACTTTCACAAGAGAGAGCTTGGGTGTCGGCACATTACTTGTCTGACTGCTGGTAGAACTTGGACATAACTCAAGGCGGCAAGTCCCCGGGCCGACTAGTCGAACCCGGTGCCGGACGAAAAAACGAATGTAATGGCATAGCCATGGATATGATACCCGTCATTCATAGATAAAAGAGGGTAGTCCCCGAGAACTCCTCGGGGGGCCCATTTTCTCATACTTAATACAAAAGGTAGCGTGGTACATACTGCATTTTAACTGTAAAATCTTTTGAGAAGATTGGCGTTCCATGGTCGCTCTGACTCCTTGCCGGAATCATCTCTCTTGTGTGCCTTCGGCTTCTGCGCGTCAATCAGGTAGTAGGAGTCGTTGCCTAGAGCCTGGCTGATGACGAAGGGGCATTCCCAAGGGGCCGAGAGCTTGTGGTGGCCGGCTGTTTGCCGGATCATCCGGAGCACAAGATCACCCTCTTGGAAGGATCTTGGCTTGACCTTCCGGCTGTGGTAACGACGTAGGCCCTGCTGGTAGATGGCAGACCGGCTGAGGGTAATAGCCAGCCTTCTTCCAGCAAGTCGACGCCGTCTTCTCGTGCTTCCTTGGCCTCCGCCTCCATGTACATGGTGACCCGAGGTGAGTCAAACTCGATGTCAGCTGGGATGACAGCCTCAACACCATATACAAGGAAGAAAGGGGTGAAGCCGGTTGACTTGTTCAGGGTAGTGCACAGACTCCAGAGGACGGCCGAAAGCTCGTCGAGCCAGCAGCCGACCAAACGCTCCAGTGGCACGACCAGTTGGGGCTTGATGCCGGAGAGGATGAGGCCGTTTGCTCGCTCGACTTGGCCGTTTGACTGTGGGTGGGCAACAGACGCTAAGTCCAGTCGGATGCCCTATGTCGCGCAGAAACGTGCCAGTGCTCCCTTGGCAAAATTTGTGCCATCGTCGGTGATTATGTTGTGTGGTACTCGATACCGGGTTGTAATATCTGCGATGAATGTCATGGCAGTCGGCCCATTCAGTTTCTTGATCGGCTTTGCTTCAATCCACTTGGTAAATTTGTCCACGGCGACAAGCAGATGTGTCATGCCGCCGCGCGGCGTCTTGAATGGGCCCACCATGTCCAGCCCCCAGACAGCAAAGGGCCAGGTGAGGGGGATGGTCTTGAGTGCAGAAGCCGACAGGTGCTGCTTGGAGCCGAAGATTTGGCACCCTTTGCAGTGTTTGACTAACTCCTTGGCATCCTCCAAAGCAGTCGGCCAGAAGAATCCATGGCGGAAAGCTTTGGCGACGAGTGCCCTTGAGGTGGCATGGTGGCCGCACTCGCCCTGGTGGATGTCTTTGAGGGTTGCTATGCCTTTCTCTAGCTCGACGCAGCGCTGGAAGACTCCAGTAACACTGCGCCTAACAAGCTCTTGGTTCATTATTGTGTATGCTCCAGCTCGGCGTTGGACTTGTCTTGCCGAGATCTCGTCAGTCGGCAGCTCTCTGTTTATCTAGAAGTGGAGGATGGGCTGGGCCCATGATGGAGCTGTGACTTCTGCTATTGCCAAAACTGCTACTGCAACCAGGGCAGGCGGGCTGGGTTGTGAGGAGTTGGGGTCGGCCGCCGCCTGCTGTGTTGGTGCAGTCCCTGGGCCGGGTTCAACTATGGCAGTCCCCGAGCCGGCTGTCGAAGTCCCCGAGCCGCCTTCTTGGTTCCCAAAGTCAGATCCGACTGCGTCGGGGTCACGCGGCACGAAGATGGAACTGGATTCTGAAGACGGCTTGACAGACGGCTTGAGGAGGCGTTGGAGGGCGACGCCGGTTGGTATAGCTTGCCAGGTGGAGCCTATTCGTGCCAGGGCATCTGCTTGCTTGTTATCGGCCCATGGCACGTGGAGGAACTCGCACCCCTCAAAGTATCCGCTGATTTGCTGAACGAGGAAGCGGTAGCTTGCCAGGTTTGCGTCCTTGGCGTCCCAGTCGCCGGATGATTGCTGGACCACCAAGTCCGAGTCGCCATAACACAGGATCCGGCGGATGCCGAGTTCCTTGGCTAGCCGGAGCCCGTGTATGAGTGCGTCATACTCGGCCACATTGTTGGAGGCGACAAAATGGATTTGCAATGTGTATCTGAGTTTGTCGCCTTTGGGAGAGGTGAGGACGATGCCAGCTCCCAAGCCGGTGCGCATCTTGGATCCGTCAAAGTGCATCCGCCAATGAGTGGAGTCGGGGGCCGGTGGCAGGTACTGGGTCTCGGCCCAGTCGACGAGGAAGTTGGCCAATGCTTGGGACTTGATGGCGGTGCAGGGCTGGTAGTAGATTGTGTAAGGAGCCAGCGCAATGGCCCATTTCGCCACTCGGCCAGATGCATCCCGGCTGCCTATGATCTCGGCGAGCGGGGCAATGCATACGACCGTGATGGGATGCTCTTGAAAGTAGGGCTTGAGTTTCTTGGAGGCGAAGTACACACCATAGCACATCTTCTGATAGTGTGGGTAGTTCTGCTTCGAGGTGGACAGTACTTCGCTCAAATAATATACCGACCTCTGGACTAGCCGAGCTCGGCCTCTTCTGGACGCTGGACCACGATAACTGTGCTGACCACCCGGCTAGTAGCGGCAATGTAGAGGAACATGGGCTCTTTCTCAGTTGGTGCTGCCAAGACAGGCGGCGTGGACAACATATTCTTTAGCTTGTGGAAAGCTTGGTCCGCCTGGTCATTCCACTCGAAGTGAGTGGACTTCTTCATGAATCGGTAGAGGGGGAGGGCCTTCTCTCCGAGCTAGCTGATGAAGCGATTCAGAGATGCCAGGCATCCGGTGAATTTTTGGACGTCTCACAGCTTGGTAGGAATCTTCATTCTCTCTATGGCCTTGATCTTTACTGGGTTGCATTCGATGCCGCGTTCGGAGACCAGGAAGCCTAGAAGCTGGCCGACTGGTACCCCGAACACGAATTTCTCCGGGTTGAGCTTGATCTAAAACCGGCGCAAATTCTCAAAGGTCTCCTTGAGGTCTTCCAGCAAGGTGCCGCGTTTCTCCGTCTTCACCACAACATCGTCTACATAGACGTGGGCATTTCTACCGAGTTGCTTGAGGAGGCATTTCTACATGCAACGCTGAAAAGTGGCACCGGCATTTCTCAAGCCGAATGTCATAGTCAGGTAACAGAAAGCTCCGAATGGGGTGATGAAGGCGGTCTTCAGGCGGTCAGCTGGGTCCAATTTTATCTGGTGGTAGCCTGAGTAAGCATCCAAGAAACTCAGCAGCTCGCATCCGGCTGTGGAGTCTATCACTTGATCAATCCTTGGCAGAGCAAAAGGATCTTTAGGGCAGGCTTTGTTGAGGCTGGTGTAGTGAATGCACATGCGCCACTGCTTGTTCTTCTTCAACACCAGGACCGGGTTGGCAAGCCATTCTGGAAAGAACACCTCCATAATAAAGCCGGCTGCTAGAATTCGGGCTATTTCTTCTCCGACTACTCTCCTCTTTTCTTCTGACAGGCGGCACAAGGGCTGCCTGACCGGCTTGGCGTCAGATTGGACGTGTAGCTTGTGCTTGGCGAAATCCGTCGGGACACCCAGCATATCTTTGGGAGACCATGCAAAGATGTCCCGATTCTCATGGAGGAAATCGATGAGCTCGCCTTCCTATTTGCTATCGAGGCCGGAGCCCACAACAGCGTACCTCTCCGGGTGCTCCGGGTCCAGGGGTATCTTCTTTGTCTCTTTGGCCGGCTGGAAAGAACCTTGAGCATCACATTCCTTGGGGTCAGGGGACAGGGCCGGCTGCTTGCCAGCCATGGCCACAACTCGATTCAGCATCTTCTTCTCTTCAGCAATCACAAGGGACTCGGCCAGCCGGCTGCTAGCTGCTGCAAACTCAGAAGACTTCTTGTAGTCTCCGGCTATGGTGATGATGCCCTTGGAACTCGGCATCTTCATCTTGAGGTAGGTGTAGTGGGGCACAGCCATAAACTTGGCCAAAGCAGGTTGGCTAAGCAATGCGTGGTACGGGCTCTCCAGATCCACTACCTCAAACCATATCGTTTCTCGGCGGAAATGATCCTTGCCCCCAAAGAGGACATCCATCTTGATCTTACCGATTGGTGAGCAGGATAGGCCGGGTATGATGCCATGGAACACAGTCCGGCTTGGCATGAGCTGCTTCGGCTTGATTTTGAGCTTCTCCATGGTATCTCGGTACAGTATGTTGATGCTGCTCCCGCCATCTATCAGCACGCGGGAGAAACGGGCGGCTTGTATTTCTGTGCGAGGGTGGCATCCAACACCAATGCATAGGAGCCAGGAGACGGCATCACCTCTGGGTGATCAGCCTAGCTCCAGCTGATAGGCTTCTCCGACCAATGCATAAACTCGGGGTTGTTGGAGGCGACCGCGTTGACTTCTTGCTGCTGTCGGCGCCGGCTGCGCCGATCTTCTATCTGGCTTGTAAAGACGACGTAGGCGGCATGTTCATCAGGGAACTCATCTTGAATAGCTCCGACCGCTGGCCGAACGGCCGGCTGCTATGGGGCTGGAGGCGACTGGCCTGCAGGCGGAGGCGGCAACAACCCCTCGCCCTTGGAGATTCGTGTGAGCCAATGGCACTTCCGAGTTGTGTGGTTGGATGGCTTTGCGCCGCTGCGGAACTTGCAGGGGGCATCGAGGGTTTGCTCGTAGGAGAAAGCCGGCTGCCAAGCCGTCCTGTCGCCCTTCCCCTTCTTGGGTGCCAGCCGCCCTTCAGGTTGCTCGTCTTCAACTGTGGCCACCTGCCGACTAGTGGAAGACGGCATAGGGGCCTTGCGCTTGTGGTCGTTCTAGTACGGGCGTCGGCTGGATTCCCCAGCCGGTGTCTTGGGAGCCGGTGCCAGCACCTTTCCAGAGGCGTCTACTCGGAGCTCAGTCTTCATTGAGGAGTCGGCCGTGGCGTACTTGTCTGCTATGACCAGCAGCTCGTCGAGGGTAGCCGGCTCGTCGCAAAGGAGTCGGTGCTTGAGGAGGGTGCCCTCTCTGCACCCGGCGGTGAAGTACTCTATGGCTTGAACCTCGTGCACCCCCTCGCAGGAGTTGCGGAGCTTGGCCCAACGCGTGAGGTAGTCGCGGGTCCATTCATTGGGCCCTTGTATGCACAAGGAGAGCTGTCGGGGCTTGGGAGCCCGTTTGTAGGTGATGGTGAAGTTGCGTATGAAGGCTTCTGTGAAGTCCAGCCAGCTGTTGATGCTGTAAGGCTTGAGGCTATTGAGCCAGGTGCGTGTCGTGCCTTGGAGCATCAGGGGGACATACTTCACAGCAATGCGCCTGTTGCTGTTTCCTATGCGAACCGCGGTGGAGTAGTCGATCAACCAATCTTCCGGCTTCACGGAGCAGTTGTACTTGGGCGTGTCTCTTGGGAGCGAGAACCCTTTGGGGAAGGGCTCGTCGCGGATGCGAGGGACGAAACAAGGCGGCCGACATCATCTTCTTCCTCCAGGGCCAGGGATCGTGCCAGGCGGTCGATCCGGTGGCGGGCATCATTCTCGCCGACTCCTTCTTGGTGGCCAAGTCGACCACTAAGAGTCGGATGCGTGACAGGCGGAGGGGTGGGATATCTCTCCCGATGAGGTGGAGGAGGAGGCGGGTCGCCTCGTCGTTCCACACCTCGAGGGCGGCCTTCTACGTCGCGCTCGATGGTGATTCGAGTCCGGCTGCGGCTAGCAGCCGACTCCTTCTCTTGTCTCGCACGGGCGCTGCCTGCCGTCGGTGTACGCGACGTCGCGATGTGCTCTTGGCGAGGGGGGCTTCCAGCACAGACGCCGGCTTCGTGCCACTCTGGGGCCGCATCGATTAGCTGCTGGATGCGTTTGGTCATGTAGGGGAGCTCATCGGCCCCCAGTCCATTTAGCTCGTTTACGATCGACTGAGCAGCGCGTAGGTTCTCGAGGGGCATGGTGTAGACTGGGCGGTCCGCTCCTAGCATGCTGGCGATGGCCGCGCCGCGTTTCTTGACGACGCCGACTCGGCTTGGCCCTTCTGGAGGCGGCGTACCGAAGGCGGCGCGGTCAACTTTGCGCTGGTGGGCTTTAGTGAGGCGTCTCATGGAGGCCATCCTCTGGCCCTCCGCAAGGAGAGTAAGGCACCGTGCCTCCAGTGTCTCGGCGTCAGCGTCCACCGGGATGGGGGCGGACAAGTCGTGCAGCGTTGCCTGTAGGGCGTCGTGGGCGTTTTTGTCAGAGGTGACGTCGTGGCTGATGACTAGCACCTCGTTGACGGTGCTGCCTCCACTTTCGGCTCAAGGAAGAGGGTCGTCGAAGATGATCACGTTGGTGGGGAAGGCGTTGAGTGACGCCGTGTCGGAGTCGACAAGCATCGGGTCGGTGGAGCCGACCGACTCGAAATCCGCGGTAGGCTCGCTGGAGACATGGAGTTGGTCGAGAAGGCTAACGAGGCGGCTCTCGGGGCAGCCTGTGCCCGCGTCAGGGCTCGTCGGAGATGCGAGCCTCGCCAAGGAGATCGGCGAGGCAGCTCGCTGCGCATGCGTCGTCGATGCTTTGTAGCGCGTCGGGGCAAGCGCCATCGGGCGTGCCGGGCTGGCTACGCTCGCTAGGAGGAAAAGGGTTCCCGTCTAGAGCAGGTCTCTGGACGACGGTGCACCTGGCCCCATGGTGGGCGCCAAATGTCGAGTGGTAGGTGCGACATATGCCAACGGATGGCTTATCATTGTGGGAGCCAGTAAGACATCGCCAGTGCCTTGAAACGGGATGAGGCGAAGACATGCACGCCGGCGGATCTTACCCAGGTTGGGGGCTCTCCGTGGAGATAATACCCCTACTCCTGCTTTGCGGGGTCTCGGCATGATCACTAGATCGATAAGAAGCTACAAGAGGCTCCTTGAGCTGTTCGGTGGGAGGAGGAAGAAGGGCAAGGCTAGCTCTCTTCTCTCCCTATGGTAGTGTCTAGAACTCTATCAGATCAACCCTTTGCATGGGTGCCCGGGGGGGAGGGTTATATAGGCCTACCCCGGGGGTACAATGGTAATCCGGCTGGGCACGGGCCCTAGCCGTCAGTGTCTGTGGCCGCCGGCTTCTTCGCCGGCCGCTGGGGCCCGCCGACTGGTGGGTCCCCCCGGCTGCCGGCTCATTGAACGACAGGCCGGCCCCACCGCTTGGGGCTCTTGTCGGGGGCTGGTTACTGTTGCCTTGCCTCTGATGACGAGGGCTTTGTCATGGTAAGCATGGCTACAATGCCGCCACCTTGCGGGCTCTCACTGTAGCCTTACCTCGCCTTGTCTCCTTAATGGTGCACGCGTCCCGAGGAGGGGAGCAAGCCGGCCATGCCTCAGGCCGGCTGGGGGAGGCCAGGCCGCCTTCGGGCGTCTCTCTGACCGAAGGGGGCCCGCCACCTACGGGCCATACTAGCAGCCCGTCATGGAGGGCGTCATGATCAACATGGCAACAGTGCCACGCCGGACGGGTGATGGCTGTCCCGTACGGCGTACTGTAGCCATGCGTGCTCCGGGATTCGGGGGTGGCAGGGTCCACTATTGCCACGCCCCATCCCATCATCGTTATGGGGGTGCAGACTTTTAGGGCACGGCCCCTGTCCGCCTGCCAGGAGCTGGCCTCTTGGAGTCGGTCTTCTTGGGCCAGCTTCTTGGAGTCGGTCTTTCCGTGGACGGCTTCTTGGAGTCGTCCCTATCGTGGTGTCCTCCAAGAGTGTTTAGGGCTGGGCCGCCGTCCGGTAGCCGGCCTGTGAGACATCCGGCCGGAGGAAGGCGGCCCCGTGTCTTGGGTGCTTCAAGGCTCGGTCGGCTTGTTGTTTTTTCTAAGGGCCAAAGGGAGCCGGCTAGGCTACCCATGGTCATTTACTCCGACACTCCCCGTCATCGACCTCGCCGGCCGGCCGCAACCATGGGCCTTTGGAACTACGGCCGGAAGGGGAGGCACGACCGCGAGGTCGGCTCCTCCTCGGGCCGCCGCCGCGGATCCGTGAAGAAGGAGGAGCCCGAGTCACCGCCGCGCTCCTCCCGTCGAGCCCCCGTGCCGGCCCCCTTCACCATTGCTTCTAGGCCTGCCGGCGAGCGCGACTGGCAGTACATCACCGCGGACGTGTGCCGGAGGTACTGGGAGACGAGGACGCCGGTCCCGTGGAGCGAAGTCTACCTCCCCAACGGTTGGCACCTCTCCGCGGACCGGGTCCCCATCCCGCCGGTGCCAGCGACCGGCCGTGCCCGGCGCAATGAGATCACGCGCCGCCGCCGTCTCCTCCCTGACGACCTGTACTGCGACCACAGGTACGCCCCCGACTCGCCGCTATGGGACACATGGCTCCAGGACGAGCACGACACGCGCCGCATGTCGTACTTCGCTGGCATGGTGTCGGGGCCGCGGCGACCACGTGCAAAGGCACGCGGGCGTACGCGGGTGCGCGGCCTGACGCCCACGCCGTTGCCTTCCCCATCTCCGTCACCACCTCCACCGCCTTGCATGACAGCGGAGGAGGAGGCCCGTCTCATGCAGCGTGTCATGGACGACTCCATGAACACGCATGACGAGCGGCAATGGGACGGCCTGGAGGAGGCCATGGCCCTCTCTGCCGCCGGCGACGTCGCCTTCCCGGAGCTGCAGATGGCGGCCGTCGGCCGCGACGTCGCCTTCCCGGAGGACGCGATGTAGGAGGAGCCGCCGGCCGCGTTCCAAGGGCTGCTGGGCCAGGTGCGGGGCTAGTCCTGCACTGCTCCGGAGATGGCCGACGGCGTGGGCGTGAACTGGTGCGCCACTCCGCCCCGATCACCAGAGCGGGAGGCCTCGCCACAGGAGTAGGTGATGTAGGCACCTCCGGCCTTCCAGGCCGCCCCGTCCACCACGCACCGCCGGCCCACCCGTGGACGCCGCCGGACTATGTCAACCTCATCAGCGACGACGACGACACCGGCGGCCAGTGAAGACGGCGACGGCCATGGCACCGATGGGTGCGACAAGAGCGCGCGGGACGCGTTTTTATATTTTGTTTTTATGTTAATTATGAAACTGAGCCTTTTAAGTGGCCATGGAAACTGGGTCGTTTTGTGGCCGTGCCCCTATATATGTTTTACATTTTTTAAATGCGTTTAGTTACTTTTTAAGTCATTTTATTCTAGTTTTTATAGTTTTTTATTCACGTCCACCCCGGACACGATTTGGGGTGCGGCCGCACGGTGGGCGCACACACGACCCAACGGACAAAGCCGGACACGGGAGAACCCATCGGCGCCCCAATGGAACAAAATCCGGCCAATCTGGACGTCCATTTGGGGTCGCGCGGTGGAGTTGGCCTAAAAAACGTTTCAAATGCCAAGCCTACGGCCCTAGTTCATCACGCACACTGACAACAAAGCCAGCGGCCGGCAACACACACCCAGCCTCCAAAATGAATGGTTGTCCTTGCCGTCAACACAGCCAGCGGCCGGCAACACAGTCGGCCTTCAAAATGAATGTTTTTCTCGCCGGGACACGGCCAGCGGCCCAGCGGGCGGGCGGCACCCATGCCAGCCTCCAAAAAAGAACGACCACGCCCGATGGGACAACCTAGTTCAGGCCGTCGGCGTCGAGCATCTCCTTCTACCTGGCCTCGAACCAGGCCCTTATCTTCTTGCTCATCTTCGACAAGTCCATGCTCATGATCGCGAGGGCCACCTCCTTCGCTTTGGTGGCGGCATTGGTGGCCTCGATATCGACCTGCCTTTGCCTGACCTTGACGTTCTCGGCCTCAATGTCGAGATGCCTTTGCCGTGCCGCCTCCTCCATGTCGAGCTGCCTCTGCTGGGCCGCCTCCTCCATCTCAAGCTTCTTCGTTTGAAGCTCTAGGTATTGCTTCATTTGCTCATCCTTGCTTTGCCGCTTCTTCTCGTCCCTCACATCCTTTTGTGACATCATGCCGTGCAAAGTGTCATGCAATGCCATGGATGAGGCATCACGAATGTCGTCAACCTTGGAGTCGGTCTTGCCCCTCGGCCTCTTCAACGCCTCGCCATCTCCACCTCCGGCGAACTTGGCCGTCTTCAGGCCTCTCTTCCTTTG
Source organism: Triticum aestivum (assembly GCF_018294505.1). Taxonomy (NCBI): domain Eukaryota; kingdom Viridiplantae; phylum Streptophyta; class Magnoliopsida; order Poales; family Poaceae; genus Triticum; species Triticum aestivum. Next base: position 141,994,083 of record NC_057810.1, read on the forward strand.
GAGTTCACGGTATTGGTCCTTGAACTTAGGGCAATTGTTGATCACAGTCCAACAATGCGTAAGAGTGAATGGATTGTCATTGTGCTGGGCCTTGAATGCCTCCAAAGATTGAAATGCCTACACCATATGATCAACAACAAGTGAATATGCAAATTTGTACAAGGCCGAAGTCTCATGGCTGTAGCAAGGAAAGTGCAAAGAAGGAGAGCATACCATGCCCCCAACGCCGGTACCACTCATAGGCCGTGCTTGAACGCTCTCAAATGTGGCTTGATACTTGTTGCACTCTTGTTGGATGAACAACCATCTCTTTTGAATTGAGCCTACGCCACGGTTGCTTTAAAATTAGTAGGGCTCAAACAACTTCCTTTCATGGAATGTTTTGTGGACTCTCATCCAAAAAACAATACCCTTTTGTTGTGCGTTGGTCCTTGGATCTTGGCTAATCTCCATCCAAGCTTGACAAATAAAATTGTCCTCATCTTGTGTGTATGAACCCATGCGAATTCTCTTCCTCTTCTTTTGTGCTTCCGCTCTTTGTGTCAGCTCGTCGATGAACAATGGCTTGCCACTAATGTCAACGTCATTGCTTTCTTCTTCATCACCATCACCTTCGACATAGATGTCATCGTCTTCATGCCACGAGTCACCATGGTTGTAGTCAGCACGGTCGTCGGCTCTTCATCGGCAGTGCACTGGCCGCGGCCATCCTGACTTTGGGTCTCCTCGGGGTCATAGACAGGGACGTGACCACCATCGTAGATCACTTCCTCCATGAACTGGTCGTAGTAGGGGTCGTCGACAGGTGCCATTGGTGTTGGCATTCCGTCGAACAAGATGCGGGGGGACGGCATGGTGCCGGTAAACGGCGGCCGTGCTTGCTTTCTTTGCATCTCGACGGACGGCCGGCCGCCGCTGCTGGACCCAGGGGTGACGTTCAGGTCGATGACAGCCGAGGGGCGTGGTGTGGACGGCGCGATCACGCTCACGTCTGGCGACCCCCCGAAATGGGTCTGGCCGTCGTGCCTTGGCGGAGGAAAGCCGGGCGACAAGGGCATGGTCCGCGACATCGGTGACTGGCAGTGTGGAGGCCGGGCGACCGACGACCCTGTGCTCGCCGGACCGACAGCCCCTCTAGAGAAACCAGGCGGACGACAAATGCCAACCGTGACAAGGGTGTGCGCTTTGCTGACGATGGCCTCCTTCTCCTCGACCTCGGCCTTGTGCTATGCGGCCTCAATCACAGTGCGCTCGGCGGCTCTCTTGGCCGCGGCGATGTTGGTCTTGGTGACCGCCCTTCGGCTCCTCCTCTTCGCCGATTCCGTGTCCAACTTGGTGATCTCCTCCGGCGTGCACTCTGACCGCGGCTTCCTTGGTGCCTTGCCCTTCTTCTTCTTGGCCATTCCGGGCGGGTCGACGGCCAGCCTACCAGAGTTTGGCTGGGCGTCGGCCATGGACGGGGGAGGGAGTGGGACGGGCGGGACGTGGGAGGGTTTAGAGGGGGGGGGAATGGCGCCAAAGGGGCCCGGGGGGGGGGTTGCTTTGTTTCGCCAACATGTGGGCCAGGGGCGGACAAGCGCGCGCGTCCCGCCTGTCCACGCGCTGTCCGTTTTGCCCCAAAAGCGGCGCAAACTTGGGCCGCGGATGGGTCAAAAGCGGACACAAAACAGACAAAAGTCCATTAGCTCCTGCGCGCTGGGCCGCCCGGTTTTTCCGTTTTACCCCAAACGGTCGGAGCCAAACAGGATAGGGGCACACGGTGGAGTTGGCCTTATCCAAAATTCAACACAAGATGATCTTGTTTTGAAAATATTTCACAAAACGGCCCTTTAGTCATGGAAGCGCGCTGACCTGCCACGACGACTGCAAGCGGGCCCAGTTGATGGAGCATAACGCCTCGCGAGGGGGCGTTATGGTTAGTCGTATGGCCCTTCTTTCTGGATAAGCCAGTCGCCCTCCCTTTCTTCTCTGTTCTTGCCTGTTCGTTCTGTTCTCGCCCCCCTCCCCTCCCCTCGTCGCCCCTCTATCCCCCTCTCAGATCTGCGGGTTGAAGTGCTGGATTGAAGGGGGAAACGGTGGATCTTGTTTCCCTTCCCATCCTCAAGGTATTCCTCCCCCTCTCCTCTAGTTTTATTGGTCAAAATCCTCACATTGGAGAAACCCTACTTCATGCTTTTTTCAGGGATTTGTTAGATTAGTATGATGTATGGATGGGGATACGTGAGGTATTTGATAGTGTATGGATAGGGGTTTGTTAGTATTTGTATGGTGAGGAAAATTTTAGGTATGACTAGGGATTTTGTTTATGGCATGGTTGGGGATATGATAGGATTAGTATGTTTAGTGAATTTGTAGGTATGAAGTAGGACTTGTATTTGTTAGATAGACACTTCATTCATGAATGCTTACACATGTATGTGCCAATTTGGTGTAAAAGAAATTGTTGTATGGATATGGACATTTGCACATGTATGTATGTATGTTCTTCCATATGTTTGCAAATGATGATAGGGCTTACAATATACATTTCTAATTTTGCAGGATGGCTTCTCTTATCTACCATCGGATGACGAAATGCACCGTGGGTGATTCATGGCAGATGAAGGAAGGTTTTTTATCAGCTTCACCTGAGGTCCGGCTCGGTTCATGACAAGATGGAGTATGACGAGCGATACACGAAATATATCTGGAAGACCGTGCTTCTCCCTTTCATCTCACTCGTGTATCGTTCCATGCCAAAGATGAACCCTTGTGCAATCATGGCACTCGTTGACCGATGGTGCCGTGAGACACATACTTTTCACTTCTATGCTGGGGAGATGACGATCACTTTGCTGGATGTTTCTCTGATCACTGGACTTCCCATTAAAGGAGAGCCTATTTGTTTTAACACAGATTCTGATGGATGGCATGAGATTATGGTTGGATTCATAGGTAGGGAGCCGGGGGTGCAAGGGAAGTCCGCTGGTGCCAGTTATCATTGAATTGCTGACAACTTTGGGGTTTGCTCGGTTGATGCAGACGTTGAAACAGTGCAACAGTATACTAGGGCATACTTGTAATATGTAGTCAGCCGGACTCTTTTCTCTGACAGCACTGGCGTGAACGCTTCCTTTATGTGGCTCAAGTTGTTTTCTAGGTGGGAGCATGGACTCAGTAGGGGTACGGCAGCACTGGCTTATTTGCATCGTCAGGTAAGTAGTTTTGCTTGTAATAGTGTGTTCACCATGTAGAAATTTTCTCTAGTTTGTAATGACATATTTCTTGTTTGTGTGTAGCTAGACGAGGCATGCCGTAGGGGTGCGAATCCAAGAAATGTTGCAGAGTCAAAGGAAGCCAATATCGGTGGTCCAATGCTTCTCTTATCGATTTGGAGTTGGGAGCACTTGCCAGTGGGGCAGCCGACACCAAAGGGTTACGAGCCGTGGGATGATCATGATGACCCGGACCGTATGCCTACATGGGCTTATAAGTGGGACAAGGTTGAAGGTTTTGTTGGCAATTCAAGGACCATGTATTTGCACTACTGCAATGAGCTCGACATCATGACCCCGGAGCAGGCATCTTAGTAGCTTGTTGCTTTGTCTCTTCGGTTTCTTCGGTTTTCCAAAAATCATACTAACAATGTAGTTTTTTCTTAATGTTTGTTTATAAGTGACCTGGGAACCGTACGGAATGGCGGGCAATATTGGGACGGGAGCATGTTATATTACTTTCAGACATAAGCGAAAGTGTCTACTGGAAGCACACCTCTGGCGGATGCGCTGCACGTTGATTTGTTATTATGCGGTTGAGTTTTATCAGCCACAACGAGTTATGACACAGTTTGACTTATTTCAAGATACCCCGCTGTCGGTGTCAAAACCGGCGGATCTCAGGTAGGGGGTCCCGAACTGTGTGTCTAGGCGGATGGTAACAAGAGACAAGGGACACGATGTTTTTACCCAGGTTCGGGCCCTCTCGATGGAGGTAAAACCCTACTCCTGCTTGATTGATATTGATGATATGGGTAGTACAAGAGTTGATCTACCACGAGATCAGAGAGGCTAAACCCTAGAAGCTAGCCTATGGTATGATTGTTGTTCGTCCTACGAACTAAAACTCTCCGGTTTATATAGACACCGGAGAGGGCTAGGGTTACATAGAGTCGGTTACAATGGGAGGAGATCTTCATATCGAATCGCCAAGCTTGCCTTCCACGCCAAGGAAGGTCCTATCCGGACACGGGACGAAGTCTTCAATCTTGTATCTTCATAGTCCAGGAGTCCGACCAAAGGTCATAGTCCGGCCATCCGGACACCCCCTAATCCAGGACTCCCTTAGTAGCCCCTGAACTAGGCTTCAATGACAACGAGTCCGGCGCGCAAATTGTCTTCGGCATTGCAAGGCGGGTTCCTCCTCCGAATATTTCACAGAATATGTTGAACACAAGGATAGTGTCCGGCTCTGCAAAATAAGTTCCACATACCACTATAGAGAGAATAATATCCGCACAAATCTAATCTGCTGACGTATTCCGCAGCGTGACATGATGCCACGGCCAAGCCTTTATTCGAATCGTTTTACTGTTCCACCTCAGCGCGTTTAGCGAGGCGGTTTCCTTGGCACGTCTTGTCAAAGCAGAGATCGTGTCCCCTGATTCCGGGATTCTCATCAATACGAGCGTGGGTAACCCAACCGTGCCTTTGGTATGACTCCCTAATTGAAAGTGAGTCCCAAATGGTTACGGGGAGGGCTCTTGGTATTCAACCCCTTTATAAAGAGACCAAGGCCCGACTCCTTTCTTTTTAATTCAATCGAATCCGCCCCTCGCCTCGAGTTCCAACACCCAAAGCTCTAGTTTTAGGCGCTTCGGACCTTTGATGATGTCCGGCTCCGACCTTCAAGGCTGGTGGATGCCTTCCTCCATTACGGAAGAAGACGTGCAAAAGCTGAGAGAGGCCAGGTATCTAACCGGCGAAATCTCACATAGGCTGCCTGCTCAAGGGCAGGCCATTCCCACTCCCCAGCCCGGTGAGAGCATGGTGTTCACATCTCACTTCCTTTGGGGGCTAGGCTTCCCGATTGATCCTTTCGTGAGGGGGCTTATGTTTTATTATGGGCTGGAATTTCACGACTTAGCTCCGGAGTCCATCCTCCAAATCTCATCGTTCATTGTCGTGTGTGAGTCCTTCCTCCAAATTACTCCTTACTTCAGATTGTGGCTTAGAACCTACAAGGTGGAACCGAAGATGATCGAGGGGCAGCACACTGAGTGCGGAGGAGCTATCATAAGCAAGATGGCCGACGCTCCATGGCCCGAGGGCTTTCCAAGAGGAGTTCGGCTTATGGCAACGGGACTGGTTTTACATCGCAGCCCCCAGGGGCACCACATGGGTGGCGCCACCTGCTTTTCGCCCGGGTCCCCCACCACGGCTAGCGTCCTGGGTCAATGAAGGGCTTATCTGGGGGCCATCCAAAGACGTGCCCTTGCTGCAGGGCCGCATTCGAGATCTCCTAGAAAGAGATATCAGCTTGACCATAGTGGCGCAAGTTATGCTGATTCGCCGCATGCTGCCCTGCAGACGTCGCCCTCTCCGCATGTGGGAATTTAATCCGGTGGGACTGCGAGTCCTCCAACACTTTATGGGCACGACGCCCGTGGAGATGTACAAATTGTTCTTCGGATCACAAGCAAGGTGTCCGGACTTGTCCGAGGACGCAGGTCTGAGCTGCAATCGCCTGGATGCCCAAGTAAGTAGCCCCGTATTTGGACACGCCATCCATATTTTTATCATAAAATTGCCCTTAACAGAGCTATCCTTTGAACAGGAGTGGATAGCGAAAGAAAGCTTATCAGGTGTCCAGCCCCCCTGCCCGAGACCACGCCAGATCCCCTGTTAACCAGGATGCTGGAGATTGCGCCTTCGGCAGAAGGCGAGGAGGGGAACCAAGGAGCTACCACCTCCGCGAAGGAAGCTGTTAGAAAGGGAGGAATCGAGAATTCCCCCAACCAGGGAAAGAAAAGGATTGCCTGTGAAGACCCGGAGGGGATGGCCTCAAAACGGGGGAAGAAATTTTAGCCAGAGGATCCGGTGCCGGAGAATGCCCCGGCCGCATTGGGCCCCCAAGGTGATCAACTCTCCACTGAACCGTAAGTAAAGAGAGGGGTAACAAAATGAGTGACATCCCTGTTTTATTTCTGAGGAAGATAACCGAAATATTACCTTGCAGTTCAGATCTCAACCCTTCTCAGCAGAGCTCATCCTCAGGGGATCTTCGTCTGGAGATGATGGAGAGCGAAACGCCTCCCCTAGCTGCACCGTCTTACGAGGCAGGCGACCCTAAGGTGTCGTCTCGGAGGGTTTCTCCAAGTCCGGACCCTGAAAAAGGTCGTCAGGCTAGTCCGGCACCCTCTGGTGCACGGTCGGAGGGGCTGAAGGATTTGCTTGGGTGAGTGTCTATCTCAGAAGAACACCGTGTGTTGATGAACATAGTGATTGGATTGTACGAGGCCGCCAGGAGTTTACTGACAGGCTTTGAGGTACGTGAAAAGGTGTACCTTTTGTTAGAGCCGCATATATAAAATGCGCCCCGTATGAATAGTAGCCCCTGAGACTCTGTGTGTTGTCAAAAATGACAGCGCACAAAGGATCATAACCCCAGGTATAATATGTCACCTTTTCTATGAAGGTGGCGAGGTGTTCGGTGGCTAGCCGGACTGATGAATCTGCCGAGCTAAAGTAGCAACTTGACGTAGCAGATGCCGACATCGCGCTTGTAAATAAGCGGTTAGACGAGGCACAAGGTATGTTCCAGAGATATCTGATAAGAGGAGCTCGATAGTCATGCATTATAAGATATGTGCTTAATGTAGATGGTGCTGCTGTCGTGGAGAACCTTCGGGCGGAACTTGCCTGAGCCAAGGAGCAAGCGAGGAAAAGTGATGCGGCTGCCGTTAAAGCGGCTGAAGAGCTAGAAGCCGAACAGGCTGCTCACTGCCAGAGCAAGAAAGTAATAGCCGAGATGGCTATAATATTGAAGGATGCTGCCGACCGCTGTAAATTTCTTGAACAAGAAGATAGGGAGGCTCAGGAGGACCTTGAAAAGATCACCGCCGAGGCCAAGAATACTCGCTCTGCAATGAGAGCTATGAAGGAGGAGCTATGTCAGGCCGGAGATATCACGGCTAGAAAGCCCTATATGCTGCGGATGAAGTTCGGGGATCCTAAGTATGCTCCGTTAGACCGGCAGTGGAGTGCGGAAAACACTTATCTGGATTTGGCAGCGAGTGCGGCTGACGCGACCGAACACTTCCGGGGTCGAGGTGACCATGAATTGGAAGAACTTTTTTGGTCGCAGTTCCACAATCTAGAACGCCCACTTTCGGTATCCGACCGTTTGGCCGCCTGGGCGGAGCTGAACAGGTTATCCGGACTCGCCATGAGGTATGTTGCGAGTCGTCTGTGGCCGGAAGGGCCAGAGCCGAAGAGTTATTTTAGCTTGGTGCAACAGTTCCTTGGTTTGGTGCCGCATGTTGATGCAATGAAGAGGTCGGCGTGCATAGAGGGTGCACAGATGGCTCTTAACCGTGTCAAAACACACTGGGCGGATATGAAGGCTAGTGTTGTTGCATCCCGGGATTCGGACGAAAGCCGAGTACCTGCCAAGCACTACTTTGAGGAAGTTCTTCAGGGCGCTCGTTTAATAGAGGCGCAGTGCTCGAAGGATGTTATGTTCGAATAGTATGTGCTATTGTAAAACAAATATTTTGATAGAATATAAAAGCTTTTTATTCTTGTGCTTGCAAGAATTATAATGCCTCCTGTGCGGCCGTTAATGTATATGTGTATATAACCTGAAAGATGGCAATCGTTGGCTTCAGCCCCCACGCATATAATGCGGGGGTGTTTGCAAAAAGGCGCTTTTTCACACTTAATGCAACGTCTTGGTCCTAATGGAGGTGATAGCGCAGCGAACTAGGCAACCGGACTATAATGCTTTATCACTTTCACTTAGCCATAGGAGTTTGACGGTGGGGCTACTGAATAGCCCCTAGGGGCACTGCGCTCGCCCAAATTCGGGGCACGTGTGTGCCTGACCGGGAAGCGGCCCTTCGTTAATGCGGAGGAATCCTAAAGATTCCGAAAGTCATCGAGTGGTTGACCAGTCTCTCGCTATATCATGACAGTCAGTTTTTGGCTTTCTCTACTGAGGTGCTCGCCTGGCTGAACCGGGGCACAATCACAGTAGTTCTCCTGGTGCCGCCTTAGCCGATAGAGCGGAACGTAAGGCAGCAAAACACAGGAGCTGGGCAAACCCAACATTTGACCAAAGACACGATTCGGAGATGATGCATATAAGGCCAAACTCGTGACGCCGAACACTCCCTAAGGTATTCGGTCTTTATGAAAATGGGCCGAACAAAAGCCCTTGGTAAGAAGCCCCTGGTGCCCAGGAACGCGCAAAATTCTGGCGTGGCCACATGCCAAGACGCCAGCCTCCTCCTCGGTTATAGCGAAAACGGGGGGATGTTATCAACAAGAGACAGTAAAATAGGTTTACGCAGGGTCTTAATCTGAAAAGAATCTTTAAAACGGGTCCATACTGCATGTCTGCGCCTGTGTCTCCATTGTGCCGTATCCTGGACGGGTGTAGCACGGTGTTCGTCTGTGAAAGAGATGAACTTAGTGGAAAATAATCATGCGAGAAATCTATAATAAAATAAACAAAATATAATATAGAGACATGAGTGGAATTGAGCCGTATTGTCTCCTGGTGTAAACACGCGGAGCCCCTTGTACAGGGTTATGTGGCTATTAAGCCTTTGTACGTTTACACCGGACTCGTCGAGCCGTGTTCGGGGTAGTAAAGTTGGTTTAGTGTGTGGCTGTCAAGGCAGCCGCACCATTATCCGCACTTCGGGGATCACTTGATATTTCCCTTTAATGAGATGATGCCTCGTGGACCGGTAATTTTGAGTGTGAGGGATGCATAATGCGGTATTGCATTAAAGCGGACGAAAGCTTCGCGTCCCAGTAGCGCTTGATAGCGACTTATGAATGGGGCGATGTAGAAGGTTAGCTTTTCGCTTCGAAAGTTGTCGGGTGAGCCAAACATGACTTCTAATGAAAGGGAGCCCATACTCTGGGTATCTGGGCCTGGCGTGACTCCTTGAAAGGAAATGTTGCCATGGCGAATTATTGCTGGGTTTACCCCCAGTTTGCGGATTGTGTCCTGATATAACAGGTTTAGGTCACTGCCACCGTCCATTAGGACTTGTGTAAATTGGAGTCCGTGAATAATCGGATCCAAGACCAAGGCAGTCCAGCCTGCGTTCCGGATACCTCTGTAGTAATCCTGATGATCGAAGGTGATTGGCTGTGACGACCAGTGGCGGGGCTCCTCTGGGGCAGGCCGTATGGCGTGTATCGTAGGCGCCATTCTGTTTTTCTGTTTTGTCACATGAAGTGAATTTACTGTTTTGACTTCTTGTGGGAACTTCTTTTGTTCTCCGGTGTTCTGCTTGTGGGGTGTGTCGTCATCCTCGCTTGGTGTGTCGAGCCCCTTGTGTTCGGCGTTGAGTTTGCTGGACTGCTTGAAGACCCAACTATCTCTGTGGGTGTGGTTTGCAGGTCTCTCGGGAGTACTATGGATTTGACATATTTTGTCCAAGATTTTGTTGAGGTTAGATAGCTCGTCCCTGTCATCTTTGGGGGGCGGCTTTTTATGATTTTGCCGAGAGCTTTTGAATCCTGCGTTGACTGCCGTGCTCATCGGGCTGTTATCCTTGATCCGGCACTGTTCTTTGTTACGGCACGGTTTCCCGTTTCCATCTCTGAGTTCGGATGTACTTGGGCCGCTGGTGCTGCTTCTTGCCAACCAGCTATCCTCTCCTGCGCAAAAGCGGGTCATGAGGCTTGTTAATGCGGCCATTGTTCTTGGCTTTTCTTGGCCGAGGTGTCTGGCGAGCCATTCGTCTCGGACGCTATGTTTGAAAGCTGCTAGGGCTTCGGCGTCCGGACAGTCGACTATCTGATTCTTTTTAGTAAGAAATCTATTCCAGGGTTTCCGTGCTGACTCTCCGGGTTGTTGAGTTATATGACTCAGATCGTCTGCATCCGCAGGTCAGACATAGGTCCCTTGAAAATTTGCCCGGAAAGCGTCCTCGAGCTCTTCCCAACTTCCTATGGTGTTTTCGGGAAGGCCTTTAAGCCAATGCCGTGCTGGCCGTTTGAGCTTCAGGGGTAAGTATTTTATGGCATGAAGGTCATCTCCTCTTGCCATGTGTATGTGGAGGATATAATCCTCAATCCAGACTCCAGGGTCTGTTGTTCCGTCGTATGCTTCTATGTTTACGGGCTTGAATCCCGCTGGAAATTCATGATCCAGCACCTCATCGGTGAAACATAGGGGATGTGCGGCGCCCCTGTATGTAGGTGTGTCGCGATATTCGGATATTTTTTGCGTTACATTGCTCAATGGAGCTTGCTTTCTTGGCTTGTAGATGGATCTGGTTGGACCGGTTTTTTGATGCGAATCCTTGGGCGGATCGCGTGCCGTATTGAGTGCGGCGCCCTTTGTCGCTTGAGGTCGATCGTGGGGTCGTCTATCCGACCTGGTGGCTTCCTTGTTTTTTGACTGTGGGGGCTCTAGGGCCTCTTCATCAAATTCCGGTAGTAATTTCCGCTTCGGATAGCTCTTCGTGTGATGACTGTTGCCGTACTTGTGTGCGGTATTGAGTACTTCACCCCATCTGATTCTGAGTGCATCTTCCGCTGTTTTGAGCTTCCGCTTCTGCTTTTTCGAGCTACCTGTAGTGGCGATGAGCCTTTGGTGGAGGTTTTGGCGCTCCAGCGATTTGTCTGGCGTGAGGTCGTCCGGACTATTATCTTTGTCGGGGACGGATTGTTCGGTTTGTTTGCCCTGTTTGGATGGTTGCTCGATGGCATGTTCGTCTTCCGTTGACTCGCCCTGCTCTATGGCTGGGTCTCTGTCGAGGTGGGGCTTGGCGTGGTGCTTACGCCGCCGCTTTGATTGTTTTTCGAGGGAACGATCCCTGGTTGCGCCCTTTTAATCCTTGTCGTTGCTTCTTTTAGGTGTGTCCACCATGTATACATCGTGTGATGAGGTGATTGTCTGGTGCTCTATATGCGCTGGTTCTCGATTGTCTCCTTCATCGGCGTCCATACCGTTGATGTCTTCGGAGTCGTAGTCGAGCATCTCGGTTAGATTGTCGACAGTGGCTATGAAGTGGGTGGTGGGTGGGGTTCGAATTTCTTTGTCGTCCACATCCCAACCTCGCTGACCATAGTCCGGCCAGGGCTCTCCTGACAAAGAGAGAGACTTTAGTGAATTCAGGATGTCGCCAAAGGGCAAGTGCTGAAAGACATCCGCGGCGGTGAACTCCATGATCGGAGCCCGATCGGGTTCGATCGGAAGGGGCACGGGAGATTCAGATTCCGGAAAGGAGTCTGGCACCTTGTTGTCACAGGCCTCACAAAGGACTAGGCCGATATCCGGCTCGATCACCGTAGAGATCGCGGCCCCTGGGGCGGCGTCCAACCGTCCGTCCCTGACTGGCGTGGTCGGCTCCGAGCTAAGGGTCAGAGCGGACACCTGAGCGGCGCTCTGGGTGCTGTCCGGCGGCAGATCTAGATCATGCCCATCGTGACAGGGCGGCGCGCTCGGCCGTGGCCCGAATCCGTCGAAGATCAAGTCCCAGTGGGTGTCGGCCGTGTAGTTTAAGCTTCCAAATCTGACCTGATGGCCAGGGGCGTAGCTTTCGATCTGCTCCAGATAGCCAAGCAAATTGGCCCGCAGTGCGAAGCCGCCGAATACGAGGATCTGTCCGGGGAGAAAAGTCTCACCCTGGACCGCGTCGTGGTTGATGATCGAAGAAGCCATCCGGCTAAAAGGTGATGACACAGAGGAACTCCCAACGAAAGCACCAATGTCGGTGTCAAAACTGGCGGATCTCGGGTAGGGGGTCCCGAACTGTGCGTCTAGGCGGATGGTAATAGGAGACAAGGGACACGATGTTTTTACCCAGGTTCGGGCCCTCTCGATGGAGGTAAAACCCTACTCCTGCTTGATTAATATTGATGATATGGGTAGTACAAGAGTTGATCTACCACGAGATCAGAGAGGCTAAACCCTAGAAGCTAGCCTATGGTATGATTGTTGTTCATCCTACGGACTAAAACTCTCTGTTTTATATAGACACCAGAGAGGGCTAGGGTTACACAGAGTCGGTTACAATGGGAGGAGATCTTCATATCGAATTGCCAAGCTTGCCTTCCACGCCAAGGAAGGTCCTATCTGGACACGGGACGAAGTCTTCAATCTTGTATCTTCATAGTCCAGGAGTCCGGCCAAAGGTCATAGTCCGGCCATCCGGACACCCCCTAATCCAGGACTCCCTCACCCGCCGAAGTACAAGGACACTTCACTACATTTTGCATTGGTAAGTGCTTAGCACTTGAAATGCCTTTTCCATTATTTTCAAGTTAGTAACGAAAATGCATTTGTTAAATGCTTTTCTGTCTCGAGAAGATGAAGCAGGAGAGTATAAAAAAATGGATCGAGAGCATGACATGTATATCCAAGAGTTCAAGCACAAGCTCAATAAGATTGAGCTTTCATTGCGTCAACCCACTTCTAAGCCTTCCCCATGGCCTTTTGATACAGAAGCATTCGACAATTATCTCGTGTGGTTTTGTTCCGTTGCATGTACTCAACTTAATGCACCCGCATTTCAACAAGGGGACATTTTACATGAACCCAATCCAGGTTTTGATCGGATGGCCAATATGAAGTACAACATGCTTATTAGAGATGGTAGACGGTATGAATCGGCACCACCTATCCGCTTTGTGGTAAGTTACCGTTATCTCTACGTGCTTGCCTACATTGTGCCAAAATGATTTGTCCTATTGTGTGCAACAGCAAAACAAGCTCTCGAAGCATGTCAATGACGTCGGTGAGGCACTCAAGTACCCTCCAGGTGAAGAGTCGTACAACAAGCTTAAAGCTTTGTTGTGGTATGACGTTTGATAATTTGCTTCCCATACACATTTTTAGGTATATCTCCTAACTTCATGATATGTCAATTTCATAGCAGAGCATGTCTTGGGCACATGGCCTTGGTGCTCTACTAGGCTACCGCTCCACCGATGTAGCCGTCCCTACTGCATCGAGGTCGAGATCATCATCAAGCGGCACCCAGCACCCAGTCGATGAATCAGTTGATGGCGAGGGGGGAGGGGCTGAACAGATGCATGATGAGATTAACACCTCGCTTATGCCCAATGCGCCTTAGCCTAGTCAACGGCGTGGAAAGTATACTCCGGGCAAATATGCAAGGAAGGCACGTAAGGACCCGGTGATCGAGGCTGCCTCAGAGGAGGAGGAGGAGGAGGAAGAGGAGGTGCCGCAGTCGTAGAGGAGAAGACGCTTAGTGAAGGGGGGGATGCTGCACCCGCTAAGAGGGGGAAAGGAAGGAACTGATGCAGTTGTCATGAAGTTGATGTATTTGTCAGAAACTTGGTGTCGTGAACTTATGTTTGTCAAGACTTTTTTGTCGAAAACTTGATGTCGTGAACATATGTTTGTGAAGACTTATTTGTGGGGAAGTGATAACCCACAAGTGTAGGGGATCGCAACAGCTTTCGAGGGTGAAGTACAACCCAAATTTATTGATTCGACACAAGGGGAGCCAAAGAATATTCTTTAGTATTAGCAGTTGAGTTGTCAATTCAACCACACCTGGATAACTTAGTATCTGTAGCAAGGTATTTAGTAGCAAAGTAGTATGATAATAATGGTAACAGTAGCAAAAGTAAAGATAAATGTTTTTGGGTTTTTGTAGCAGTTGTAACAGTAGCAACGGAAAAGTAAATAAGCGGAGAACAATATATGAAAATCTCGTAGGCAATGGATCAGTGATGGATAATTATGCCGGATGCGATTCCTCATGTAATAGCTATAACATAGGGTGACACAGAACTAGCTCCAATTCATCAATGTAATGTAGGCATGTATTCCGTAAATAGTCATACATGGTTATGGAAAAGAACTTGCATGACATCTTTTTTCCTACCCTCCCGTGGCAGCGGGGTGCTAGTGGAAACTAAGGGATATTAAGGCCTCCTTTTAATAGAGAACCGGACCAAAGCATTAATACATAGTGAATACATGAACTCCTCAAACTACGGTCATCACCAAGAAGTATCCCGATTATTGTCACTTCGGGGTTGTCGGATCATAACACATAATAGGTGACTATAGACTTGCAAGATAGGATCAAGAACACACATACATTCATGAAAACATAATAGGTTCAGATCTGAAATCATGGCACTCGGGCCCTAGTGACAAGCATTAAGCATAGCAAAGTCATATCAACATCAATCTCAGAACATAGTGGATACTAGGTATCAAACCCTAACAAAACTAACTTGATTACATGGTAAATCTCATCCAACCCATCACTGTCCAGCAAGCCTATGATGGAATTACTCACGCACGGCGGTGAGCATCATGAAATTGGTGATGGAGGATGGTTGATGATGACGACGACAATGAATCCCCCTCTCCGGAGCCCCGAATGGACTCCAGATCAGCCCTCCCGAGAGAGATTAGGGCTTGGCGGCGGCTCCGTGTGTAAAACGCGATGAAACTTTCTCTCAGATTTTTTTCTCCGCAAGACGGAATATATGGAGTTGGAGTTGAGGTCGGTGGAGGTCCAGGGGGCCCACGAGATAGGGGGCGCGCCCTACAGGGGGGCACGCCCCCCTGTCTCATGGACAGGCCTTGGCCCCCCTGGTGTATTTCTTTCGCCCAGAAATTCTTATTAATTCCAAAAAGTGCCTCCGTGGATTTTCAGGACATTCCGAGAACTTTTCTTTTCTACACATAAAACAAGATCATGGCAGTTCTGCTGAAAACAGTGTCAGTCCGGGTTAGTTTCATTAAAATCATGCAAGTTAGAGTCCAAAACAAGGGCAAAAGTGTTTGGAAAAGTAGATACGTTGGAGACGTATCAACTCCCCCAAGATTAAACCTTTGCTTGTCCTCAAGCAATTCAGTTGATAAACTAAAAGTGATAAAGAAAAACTTTTACAAACTCTGTTTGCTCTTGTTGTTGTAAACATGAAAAGCCAACATTCAAGTTCAGCAAATATTATGAACTAACCATACTAACAATAACACCTAGGTCTCACAATTACTCATATCAATAGCATAATCAGCTAGCGAGCCATAATAATAAAACTCGGATGACAACACTTTCTCAAAACTATCATAACATGATATAACAAAATGGTATCTCGCTAGCCCTTTCTGAGACCGCAAAACATAAATGCAGAGCACCTTTAAAGATCAAGGACTGACTAAACATTCTAATTCATGGTAAAAGTGATCCAGTCAAGTCATACTCAATATAAACCAATTGTAATGAATGCAAATGACAGTGTGCTCTCCAGCAGGTGCTTTTTAATAAGAAGGGTGATGACTCAACATAAAAGTAAATAGATAGGCCCTTCGCAGAGGGAAGCAGGGACTTGTAGAGGTGCCAGAGCTCGATTTTAAAATAGAGATTGAATAACATTTTGAGTGGCATACTTTCACTGTCAACGCAACAACTATGAGATGGCTGTATCTTCCATACTACATGCGTTATAGGCAGTTCCCAAATAGAATGGTAAAGGTTTATACTCCCCCAACCACCAACAAGCATCAATCCATGGCTTGCTCAAAACAACGAGTGCCTCCAACTAACAACAACCCTGGGGGAGTTTTGTTTAATTATTTTGATTTGCTTTGATATTTTTGGATCATGGGACTGGGCATCCCGGTTACCGGCCCTTTCTCGTGAATGAGGAGCGGAGTCCACTCCTCTTGAGAATAACCCACCTAGCATGGAAGATATAGGCAGCCCTAGTTGTAACATGAGCTGCTCGAGCATACAAAAAAAATCATTTGAAGGTTTGGAATTTGGCACATACATACTTGGAACGGCAGGTAAATACCGCATATAGGAAGGTATAGTGGACTCATATGGAATAACTTTGGGGTTTAAGGAGTTTGGATGCACAAGCAGTATTCCCGCTTAGTACAGGTGAAGGCTAGCAAAAGACTGGGAAGCGACCAACTGAGAGAGCGACAACAGTCGTAAACATGCATTAAAATTAATTCACACCGAATACAAGCATGAGTAGGATATAATCCACCATGAACATAAATATCGTGAAGGCTATGTTGATTTGTTTCAACTACATGCGTGAACATGTGCCAAGTCGAGTCACTCAATTCATTTAAAGGAGGATACCATCCCATCATACCACATCATAATCATTCTAATAGCATGTTGGCACGCAAGGTAAACCATTATAACTCATAGCTAATCAAGCATGGCACAAGCAACTATAATCTCTGAATGTCATTGCAAATATGTTTACTTCATAATAACTGACTCAGAAACGATGAACTCATCATATTTACAAAAACAAGAGAGGTCGATTTCATACCAGCTTTTCTAATCCCAATAAGTCCATCATATATCGTCATTATTGCCTTTCACTTGCATGACCGAACGATGTGTATAATAATAAGAGTGCACGTGCAATGGACTAAGCTGGAATCTGCAAGCATTCAACTCAAAAGAGAACACAAGTAATATGGGCTCTAATTTAAATAAACAATCATGCATATGAGAGCCACTAAACATTTTCAATATGGTCTTCTCGACCCCCAAAGGAAATAAAATAAAATAAAACTATTTACACGGGAAAAGCTCCCAACAAGTAAGAAGAAGAACTAGAAATCTTTTTGGGTTTTCATTTTAATTACTACTACAAGCATGGAAAGTAAACTAACTAATTTTTTTGTTTTTTCTTAAGGTTTATCAAACACACAATAAGAAAGCTAGAAAAAGAATTTAAACTAGCATGGATAATACAATGAAAGAGTATGAGCACCGACGACTAGTGTGTGAACATGAATGTAAAGTCGGTGAGAAATACGTACTCCCCCAAGCTTAGGATTTTGGCCTAAGTTGGTCTAGAACCAAGGACCGCCACTACTCTCCCCGGTGTACTGGGAGGTGTAATCAGGATACCACTGGCTGGTCATCTCCGGATCCCACTGGACAGATGATGCACGATAAGGGTCCAGTTCAGGCTCCGGCTCAGGTTCAGGTTCTGGAGTAAAAGCTTGGGCTCGATGGTTGTTCACCGCTTCTGGTGTGACGAGAAAATTTTCTGCAAGCAAATCAAACAACAGAGGCACAGGCAAAATAATAATCTCAAAGTGTTTCTTATTGAATCTAAGTTTATACAAGAGCATCCTATCTTCATTGTCAACAATAAACTTGTGTGCTACCATGCTCTTGTAATCTAAAATGTGAGGAGGCAATGTTGTCTCCTCTTCCTCATGGTGCCTAATGGGTATCTGAAAATGTCTAGCAAGACTTGCAGCATAGATACCTCCAAATATGGGGCCTTTTGTATGATTCAGGGCTAGCCATTTAGCAACGACAACACCCATACTAAAAGTATTGTCCCCAAGCAAGGCATGTTGAAGAATGATAATATCAGGAGCGCTCAAGTTTCCACTATTTCCACGACCAATCAAGCATCTACTAGCAAATATGGCAAAGTAGCGTAAAACAGGAAAGTGTATGCTAGATACCTTTGCTTCAGAGCCCTTATTTGGCTCCTCTTCAGCGATAGTATTAACAAAGCCATCCACATCTTTATGATGGGGTTTCTCTAATTCTCCCTCATAAGGTATCCTACACACCGCGCAAAAATTACGTAAAGACATTTCTCTGAATTCATCATATAAATGAAATGATACTGCAGGCAGTGACTTCTTAGGATAATAATAAAAGTTTTGCACGGAAGTATTTGTGAGTAAGAGATACTGATTGATCCGGTCATTGATGAAACCGGTGAGGCCTGCAGTCTCGATTAAAGCATAAAAGTCTTCATGAATTCCAGCTTCTTTCAAGAAATGCTCGCATGGCCATTCACACGACCGTACTTCCGCTAAGCAAGGAAGATTATACTTGGCTTTTTCCTTCTCTTTGGCTTGTTTTTCCTGAGAGCTTTGGCTAGAAGAGCCCCTCAAAAACTTCCTTAACATTTTCTGAAAATTTCTGAAATTTTAGTAACTTCAAAATAAAAGTGAATAAAACTAAACAAGATTGATAGCAACTACTCCTACAAGTGCCTAGAGCCTATATCATGCATTGGAATTGCTTGGGACCTCCAAAATTTAACATGCAAGCTCAAGAACAAGGACACCTATGCAGCAAAAATTTACAATCAAGAAAGCACTAGAACAAAAACTAATTGGACCAATGGAGGAGTCACATACCAAACAACAATCTCCCAAAGCTGTTTTGTGAATGGAGCTCTGAGCTAAGAGATCGAAAATCACAGCAAAACGAGCTAGAACTCGTGCTTGAGCTGGATGGAGATTTTTTTGGGTGGAAGATGAAGTGTGTGGGTGCTGGCATAAGTGGAGGAGGGCCACCAGGGGCCCACGAGATAGGGGGGCGCGCCCTATAGGGGGGCGCCCTCTACTCTCGTGGCCTGGTGCTTGCCCCTCCCACAGTGATTTCAGTGCCTAAAATCGTCAAATAATCTAGAAAAAATCATACTAAATTTGCAGGGCATTTGAGCACTTTTATTTTCGGACTATTTTTTAATGCACGGATAATTCAGAAAACAGACGGATAATAATATTTTTGCTTTATTTATTCTAAATAACAGAAAGTAGAAAGAGGGTACAGAAGGTTGTGCCTTCTAGTTTCATCCATCTCATGATCATCAAAATGAATCCACTAACAAGGTTGATCAAGTCTTGTTAACAAACTCATTCCGAATAGCATGGAACCAGAGAAATTTCGAATAACACTAAGTTACCTCAACGGGGATATGAAAATCCCGAACAATAAGAATATCATACTTTTTCTTGACAGTAGGGAGAGGAAATTCAAAACCTCCAATAATAATAGTTTGAACTTTTTCAATGGAATTGGTGCTATGAACTTGAGATTGTTTCCTCGGAAAGTGTACCGTATGCTCATTACCAGTAACATGAAAAGTGACATTGCCTTTGTTGCAATCAATAACAGCCCCTGTAGTATTAAGAAAAGGTCTACCAAGGATAATAGACATACTATCGTCCTCGGGAATTTCAAGAATAACAAAGTCCGTTAAGATAATGATATTTGCAACCACAACATGCACGTCCTCACAAATACCGACAGGTATAGCAGTTGATTTATCAGCCATTTGCAAAGATATTTTAGTAGGTGTCAACTTATTCAATTCAAGTCTACAATATAAAGAGAGAGGCATAACACTAACACCGACTCCAAGATCTAGCAGTTCTAACGTAATTTCTTTTAATGGAGCATGGTATGGTTGGTACGCCCGAATCTCTAAGTTTCTTTGGTATTCCACCCTTGAAAGTGTAATTAGCAAGCATGGTGGAAATTTCAGCTTCCGGTATCTTTCTTTTATTTGTAATGATATCCTTCATATACTTAGCATAAGGATTTACTTTCAGCATATCAGTTAAGCGCATACGTAAGAAAATAGGTCTAATCATTCTAGCAAAGCGCTCAAAATCCTCATCATCCTTTGGCTTGGATGGTTTAGGAGGAAAGGGCATGGGTTTCTGAACCCATGGTTCTCTTTCTTTATCGTGCTTCCTAGCAACAAAATCTCTCTTATCATAACGTTGATTCTTTGATTGTGGGTTATCAAGATCAACAATAGGTTCAATCTCTACATCATTGTTTTTGCTAGGTTGAGCATCAACATGAACATTATCATTAACATTATCACTAGGTTCATGTTCATCACCTGATTGTGTTTCAGCATCAGAAATAGAAATATCATTGGGATTCTCAGGTGTGTCTACAGTGGGTTCACTAGAAGCATGCAAAGTTCTATTGTTTTTCTTTTTCTTCTTTTTAGAAGAACTAGGTGCTTCTAAATTATTTCTCTGAGAATCTTGCTCGATTCTCTTAGGGTGGCCTTCAGGATACAAAGGTTCCTGAGTCATTCTACCAGTTCTAGTAGCCACTCTAACATCAAAGTCATTTTTATTGTTTAATTCCTCAAGCAAATCATTTTGAGTTTTAAGCACTTGCTCAGCTTGAGTAGCAACCATAGAAGCATATTCGCTAACGAGGTGAAGTTCATCTTTAACTCTAGCCAGATTATCACTTACGCGTCCTATCTCAAAAGTATTATTCTTTAACTCTTTAACCACATAAGCATTAAAACTTTCTTGTCTAGCCATAAAGTCATCAAATTCATCTAAGCATGGGCTATGAAATTTAGTAGAGGGGATTTCAACTTTATCATATCTATAGAGAGAATTTACCTTTACTACATGTGTCAGGTTATCCAGACAATATGGTTCTTCAATAGGTGGTATATTAAGACCATGTATTTCTTCAATAGGAGGTAAATTCTTAACATCTTCAGCTTTAATACCTTTTTCTTTCATTGATTTCTTTGCCTCTTGCATATCTTCAGGACTGAGAAATAAAACACCTCTCTTCTTTGGAGTGGGTTTAGGAATAGGCTCAATTGGTTCAGGAATTGCTTCAGGAATTGGCTCAGGAAGAGTCCAATTATTTTGATTAGTCAACATATTATTCAATAATATTTCAGCTTCGTCGACTCTCCTTTCCCTGAAAACACAACCAGCACAACTACGCAAGTAGTCCTTGGAAGCATCGGTTAGTCCATTATAAAAGATATCAAGTATTTCATTTTTCTTAAGAGGATGATCAGGCAAATCATTAAGTAAACGGAGAAGCCTCCCCCAAGCTTGTGGGAGACTCTCTTCTTTGATTTGCGCAAAATTATATATTTCCCGCAAGGCAGCTTGTTTCTTATGAGCAGGGAAATATTTAGCAGAGAAGTAGTAAATCATATCCTGGGGACTACGCACACAACCAGGAGCAAGAGAATTGTACCAAGTCTTAGCATCACCCTTTAATGAGAACGGAAATATCTTAAGGATATAAAAATAGCGAGACTTCTCATCATTAGTAAACAGGGTTGCTATATCATTCAACTTGGTAAGATATGCCACAACAGTTTCAGATTCAAGGCCATAAAAAGGATCAGATTCAACTAAAGTAATAATCTCAGGGTCAACAGAGAATTCATAATCCTTATCAGTAACACAGATAGGTGAAGTAGCAAAAGCAGGGCCAGGTTTCATTCTAGATTAAGAGACTGTTGCTTCCATTTAGCTAATAATTTCTTAAGATCATTTCTATCATTGCAAGCAAAGATTTCCCTAGCAGCTTCTTCATTCATAACATAACCCTTAGGAACAACAGGTAATACATAATCATTGGGAGAACCTTCATCATCACTATAATCAATAATAGCATCTTCAATATTTTCATTACCCCTAACTCTAGCAAGTTGTTCATCAAGAAATTCACCTAATGGCAAAGCAGTATCACGCACAGAAGTAGTTTCATCATGCATAGCAGAAGTGGCATCATCAATAACATGCGACATATCAGAATTCATAGCAATAGTAGGTTTAGGTGTCGCAAGCCTACTAATAACGGAAGGAGAATCTAGTGTGAGCATCATGAAATTGGTGATGGAGGATGGTTGATGATGATGACAGTGGCGAATCCCCCTCTCCAGAGCCCCGAACAGACTCCAGATCAGCCCTCCCGAGAGAGATTAGGGCTTGGCGGCGGCTCCGTGCCGTAAAACATGATGAAACTTTCTCTCTGATTTTTTCTCCGTGAGATGGAATATATGGAGTTGGAGTTGAGGTCGGTGGAGGTCCAGGGGGCCCACGAGATAGGGGGCGCGCCCTACAGGGGGGAGCGCCCCCCTGTCTCGTGGACAGGCCCTGGGCCCCCTATTGTATTTCTTTCGCCCAAACATTCTTATTAATTCCAAAAAGTGCCTCCGTGGATTTTCAGGACATTCCGAGAACTTTTCTTTTCTACACATAAAACAACATCATGGCAGTTCTGCTGAAAACAGCGTCAGTCCGGGTTAGTTTCATTCAAATCATGCAAGTTAGAGTCCAAAACAAGGGAAAAAGTGTTTGGAAAAGTAGATACGTTGGAGACGTATCAGGAAGTTTGATGTGTTGAACTTATTTGTCGAAAACTTGATGTCGTGAACTTATTCTCGTGAAGGAGCCACCTCCATATGGCATGCCGCTAAGCGATATTCCACTGTGCTCATCAACTTGGTAAATCAATTCTATGTTATCAAAGGACTGGATTTTGTGTGAATCCGCCTTCCATGCTTGGTATTCCATCCAACTGTCGACCTTTGGTGGATACCTATACATCTTTTTTGCCTTGTTTTTTCAGGATATCAAGTTGGCCGTTTCCTCGCTGTTGGGGATATAACTATTAGGTATGACCCACCCAGGAGGGGCCGAGTTATACTTATGACGATTCTTGAAGCCCATGACAAAAGCTTGAAGATGGCGGTTCAGTTAAGGGCCCAAAGCCCAAAGGTGACTTAAGGCCTATAGATATAAACCTCCATATGTACATAACTTGTATTGTAAGGTAAGAATAGTTAGAGACCGAGCCGAACACTGTTTATGAGCCAGCCGGGACTCTATGAGCCAATGGGTGTCGACCTCTGTATATAAAGGGACGACCCGGCGGCGGGTCAGGGCAAGTAACATCAGACCGAGAGCTAGGTCAAGCGATTTCGCTCCCTGGTAATCAAGACATAAGCAAACCCACCTCAAACTGGATTAAGCCATTACCTTCACCGCTAGGTGCCAAACCAGTATAAACTCCCGTGTCCTTTGTCCCGTTTTAACCTCTTTAAGCTTCCTACTTGCGATGGATCCATGACTAAGTCCTTTCACTAGGACATCTGCCATGACAATTCCACAACAGTTGGGGCCCACCGTGGGGACAACGCACGGTGGATTTGAATTCTTGAAGGGCAGCTTTGAAGGGCTCAAAGGATACGGTGTGGGCCAGATGACCAAGAGTCATCGCGGCAAGCTCTACATCGACGATGCAGGATGGGGCCCGAAGCCGACTCAATTGAGTACATGTACCGGGTCCCCTTCGGCGGAATCCACGTCTTCATCAGCAAGATTGGCGAGCCGGGCCTTGAGTCGGACATCTGCACCGACATCGTCGAGATGGCTCAGCATGCGAGACCCGCCCGGGCTCAGCTCGCCGTGAAGCGTGCCTTCGTGGGATGCATCCATGGAGGGGAATTTTCTGAAGGATCTGTGTCTGGCGGTGAGACGACCATCTACTCTAATGGTGAGTCGTCCACAGGTGAGACGGATTCGTTGTATCAATTGCAAGACGACAGGCTTGGGGGCTGTTCTGATGGACCAGTATTCCGAAACCCTTTGAGCCACCGAGCAAAGTTGGGATCTTCATGGTTGGCACGCAACCCATTCAAAACTCTACGACTGCGGCAGCGATAACCTCTAGGTCAGCAGTAGCCGGGGCAGGAGGCCCTGCGTGCCCACTGGCTCAGGTGCTGATGGATCTCATGGATACGATGACAACTCTATTAACCGCCATGGTCAACCCGGCAGATCAAGCTCAACATGATGCGGAAGTAGCACAGTTAAAGAAGGATATAGTGCAGGCTAAGGAAGACCTGGCGGCGGAAGACGTCAGGATGACCGCAGAGCGGGCGGCTCTAGACGCTCAAGCTCTGCGGATTCTGTCATAGGCTTTCCAGCTCATGATGGATCAGAACACGTCAAATGAGGTCATGAGGAGAAGGTACCAGAAGGCTCAATCCAGTCTGCCTCCGGTTTATGATCCTCGAAACCTCTTCCGTACACCCGGTGCAGGGCCCAGTAACCCGCCGGAGGTAAACCGGATTGCAACGCCCGGGGCTGGGACGCTGGTTCAGCCACGTGTGCCGGAACCCCCTCGTCCAAATACTACTCCACCTCACTATGTACCAACACCACCGGGTCATTATCCTAACCCTCTGGAGAACATGATCGCTGCGGCGACACGATTAGCGGCTCTCTCGGTGGATGGTGACTCTCCGACGGCGGTTGAAACATGAAGGGTCAGAGAGCTTCTTCAGATGGCTCTGGCACAGCAGGAGGCGTACTCTTATAGCCGAGACATGATTCATTTGACCCATCTCCCAAGCCAGAGCCCGAGTTATAGCAGGCACATGGATTCGGCGGCCATTTCAAGCAACGCCCGGCGTCGTGACCAGCCGAGCGGGCATGACCCGACGCGTAATGGAGCTCCTAACTTGGTTGGTCAGGACATGATACGCCAAGAGGCTGAGCGGGCGGCTCAGCAGGCGGCTCAGCGGGTGGCTTAACAGTTTTTTCCGGTTTATCCGATGACTTCTATTGAGGCAGGTGTGACCACTAGGACTGGAGGTGTCCCTTGTCTGGTGTCATCTCTGCGTAATGAGCGTTTGCCCAAGGATTTCAAGGGGCCTCGAAAGGTTTCTAATTACACGATCGACTTACAGCCTGGGGCATGGATTGAAAGCTATGTGATGGCCATGGAGCTACTGGAAGTCAGTGACGCTGCAATGGCCATGTAGCGACCCGACCTCAGACGGTCAAGCCTCTGTGTTACTGTGCCATCCCTGGATCAGTATGCTGGCACACACAGTACATCAATGTATATATCAAAGTGCAATCACATGTATAAATAACGTAAAATGATATATACCTCATAATACTCAGCGGAAACAATCAAACGGGTGTGGAGTCCCATCAACGCCATCGGCAGGTTGAGTGTAGACCGTAACCCTGTATCGTAATTCTTACTCGTCGAGGAAATATCTGCAACATGATACGTTGCAGCCATGTAGGTTAGTACATTGAATGTACCGGCAAGATCACAATAAAAAGAACAGATGATAAAACTATACTATATGCATTATGGCTTTGTGGCTCTGTATCTGAATTTTGTTTGCGTAAAAGCTGATTTGTTTTCCCTACATCAAAGGAATAAATGAAGTCTGTACTATGGAGTTTTCTATCATGACATGGTTCCGCCAACCGATGTCTCATAGCCCAAAATCATCATAAGTTGCCCACAATTAAGTTATCAGTCCGGTGTTGAGAGTTCCGAGATAGATCCAAGTCCAGAGGCTCAAATTGTCCGTAACCGGGGACACGGCTAATCGATTAGGTTTTAACCCACTGCAGAGGTTTGTACACTTTTCCCGCAAGATTCGATCCCTCTCTTTACGTTCTCGTACTTCAGAGTGTTTGAGAACAAGATGACCGAAACATGGTCTTCCAAAGAGTTCCTCTGACCACTGTCCGGTACTCAACCCATCCTACCGTAGTTCTACATCTGCTAGTACCGTCCCAGCCAGAGTCACAACTAAGGTCAACCAAGCCAGAGCCCATAATGACTTGCGGTTGCACAGGTAAGCTTCCGGGCGTGAAGTATTCTTCCGTCTCTTTGAGTCTGGGTGAAGCTTTCCGCAAGATGTCATGGCGCTTCTCCATGCATCCCGGCCAACCACTGGTTTCTCCAGGGTGCCCGTCAACCGTCCTTCACCCAGTAGTGTGTATTGAATTCTTGTCTTGAGTCTTGAAGTCTTGAGGCCTTGAAGATGCAGTCCTTGCAGATTCCATCATGGAGTTGTCGTCATTGACGTAGAACCTCCATTCTCACACCACTCCCGAGCACTCATACCAAACCCCGTCTACTATAGCGTAGCATTAAAATAATTAACGTCCCGGGCTTGGTAACAGGGTGATGGGTTCCTACCTCATGCATACTACTCAACTACAAGGATTCAATAACACTACTGAGGGGTGGTTGTAAAGGTGCCACTAAATGCAATAAAACATAGGTAAGAAAAGCATGGTCAAAGTGAACTTGCCTGGTATTACTTGATGAAGATAATAACGCTCTCAGAATAAGGACTTGGTAGAACTAATCATCACTCTGATGTAAATCTATATAGTCAACATAGCATTCATATAAGCAAACAACCTAGCAAATAATTCTAACACTCATAATAAAACCAACAAATAAAAATGCAAATCAAGGGACACCAAATAAAAACAAAGGAAAACTACACAACAAAACTACTAAAGAAAACTCACATAACACAAAAATAGTTTTATCCTAAGTAAAACTTAACAAAGAAATTACTAAACTAATAATTTTAGAAGAAAGTAAAATTTAAATCAACTAAGTTAACAGAAAGTATTTTTCATAAAGTTTTACTAGCAAAAGAAAATCCATAAAAGCCAAATTAAAGCTCTAATTATGCTTAAAACAAAACTAGTAAGAAAAATAGAATAAAAATTTTATTTATTGTAAATAAAAGTTCATGTTCTAAAGCTACATAAACTAATCTAAAATAAACTATCACATAGGAAAATAAAATTATTTGCTAATTAAAACAATAGAAAAACAGTAGCTAGTTAAATAAATAAGAACCACATGATTTTGATTGAAACTATTTTTTTTATTAAATCTAAAATGCCCAAATAAATTCCTACGGTTAGGCATGGTCAAAACAAAGTAGTGACAAAAAGAATCACTAAAATAAAATAATCCTAACTCATTTTATAGTAGAATTACTAATCTGTCTAAAACTAAAATAAACAATTTTTAGTAATTTAAACATGGCCAAACATATGTTCTACAGAAACTACAACAAATTTGCAAACTAACAAAAAAACAAAAAAAAATCAATTAAAAATATTAAGTAGATTAAAAGATATGGATTTTACAAAACTGAAACTATTCTGTTAAAAACAGAAACGAAAAATAAAATTAAAAGAAAAACTGGCGCTAATTGGGCCTATCTAACGCATCGGGCGTAATATAACTAAAACGCGCCCGGGAAAATAAACCGAGTCGGGCCGGTCTAACTAAACCTAACTAAACCAAAAATAAACCGGGATAAAAACCGGTTCACATATAATAGACCTACCGCTTCGCGATCTAATCTCGACCCTACGATCTAAATCGAACGGCGACGGGGATCTCCGGCGACTTACCGCGGGGTCGACGGCGACGGCGGCTCGGGCGACGACGGCTCCGGTGGCTCCGGTGGTCGGGGACGTCGGCGGAGGTGTCGGGAGGGTGCGGCGGAGCAAGGGGGGGGCTCGGGGTGGAGTCGGGTGAGCTCGGGGAGGTTCGAGGCGACCGGTGGGGCGGCAATGGCGCGGCGGCGCACTCGGGTCTCCGGCGACGAATTGCGGCGAGGGGAGAGGGTTTTCGGGCGCGGCGAGGTGCGGAATTGGGCGAGGGGGGTATATATAGGGGGGGACCGGCTTGGAGGAGGGGGCGAATCGGGGAGGCGATCCCGAGAAGTCCGGGATTCCGGCGGCGGCGATCCGGTGCGTGGCTTGCGGGAGGAGGAAGAAGGGGGTGGGGTCGGGGTGTCAGCGGGAGAGGGAGGGGGCGGATCGGTCGGGCGACCGAGGGGGAGGGAGTTCGGTCGGGGTTGGCTCGGGCAGGCTGGCTCGGGCGCGGCTGGGCCGGTTGGCCTGGCCCGCTGGCTGGGCCGCCTCGGCGCTGGCTGGGCCGGTTGGCCTGGGTGGCGCCTGGAGTTTCTTTTTTTCTTCCTATTTTTATTGAATGGTGAGAGGTAGAAAATATAATTAAATACAAATATTTTATATAGGACATATATATATCAAAATGATCAGAAAAAGATTTCCTACAACATGAACTATTTTTCAAGTTCAAATAAAATCCTAAAAAATTTACAAAACTCAAATAGTGTTGCTGTTGCGATAAAACCCAACAAAAATCATTTTTAAAATACCAAAATATCTTCAAAATTATTTTCTCCTAATTTTCCATTCAAGGGAATCATTTTACCCTCATTCCCATTTATTTATTTTTAGGAGAAAAATAATTTGAACAAAATCCAAATAATTCCAAATTTGCAAGGGAGTTTCAAAATACTTTCAAATGACTTTCAATTTGATTCTTTTTTAACTTCCAACTCATATTTCATATAATTGAAGAAGTCATTTTATCTTCCCTCATGAAAATCATTGAGTTGCATAAAGCTTTGAGTTTGAAATATTTTCAAGTGAAATTCAAATCTTTTCAAACCCTTTCCATTTCAAATGGAAGAAGTCATGTCATCTTCACTCTAGGGTTTTGTTTTGGAATGGAATTGAATTCATTGGGATCCAAAAGGGCAAAGGGAAAATTTGGAAAGTCATTTCATTCCCTCTCATTCAACTTTCAAAAAGTTTCAAATTCCACTCAATTTCACTCAATCAAGCAAACAAACAATCAGACAACAAGCATAGTTATTTATTTAATATGACATTCCAAAATTTAGAATTTTGGGATGTTACAAATCTACCACACTTAAAATGAATCTCGTCCTCGAGATTCGAAGAGGCTAGCAAGAAAGGGTTAGGGGTTGGGGGTTTGCTAGCAAATGTTTGGTCGGAAGGTCAGGGGTGCTACCACACTTAAAACATGGTTACGGTTCCGATAAACTCAGATACTTCCTCTGGAGTGCCGACAATGTATGTCTCTTCACATATCTTACAATAGCTCCTTCATTAACGCTCTTCTGTCAGAAGCATGGAGTTTACCTCAAAATCTTGGGTCGGTTCGTCAAAGTTGAAGTTCGTCCGAGACTGGATCTTCTTAGCTGATAGGTCTGTGTCCATTCTAGACAACTATCGAAATACTCCTGGTGGTCTACCATTAATGGTTTCTGCAGAAGAAGGGCCTTGGCTTATTTCTCACCGTTTAATCTACGGTTGGCAATGGTTGCCTGTAAAGGGGTTCCATCGTCCTACCATTCTATGGTTTTATGGCTTATCGCGTCGACACTCTTCTAAGGTTTTCGAGGCTCTCTGATTTTCCATCAACATATGATAGTTCATGATAGAAGTCTCCGGTATGGGGGCCAATCCATCCCGTACTTGAATCATTACCACATACGTAAATAGTGAATCACGTATTCTAACACTTGGGCATACTCACAAGCATTGCAGAATTTCCCTTGTCGACGAACTGAGTTCGTATAAATCCATGGTTTCTGCAAGCTGAACAAGACATCTATCGTTCTTCACAATCCTCGGGTTTTCGTATCCTCCTAAAATGTCGGATGATTAAACTCGGAGTTTTCTTCCGAAATATGTTCCTACAGCAAGAGTGTGCTTGTTTCTTATTAACTCCTGGGCCTGTGGGTTATGGCCCAATTCAACTCTGGTACAAGTTTAACTTCATCCTTCCGAGGATTATCATTCCATATTCCAACATTACATCTCCTGTAAATCCAATAGTACTTCTTCCTTCATACCCTTGTGGTGACGATCATACAAAACTCCAACTTATTTTGTCTAGCTTCCTTCTATGGACCGTCATGAGTAACACTTTTCTTTCTTCTTTGATCCTATGGCTTTACGGAGTACTACGACACCAAAAAGGATGCACTAGTTTATCCATAAATCCCATTATTTTCATATCAATCTTTTATTACATCCTTAACCATTTTTCGTAAATCCAAATTCCAAAAAGCTTATTACAAATGTTGCCACCCACATGGTTCGGTATGGTCAGACATTACTTCCAACTTTATTTATTTATCCTCCTCGAGGATTCTTTAGTCCCGCTGGAATTGTGCGACATGCGCCTTGAAATCTTCAATCTTCTGTTTCATCATGGTGGACTTGAGCTTCATCTCCATCATCTCTGCATGCACTTCTCTTAGGTATTCCTGAGTATAACGAAGTCTTGCTTCAAGTATTTCTCCGATCTGGCGTATGGCTTCCATGGCTGCTTCACGAACAGCGTCGAAGAAAGTTGCTTGTGGTACACGTGAGATGAAAAAGTACTGCCCCATCCTCTTTGGGCAAACTCCTTTCATACGGTGGAGGTGTACCTCCACATACCAAAGTTCCACTCCCTTTTGCATGAAGGGGTAGCCCTTGTAGACTGCATCTCCTTCAAGGTGAATATGCTTCATCATGTCCTTCAGGATCTTCGGGTAATCATGATCACTTGTCAAGGTCATGATCGTTTCCGGACCTTTAAGGAAAGACTCGTAAAGGGTCGTCATCTGCAGTTGTGAAACAGAAATGATGCTCAGAATAAGGTACTTATCCCCTGGGGCATACATTCATATCATCCAAACAGAACTTCAAACTCAATTTCCAATTTCCTGTTTATGCATCACAACTCATCTTCTTCCATGTTCATCAAGAATATTAATTTCCAAGATAAGATAAAATATGACAACTCCTTAAAGCTTTTCAGCATGTGACATTACAACTTTATTGCGTCATGAACTATTACAATCTCAGAGTAATCTATTACATAACTCAACTCATTGAGCTCATGAAAATGAAATTGCTTTCTACTACTCTTATTATCCATATCAAAATTCCAGCTACTCAACTCCAGCTTTCATCTTGTCGGGACTTTTAATAGCATAATGTCCTGCCTCCTTGCAGCGAAAACAAATGACTTCTGACATGTCTCGGGGCTTCTTTGTGATTATGCGTGCTCCTTGGATTCTTGGCTTCTTTTCTGGACATTTACTAGCGTAATGACCTAAATCCTTGCACCTGTAACAGGTGATATGACTCAAGTCCTTCTCTGCAAAAATTGTGTTGTTCTCGGGTTGCCTTCTTTTTCTCTTCCTGGATTTCTCTGTAATGATCAGAGTTTCTATTTCCCGGGGATCAAACTTCACTACTGCTCTCGGGAAATATCCTAGATACTCTTTTATTCCCTTGGGGCAGTACTGCGAAAAATGTCCTTCTTCTCCACATGAATAGCAGGCAGTGGCGTAAAATCTGTTGAGGCCTTCTCCATCAGGGTCTTCAACACATTCCTTCATCACAGGTTCTTTCATAACTTCTCGGAGGGCTTCTTTCATTCCTTCTTCCTGCTCCTGAATAGTTTGTTGCACCATGGGGTAAATGTGACACTGGGTCGGGTAGTGGGTGGTTCCTTCACACAAGAAACAAGTCACCTGACTAGTTGGGCATTCCTCAGCTGGGTGTTTCTCCTCACAATGAGGGCATCCATCCTTGTGTTCCTCCTGGGTGTGTCCTATTTCTCCGCAAATCTTGCAGGCACAAGGTTTATTTCTTGGTGTATCATGGTGCTTCCGGGTAAGACGTGATCTCAACAGGGTCTTCTTGAATTCCTCCCAAGTTCTTGCTCCATTAAATCCTTGTATGGCTTGATGCATTTTCCACCAGGTTGCAGCACTTTCTGTAAAGCACTGAAGAGCGTATTGAACCTCATACTTCCTTGGGATCAAATTGCTCCCGAAGTGATTTTCCATGTTCTGAATCCATAGCTCTGCCTCCGGCTGAGTCTTCGGTTCAGAGAATATCAGGCCAACTTCGTTCATCATCTATGGGGTCCAAAAGTTTTGGGATGAGATATGAGAGAGGTGGGGAGGGATATACACACAATACAAACAATAGTTTTTTTTTGAAGAAACAAGTTTTACTTTGTGGCTGTCGGAAAACATCAAACAAATGACAGCTCACAAATCGTTGTATCTAACGTAAGTGTGTAACAGGGGTTTGGTCTTCTAAAGGTCAAATCTCTTCAGATCCTTCAAGTTTT
This sequence comes from Triticum aestivum, assembly GCF_018294505.1. NCBI lineage: Eukaryota > Viridiplantae > Streptophyta > Magnoliopsida > Poales > Poaceae > Triticum > Triticum aestivum. The sequence continues at coordinate 142,025,653 of NC_057810.1, forward strand.
CGGAGTCTTCAACTGTTGTAGCTTCTAATACATGGTGAAATCCTCTTTACTCTGAAAGGGTCATCAATTCCTTCTTGGAGCGTCTTCAGTTGATCCTTCATGTGGTCAAAAGGGAAAAGGGTATATTCTAACAATTTGAGGGGAGAGGGTCTATTTGATAAAATCAGAAAGGATGAGAAGTAAGAGTCTTTTTGAAAATAAAGTTTTTTGAGACATCCTGTCCTAGGGGCTTTCCGATTTCTAGGGTCACGTCCTACAGTCAACATGTGCTCTGATACCATTTCTGTAGCGACCCGACCTCAGACGGTCAAGCCTCTGTGTTACTGTGCCATCCCTGGATCAGTATGCTGGCACACACAGTACATCAATGTATATATCAAAGTGCAATCACATGTATAAATAACGTAAAATGATATATACCTCATAATACTCAGCGGAAACAATCAAACGGGTGTGGAGTCCCATCAACGCCATCGGCAGGTTGAGTGTAGACCGTAACCCTGTATCGTAATTCTTACTCGTCGAGGAAATATCTGCAACATGATACGTTGCAGCCATGTAGGTTAGTACATTGAATGTACCGGCAAGATCACAATAAAAAGAACAGATGATAAAACTATACTATATGCATTATGGCTTTGTGGCTCTGTATCTGAATTTTGTTTGCGTAAAAGCTGATTTGTTTTCCCTACATCAAAGGAATAAATGAAGTCTGTACTATGGAGTTTTCTATCATGACATGGTTCCGCCAACCGATGTCTCATAGCCCAAAATCATCATAAGTTGCCCACAATTAAGTTATCAGTCCGGTGTTGAGAGTTCCGAGATAGATCCAAGTCCAGAGGCTCAAATTGTCCGTAACCGGGGACACGGCTAATCGATTAGATTTTAACCCACTGCAGAGGTTTGTACACTTTTCCCGCAAGATTCGATCCCTCTCTTTACGTTCTCGTACTTCAGAGTGTTTGAGAACAAGATGACCGAAACATGGTCTTCCAAAGAGTTCCTCTGACCACTGTCCGGTACTCAACCCATCCTACCGTAGTTCTACATCTGCTAGTACCGTCCCAGCCAGAGTCACAACTAAGGTCAACCAAGCCAGAGCCCATAATGACTTGCGGTTGCACAGGTAAGCTTCCGGGCGTGAAGTATTCTTCCGTCTCTTTGAGTCTGGGTGAAGCTTTCCGCAAGATGTCATGGCGCTTCTCCATGCATCCCGGCCAACCACTGGTTTCTCCAGGGTGCCCGTCAACCGTCCTTCACCCAGTAGTGTGTATTGAATTCTTGTCTTGAGTCTTGAAGTCTTGAGGCCTTGAAGATGCAGTCCTTGCAGATTCCATCATGGAGTTGTCGTCATTGACGTAGAACCTCCATTCTCACACCACTCCCGAGCACTCATACCAAACCCCGTCTACTATAGCGTAGCATTAAAATAATTAACGTCCCGGGCTTGGTAACAGGGTGATGGGTTCCTACCTCATGCATACTACTCAACTACAAGGATTTCAATAACACTACTGAGGGGTGGTTGTAAAGGTGCCACTAAATGCAATAAAACATAGGTAAGAAAAGCATGGTCAAAGTGAACTTGCCTGGTATTACTTGATGAAGATAATAACGCTCTCAGAATAAGGACTTGGTAGAACTAATCATCACTCTGATGTAAATCTATATAGTCAACATAGCATTCATATAAGCAAACAACCTAGCAAATAATTCTAACACTCATAATAAAACCAACAAATAAAAATGCAAATCAAGGGACACCAAATAAAAACAAAGGAAAACTACACAACAAAACTACTAAAGAAAACTCACATAACACAAAAATAGTTTTATCCTAAGTAAAACTTAACAAAGAAATTACTAAACTAATAATTTTAGAAGAAAGTAAAATTTAAATCAACTAAGTTAACAGAAAGTATTTTTCATAAAGTTTTACTAGCAAAAGAAAATCCATAAAAGCCAAATTAAAGCTCTAATTATGCTTAAAACAAAACTAGTAAGAAAAATAGAATAAAAATTTTATTTATTGTAAATAAAAGTTCATGTTCTAAAGCTACATAAACTAATCTAAAATAAACTATCACATAGGAAAATAAAATTATTTGCTAATTAAAACAATAGAAAAACAGTAGCTAGTTAAATAAATAAGAACCACATGATTTTGATTGAAACTATTTTTTTTATTAAATCTAAAATGCCCAAATAAATTCCTACGGTTAGGCATGGTCAAAACAAAGTAGTGACAAAAAGAATCACTAAAATAAAATAATCCTAACTCATTTTATAGCAGAATTACTAATCTGTCTAAAACTAAAATAAACAATTTTTAATAATTTAAACATGGCCAAACATATTTTCTACAGAAACTACAACAAATTTGCAAACTAACAAAAAAACAAAAAAAATCAATTAAAAATATTAAGTAGATTAAAAGATATGGATTTTACAAAACTGAAACTATTCTGTTAAAAACAGAAACGAAAAATAAAATTAAAAGAAAAACTGGCGCTAATTGGGCCTATCTAACGCATCGGGCGTAATATAACTAAAACGCGCCCGGGAAAATAAACCGAGTCGGGCCGGTCTAACTAAACCTAACTAAACCAAAAATAAACCGGGATAAAAACCGGTTCACATATAATAGACCTACCGCTTCGCGATCTAATCTCGACCCTACGATCTAAATCGAACGGCGACGGGGATCTCCGGCGACTTACCGCGGGGTCGACGGCGACGGCGGCTCGGGCGACGACGGCTCCGGTGGCTCCGGTGGTCGGGGACGTCGGCGGAGGTGTCGGGAGGGTGCGGCGGAGCAAGGGGGGGCTCGGGGTGGAGTCGGGTGAGCTCGGGGAGGTTCGAGGCGACCGATGGGGCGGCAATGGCGCGGCGGCGCACTCGGGTCTCCGGCGACGAATTGCGGCGAGGGGAGAGGGTTTTCGGGCGCGGCGAGGTGCGGAATTGGGCGAGGGGGGTATATATAGGGGGGGACCGGCTTGGAGGAGGGGGCGAATCGGGGAGGCGATCCCGAGAAGTCCGGGATTCCGGCGGCGGCGATCCGGTGCGTGGCTTGCGGGAGGAGGAAGAAGGGGGTGGGGTCGGGGTGTCAGCGGGAGAGGGAGGGGGCGGATCGGTCGGGCGACCGAGGGGGAGGGAGTTCGGTCGGGGTTGGCTCGGGCAGGCCGGCTCGGGCGCGGCTGGGCCGGTTGGCCTGGCCCGCTGGCTGGGCTGCGCCTGGCGCTGGCTGGGCCGGTTGGCCTGGGTGGCGCCTGGAGTTTCTTTTTTTTTCCTATTTTTATTGAATGGTGAGAGGTAGAAAATATAATTAAATACAAATATTTTATATAGGACATATATATATCAAAATGATTAGAAAAAGATTTCCTACAACATGAACTATTTTTCAAGTTCAAATAAAATCCTAAAAAATTTACAAAACTCAAATAGTGTTGCTGTTGCGATAAAACCCAACAAAAATCATTTTTAAAATACCAAAATATCTTCAAAATTATTTTCTCCTAATTTTCCATTCAAGGGAATCATTTTACCCTCATTCCCATTTATTTATTTTTAGGAGAAAAATAATTTGAACAAAATCCAAATAATTCCAAATTTGCAAGGGAGTTTCAAAATACTTTCAAATGACTTTCAATTTGATTCTTTTTTTTAACTTCCAACTCATATTTCATATAATTGAAGAAGTCATTTTATCTTCCCTCATGAAAATCATTGAGTTGCATAAAGCTTTGAGTTTGAAATATTTTCAAGTGAAATTCAAATCTTTTCAAACCCTTTCCATTTCAAATGGAAGAAGTCATGTCATCTTCACTCTAGGGTTTTGTTTTGGAATGGAATTGAATTCATTGGGATCCAAAAGGGCAAAGGGAAAATTTGGAAAGTCATTTCATTCCCTCTCATTCAACTTTCAAAAAGTTTCAAATTCCACTCAATTTCACTCAATCAAGCAAACAAACAATCAGACAACAAGCATAGTTATTTATTTAATATGACATTCCAAAATTTAGAATTTTGGGATGTTACAGGCCAAATACTTTACCATGATGTTGGATGGAACGGCTCGCACTTGGTTGAAGGGGCTGCCACCTAATTCCATCGGTTCATGGGCAGAGTTAAAGGCCCGATTTATTCAGAACTTCAAGGATACATGCAAGCAACCCATGTCAATTGTGGATTTGACTAATTGCAAGCAAGAGGAGGGAGAGTCCACGACCCATTGGGTACGCTGGGTCAAGGCCATAATACATTCGTCTGATAAGATGGATGCCGGCTCTGCAGTCTTAATGTTGGAGAAAAATTGCCATTTTACGCCTCTTAAAATGAAGCTGGGGCAACTCAAACGCGATTGCAATGACATGGGCTAGCTGATGGCGGCTCTAGTCAAATACGTCGACTCTGATAGTACTAAGGATCTCGAGTCTGACGATGAGAAGAAAGGGAAGGGAAAGAAGAACGGCAATGCCAAGGGTCCTCAGCATAACCCGGCCAATCAAGGAGGCAATAATAAACGTAAGGATGATGGTAGCTCGGAGTTTGTGGCTAACACCAATGCGCAGGAAACAACCAACAACGTAAGGGGAGACCACCTCCTCTGTCTGGCGGGTCAAGTCCCACTCTTGAGCAGTTGCTAAATGAGCCATGTCCAAGGCATGGTACTCGGCAGAAACCGACCACTCACCTGTGGAAGGACTGTAAAATCATGAAGGCTTTCAAGAACTCTAACATGTTTGACAGCAATCATGGGCCGGGCGGCAACTAAGGTGGCGGTGGTTTTCATGGCCCGGGCAGCGGTTCAGATTCCAAATTTCAAGGCTCTCAAGGTAATCAAGGTGGTTATAATCAGCAATCCGGCCAGGGAGGTCAGCAGCAATAGCAATCTGGATATCAGAGTAATCCAAAGCACCTGAATAGTGGACAGTACCATGTGTTTACCACCAGGTTGTTGCAAACGGGACCAGAAGCTTCATAAGCGGGATGTGAACGCTGTTGAGCCGGCAGTTCCTCGTTATTTGAGATGGTCTGAGCAGCCTATCATATGGAGTAGGGAAGATCACCCTCCCCGGGTTGACAATCTGGGTCACTTGGCCTTGGTGATGGAACCTCAGGTTGGTGGATATAAATTCACTAAGGTGCTCATGGATGGAGGTAGCAACATCAACATCCTCTATTATGAGACTTTCCGTCGCATGGGGTTGACTTATAAAAATCTTAAGACGTCCAACACTGTTTTCCATGGAGTGGTGCCTGGTAAGTCAGCATACCCAGTGGGTAAGATTGAGCTAGAAGTGGCCTTTGGAGATGAGCATGATTCTAGGGCTGAGAAGTTAACTTTTGAGGTGGTTAAAATCAAGAGCCCGTATCACGCCCTGTTTGGACGACCGGCTTATGCCAAGTTCATGGCACGACCATGTTATGTTTATCTGCAGCTCAAGATGCCAGGTCATAAGGGCACTATCACAATGCATGGGAGTCGGAAGATAGCCTTGGAATGTGAGGAAGGCGATGCTGCTTACGCTGAATCTGTTTGTGCAACAGAGGAGTTGAAGTTTTACAAAGACAATGTTGACCCGGCGGACATGACATCTTTGAAGAAGCCAACCACAGAACATGAGCTGGTGATGAAGTTTGAGTCGGCCAATGACACCAAGCTTGTGGATTTTGTTCCAAGCGACTCATCTAAGCAGTTCAGTATTAGTGCTAATCTGGATCCCAAATAGGAAAGCGCGCTCATCGAGTTCATCCGTGAGAACCGGGACATCTTTGTATGGAAGCCTTCTGACATGCCGGGTGTACCGAGAGAACTCACTGAGGACACTCTCAGTATTGATCCAAAATTTAAGACGGTCAAGCAGTTTCTTCGGCGGTTTAATGAGGAGAGGCGTAAGGCCATTGGTGAGGAAGTTTCTCGGCTCTTAGCGGTCGGGTTCATTGTTGAAGTTTTTCATCCAGAGTGGTTGGCTAACCTGGTGCTTGTGCTTAAGAAGAACGACACCTGGCGTATGTGTGTGGATTACACGGACTTAAAACAAGGCTTGTCCGGCTGATCCTTCGCTCTCCCTCGTATTGATCAAATCATTGATGCTACAACGGTTTGTGAGTGTTTTAGCTTTTTGGATGCTTATTCTGGTTATCATTAGATCAAGATGGTAGTTATGGACCAGGAGAAGACGACTTTTATTACTCCGTTTGGAGCCTTCTGCTATGTGTATATGCCTTTTGGGCTTAAGAGTGCCCACGCGACCTACCAGCGATGTGTGCAGAACTGTCTTCACAATCAGATTGGGCGCAATGTTCATTCTTTTGTGGATGACATTGTGGTAAAGTCCAGAGAGAAGGAGACCTTGATAGATGATCTGAATGAAACCTTTGATAATCTCCGGGTCTACAAGATGATGCTTAACCCGGCCAAGTGCGTTTTTAGTGTGCCAGCAGGCAAGCTTTTGGGTTTTCTGGTTTCTAACAGAGGCATTGAAGCTAACCCGGAGAAGATCAAGGCAATCTCCTCTTTGGCTAAGCCGGCGTGTATCAATGATGTCCAGTGTTTGGCGGGTCGTATTGCCTCTTTAAACCGGTTCATAAGCCGGTTAGGTGAGAAGTCCATACCACTGTATCAAATGATGAAGAAGACAGACGACTTTTTCTGGAGTGATGCTGCTAACGCTGCCTTCGAAGATTTGAAGAGACAGCTAGCTGAGCCGCCGGTCCTTGCTGCTCCCATTGATAAGGAGCCCTTATTGTTATATGTGGCTGCTAACACATGTGCTGTCAGTGTGGCCATTGTGGTGGAGTGCAAGGAGGCTGGCAAGGAACATCCGGTTCAACGGCCGGTTTACTACATCACTGAGGTGCTTATTGAGTCCAAGCAAAGATATCCACATTGGCAGAAGCTCGTTTATGGGGTGTTCATGGCAAGCCGGAAACTTAAGCAATATTTTCTGGGTCATCCCATCACTATGGTCAGTTCTGCTCCTTTAGGAGATATCATTCAAAATAGAGAAGCCATAGGACGAGTCGCCAAGTGAGCCATTGAACTTGGGCCTCATGGTTTAAAGTATGTGCCACACACTGCTATCAAGTCTCAAGCACTGGTGGACTTCATCAACGATTGGACAGAGTTGTAGATGCCTGAAGAGAAGTCGGACAACACATATTGGACTATTCTCTTTGACGGGTCCAGGCAATTGGAGGGCTCAGGGGCTGGAGTTGTTTTAGCTTCCCCTTGAGGTGACAAATTTTGTTATGTGCTAAGGTTGATGTTTCCTTGTACTAACAATGCAACTGAGTATGAGGCCTTACTCCATGGTCTTCGGATAGCTAAAGAGATGAGCTTAAGCCGGGTAAGATGCTTTAGCGACTTAGAATTGGTGGCTCAACAACTATCAGGCAAGTGGGATTCCAAGGAGCCTCTCATGGCGGCTTATCACCGTGAAGTTGATGCCATTGCTGGACACTTCAAGGGTTACCAAGTGGAGCACATTGATCGCAGAAAGAATGAGGCGTCTGATGCTTTAAGCCGGCTGGGGTCTCAGCGTAAGCCGGTGCCACCTAACACTTTCTTGGATATTCTGCATAACCCTTCTATCAAGTTGCCTACAGAGGAAGACTTGGTTGTTCCTGACCCGGAAGCACAATTGGTGGCGGCTCTTCACATCATCCCAGATTGGACAGTGCCATATTTGGCTTACATGACCAGGGCGAGTTGCCTGAGGATGAAATCTTGGCCAGGCAGATAACCCGGCGGTCTAAGTCAATGACAATTACCAATGGCGAGTTGCATCATCGCAGTGTCACTGGGACGTTTCAGCGTTGTGTTTCTCCTAAGGAAGGTCAAGAAATTCTTCGTGAGATTCATGAAGGAGATTGTGGCCATCATGACGGTTCAAAGTCCCTTGTGTCCAAGGCTTTTCGTCATGGATTTTATTGGCTGACGGCTCACGCTGATGCGGAGGATCTGGTCAGTAAATGTGACAGTTGTCAGAAATTCTCAAGACGTGCTCACGTGCCGGCTCAAGAGTTGAGGATGATTACAATTACTTGGCCATTTGCCGTCTGGGGAGTCAACATGGTTGGGCCTTTCAAAAGGTCCAAAGATAAAAAAAACACCTCTTTGTGGCGGTTGACAAATTGACAAAGTGGGTTGAGGCAGATCCAGTTAGTAAGTGTGATGCAGCCACGGCGGTTCAATTCAAGAAAAAGGTAATCTTTCGTTTTGGCTTTCCACACAACATTATCACTGACAATGGTACTAATCTGTCCAAAGGCGCCATGGAGGAGTTTTTTCAATGTGAGCATATTTGGCTTGATGTTTCATTAGTAGCTCATCCCCAATCCAATGGTCAAGCTGAAAGAGCCAATCAGGAAATCTTGAAAAGGCATCAAGCCCCGACTTTTAGTTCCTTTGCAACGGACGCCGGGTTGTTGGGTCGAGGAGTTACCTTCTGTGATATGGAGCATCAATACTACCCCCAACAGGTCTACGGGTTATACGCCTTTCTTCATGGTTTATGGAGCCAAGGCGGTTCTCCCTAGTGACATCCATCATGACTCGCCCCATATGGCAGCTTATGTTGAGGCTGATAATGAGCAAGCGGGTCAGGATGCACTTGACCTTTTAGATGAAAAGCGTGACTTGGCAACAGCCCGCTTGGCGATTTACCAGCAGGACCTGCATCATTATCACAGCCACCGGGTTATGTCCAGAACCTTTCTAGAAGGTGACTTGGTGCTCCGGCTCATCCAGGATCAAACTGATGCACACAAGTTATCCCCAGCTTGGGGAGGGCCCTTTGTGGTCAGTAAGAACTTGAACAACGGGTCATACTACCTTATCGATGTTCGCGAGAACAAAGACTCACGTAAAGCGGAGGAGGAGACCCGCTCTCATAATGTACATATTTTGACGATGTATATATTATGATAAGTAATAAAGCAGGACCTCTATCCTTTTCATCCTCAATAATCATATGTCTTCATCGTCATCATTTCAAACGACCAATTGGGGGATGATCGTATTCGAATCTAGCTTAATGCTCTTGGTCCGGCTCATGATCGTATTCGAATCTAGCCGTTAAACCTCATGATCACTAGGGGGCTTCCTGTTCAAACATAGGTCGTATTCGAACCAAAGAGAACATAGCTGTCGGTACCCTTTTGATCGACACAATGCCAAACTCACTAGGGGGCTTCTTGATCGTATTCGAATCATAGCTTAACTCCTTTTGCGTTTGACTTTGATCGTATTCGAATCAGAGTCGTTAAAAAACTCTCAAGGTCATTTGGGGGCTTCCTGTTCAAACATAGGTCATAGTCGAACCAAAGAGAACATAGCTGTCGGTACCCTCTTGCTCGGCGCAATGCCAAAGCCACTAGGGGCTACATGATCGTATCTGAATCCTAGCTTAGCCCCTTTGGAACGGTTTACTGATCGTATTCGAAGCAGAAGCCTCGTTTTTTCTCTCTATTTGGCGTAAATTTTTTGAAAACAATATTTGGTTTTTTTCTTTGAGACTTTTTGTTCAGATCTAAGTATAAGTGTGGTTTAAATTTAACCCGGCTTGGTTTTGGACGATAAGTCGCCAACATATGACAACCATCATACATTTGGAAGTGTTGGCTTCTAAAGATTGGGTTATCACCCTTACTGTTCAGGTCACATGAACCGGCAGTGCAAATTCAAAGTCACATGTATGATATTATAGTTGTGTTTCAAAGCTATAATTCATAATAGGCTTATCTGTGTCTCTTTTTCCATATTCATGGTTATATGTAAGATATTATGACCCACCCTGCGGTAAGCTGCCAAGGGCTCTTGTGATCTATTTCTGTATGCAGGACCGTTTAAAGACTTTCTTATGCATAAAAAAACAGATGATAAGTATAAAAAGGGGCGAGTATAAGATGACAGCTTAACAGTGTGGTGATCGCCTTAGTTCATTGAACCGCTGGGGCGGCATAGAAAGCTTCTTTAGCACATCCACCAGGAGTGTGGGGACTTCGTTTGACAGGGCAACTGTGGCTAGGGAACGCTGAGATCCGGTGTAAAGCTTTCCACAAGCGTATAAACCACCTTCAGCTTCACCAGCAGGTCTTGATTGAGATTTGAGCTTCTGGGGCCTGCATAGCGATGTCAGGTGAGTTCATGACAATTCATATGATCACTAGAAAGATTCAAATATTTAACACTTGTAGGTCGACTTACCGAAGATTACTGAGACCATCTGAGATACATGGCGTTTTAAGGTGGATAATTCGACGGTCGCCTCTTCAAGAGCCGCCTCTGCCTTCTCAACTCGATTGGTCAAAGCGATCTTTTCTTCAGCCTAGGCCTTTTTCTCCACTTCAAAGTCTTATGTCAGTTTCTCTTGTTCAGATACACTGAATTCAAATTTGGAGTTGGCTCTTTGGGTTTCAGTCTCCTGTGCTTCCAGGCGGTTCTTTAAGTCAGACACTTCTGATTGAAGTTGAGTGGTGGTGGCTTGTACAAATAATGAGTCAAAATCATGACTATTAGCATAAAATATTAAGTTCCAAGCCTTTTGCAAGCAACAACACTTGACACTTGGGGGCTAATGTCTACCAAAGAATTTTATTTAAGTGGTGGTTCATGAGAGTAAGTCCCAAGCACCTTGCTAGCAAGAGTACTTGGCACTTGGGGGCTAATGCATATTGCTGTTAAAGCTTTACAAGTATTTTATTCTATGCAAGCATATGAAGGACCGGCTCATTCATGGTCATTAAACCTGCCCTTGGGGACTACGGAGTAAGCCAGATTTTTTCCAAATTTTGTCAAAATATACTACTAATTCTCATAAGTTTGTTCTAAGTCTACAACATATTCATCATAAGCAATAGACTTGGGGGCTCGCATAGTAAGGATAATTCAATGAAGGGAAGAGTTTACACCTCAAATTTCTGGTGCATTTGCTTCACCATATCAACTTCGAGGTCACGGCTGCTATGCACTTGGCTAAGATAGCCAGAAAAGACTTCCCCAATGCTCATGTGAGTATAATCAGCAATGTCAAATCTGACCTTACGGTGTTCCAGGTGCTCCTCCTTGGCAGAACACTTGGCTATCACAGTTGGTCTCCCCGGCTCAGTAAAGCCGGTCCTGGTAATCTGAACATCAGCATTTTGCGGGTCGTCTGTCTTGGCCGAGCTAGAGACTTCAGGGTTTTCAGAGCCGTCGACGGCTTGTTCAGCAGGCGGGTCAGTAGTTGATGTAGGCGTATCATGCGCCAGTTCAAGTGGCGGCTCAGGAATAGAAGCCTCAGGCATGATCGTTTGGAGTTCCGGTTCTTTGAAGATTGGCTCTTCGGCCGGTTTGTGCTTCTTCGTCCTCTTGCTAGGCTTTGCTTTTCCGCTGCATAAGATCAAAAAGATTAGTACAAATATGAAGAATGAAATGAGTACAGGATAAGTAAATCATCATTACCCCTGGAGCGGTCTTAAAAGCCGGCAAGTTGGACTGGTTTGAGTCGCCGGAGGAAGGTGAAGTTTCCTGATAATTTGAATCAGAAGAGTTGATTGGTTGATGAGTGAGACCCGCCAAAGGATAAAAAAGAGTTAAGTCAGAGGTGACCTCATTCCGATGCTTCCTGGGTGTATTTGGTAAGCCGGACGAGAGCTCCGTGTCCTTGCTGGTCCGAGTCTGCCTCCGGCTCTCATGAATCTGTCGCTTCAATAGAAATTGTGGATCCTGATAAGCTAAGGGATGTGAAAATCTTACTTTCGAGGTTACTCTTCGGATTTTCTGTCTTGGCAAAGGCTCGGAGTCAGAGGAAATAATAGTTACCTCTTTGTCCACTCCATGACTCGTTTCCGTGTCACCCTGATAACAATCAGTGTCAATAAGGTGGTTAAAAAAAGGAGCCAAGAGAGTCAAGAGCTACCTCCGACTCAGAGGATTCTTCCAGTCGAAACAAGTCATAAGCGCTGGCCTTCTTTCCTTTCTTCTTGGCGGCGACTTTCCTGACGGCTCTCTTGGCCTTCCTGGCTTTCTTTGCAGCCTCATGCTCATACTTTGTCTTCCAAAATTTATCATCAGCCTGTGAAAATCGGCAAATATTGAGTACAGACAAATATCAAGGGTGAAGGTAATTTACTCAGGTTGGCGGCTTACCACTAGAGACGGGTTAGCTTCGCAGAAGGGGCTTAAGCCCACCTTACCACAATCTGCTAGGCTTTCATTCAAAAGTCAATTTGTCATGTCATCAACAACGTGGTCAGGTAAATCGTCAGGGCTATGCCGCAGAGGGTCATTCTTCTTGCTTGTGTAGGTGCACATCAAACTGGAGCGACGGCTCAACGGAATGATCCGCCAGGTAACCCAAACCCGTACCAAGTCAATGCCATTTAAACCGATCCCCAAAAGAGCCTTGACTTTAGCCATGGTGGGGGCATTTTTCTGGCAATCCACAGTTGACAACTTGTCTGTAAGAGGATGATTAGACTCTAGGCGCAGGGCGCGAAAGCTGGGCAGAGGGTTCTCATTAACCGGAGAAGTATCTTGGCAATAGAACCATGTCTGGTTCCAGTCTTTGGGATGGCTTGGTGGATTGGCATAAGGGAAAATGACGTCTCTCCGTCGTTGGATTAAGACCCCACCGAGCTCCAAACTAGGTCCGTTGGCATATTCGTTCTGGCGGTTCAAATAAAACAACTCTCTAAAGAGTAACAAGTTGGGCTCTTCTCCAAGATATACCTCACAAAACACTTGAAAGTTGCAAATATTAGACACGGAATTGGGTACGATGTCCTGAGGATGGAGGCCGAAGAAGTGCAGAACATCTCTGAAATTTTTTGAGCTGGGTGGTGAAAAGCCCCAGATCATGTGATCAGTAAAAACGACGAGTTACCCTTCTTTGGGTTGAGGATTTTCTTGTGTTGGATCAGGAGCGCGGTATGACATGACCTCCTTGTCAGTGTCAAAACCGACGGATCTCGGGTAGGGGGTCCCGAACTGTGCGTCTAGGCGGATGGTAACAGGAGACAAGGGACACGATGTTTTTACCCAGGTTCGGGCCCTCTCGATGGAGGTAAAACCCTACTCCTGCTTGATTAATATTGATGATATGGGTAGTACAAGAGTAGATCTACCACGAGATTGGAGTGGCTAAACCCTAGAATCTAGCCTATGGTATGATTGTTGTTCGTCCGACGGACTAAAACTCTCCGGTTTATATAGGCACCGGAGAGGGCTAGGGTTACACAGAGTCGGTTACAATGGGAGGAGATCTTCATATCGTATCGCCAAGCTTGCCTTCCACGCCAAGGAAAGTCCCATCCGGACATGGGACGGAGTCTTCAATCTTGTATCTTCATAGTCCGGGAGTCCGGCCAAAGGTCATAGTCCGGCCATCCGGACACCCCCTAATCCAGGACTCCCTCAGTAGCCCCTGAACCAGGCTTCAATGACGATGAGTCCGGCGCGCAAGTTGTCTTCGGCATTGCAAGGCGGGTTCCTCCTCCGAATATAAGATGTTGAACACCAGGGTAGCGTTCGGCTCTGCAAAATAAGTTCCACATTCCTTCGTAGAGAGAATAATATTTGTATCAATCGGATCTGCTGACGTATTCCGTGGCGTGACATCATGCCACAGCCAGGCTCTTTATTCATTTTATTGTTCCACCTCAGCGCGTTTAGCGAGGCGGTTTCCTTGGCACGTCTTGTCAAAGCAGAGATCGTGTCCCCTTATTCCGGGATTCTCATCAATACGGGTGTGGGTAACCCAACCGTGACTTAGGTATGACTCCCTAATTGAAAGCGAGTCTCAAACGGTTACGGGGAGGGCTCTTGGTATTCGCCTCCTTTATAAAGGAACCAAGGCCCGGCTCCCTTCTTCTCAAACCAATCAAATCCGCCCCTCGCTTCGAGTTCCAACACCCAAAGCTCTAGTTTTAGGCGCTTCGGATCTTCGAAGATGTCCGGCTCCGACCTACAAGGCTGGTGGATGCCTTCCTCCATTACGGAAGAAGATGTGCGAAAGCTAAGAGATGCCAGGTATCTAACCAGCGAAATCTCGCATAGACTGCCTACTCAAGGGCAAGCAGTTCCCGCTCCCCAGCCCGGTGAAAGCGTGGTGTTCGCGTCTCACTTCCTTCGGGGGCTAGGCTTCCCAATCGATCCCTTTGTGAGGGGGCTTATGTATTACTACGGGCTGGAGTTCCACGACCTAGCTCCGGAGTCCATCCTCCAGATCTCATCATTCATTGTCGTGTGCGAGGCCTTCCTCCATATCACCCCTCACTTCGGATTGTGGCTAAAAACTTTCAAAGTGGAACCGAAAATGATCGAGGGGCAGCACGCTGAGTGCGGAGGGGCTATAATAAGCAAGATGGACGACGCTCCATGGCCCGAAGGCTCTTTTCAAGAGGAGCTCGGCTTATGGCAACGGGACTGGTTTTACATCACAGCCCCTAGGGGCACCACATGGGTGGCACCGCCTACTTTTCGCTCGGGTCCCCCACCACGGCTGGCATCATGGGTTAATGAAGGACTTATCTGGGGGCCGTCGAAAGACGTGCCCTTGCTGCAGGGCCATATTCGAGATCTCCTAGAAAGAGATATCAATCTGACCGTGGTGGCGCAAGTCATGGTGATTCGCCGCACACTGCCCTGCAAACGTCGACCTCTCCGCCTGTGGGAATTCAATCCTGAGGGACCACGGGTCCTACAACACTTCATGGGAATGACACCCATGGAGATGTACAAATTGTTCTTCGGATCACAAGCAAGGTGTCCGGATTTGTCCGAGGACGCTGGTCTGAGCTGCAACCGCCCAGATGCTAAAGTAAGTAGCTCCGTATTTGCACATACCATCCATATTTTTATCAAATCTACCCTTCAGCAGAGTCGCCCTTTGAACAGGAGTGGATAGCAAAGGCTAAGCTTATCAGGTGTCCAGCCCCCTTGCCCGAGAGCGTGCCGAATCCCATGCTGACCAGGATGTTGGAGGCCGCGTCGTTGGCGGAAGGTGAAGGGGGGGACAAGGAGCTACCGCCTCCACGAAGGAGGACTTTAGGAAGGGAAGAATCGAAAATTCTCCCGACCAGGGAAAGAAAAGGACTGCCTCTGAAGACCCGGAGGTGATAACCTCAAAACGGGGAAAGAAATCTTCGTCAGAGGGTTCGGCACCGGTGGAAGCTTCAGCCGAATCGCCCCCTAAAGGGGACCCGCTCTCCCCGGAGGCGTAAGTGAGGGGAGGGGTTCCATAATGACTCACATTCATGTTTTATTCCTGAGGAAAATAACCGAAGCATTATCTTGCAGTTCGGATCTCAACCCTTCTCAGCAGAGCTCATCTTCAGGGGATCTTCGTCCAGAGATGATAGAGAGCGAAACGCCTCCCCTTGTTCCACCGTCCTACGAGGCTGGCGACCCCGAGGTATCGTCCCGGAGGGCTTTTTCAAGTCCGGACCCTGGGAAAGGTCGTCAGACTAGTCCGGCACCCTCTTGCGCGCCGGCGGAGGTGCTGAAGGATCTGCTTGGTAGGGCGTCCATCTCAGAAGAACACCGTATGTTGATGGATACGGTGATTGGAAGGATTTCATCCGCAGAAAGCGGATTGTACGAAGCTGCCAGGAGTTTACTAACAGGCTTTGAGGTATGTAAAAAGGTGTACCTTTTGGTAGAGCCGCATATTAAATGTGCCCTGTATGAATAGTAGCCCCTGAGACTCTGTGTGTCGTCATGAATGACGGCGCACAGAGGATCATAATCCCAGGTATAATATGTCGCTCATTCCATGAAGGTGGCGAGGCGCTCGGTGGCTAGCCGGACTGATGAATCTGCCGAACTAAAGCGGCAACTTGACATAGCCGATGCCGACATCGCGCTTGTAAATAAGCGGCTAGACGAGGCTCAAGGTATGTTCAAAAGACACCCAGTAATAGGAGCTTGATGCTTGGGCCTTATATATATATACTTGATGTAGATGGTGCTGCTGCCGTGGAGAACCTTCGGGCGGAACTTGCCCGAGCCAAGGAGCAAGCAAGGAAAAGTGATGCGGCTGCCGTTAAAGCGGCTGAAGAGCTAAAAGCCGAACAGGCTGCTCACTGCCAGAGCAAGAAGGAAATGGCCGAGATGGCCATAGAATTGAGGGATGCTACCGACCGCTGTAGATTGCTTGAACAAAAGATAGGGCGGCTCAGAAAGATCTTGAAAAGATCACAGCCGAAGCCAAGGATACTCGCTCTGCCATGAGAGCGATGAAGGAGGAGCTGCGTCAGGCCGGAGATATCACGGCTGGAAAGCCTTATATGCTGCGGATGAAGTTCGGAGACCCCAAGTATGCTCCATTAGACCGGCAGTGGAGTTCGGACAACGCTTATCTGGATTTGGCCGCAAGTGCGGCGGACGCGACCGAACACTTCCACAACCGAGGTGACCATGAATTGGAAGAGCTTTTTTGGTCGCAGTACCACAATCCGGAGCGCCCACTGTCAGTCTCCGACCGTTTAGCCGCCTGGGCGGAGCTGAACAGATTATCCGGACTCACCATGAAATTTGTTGCGAGTCGTCTGTGGCCGGAGAAGCCGGAGCCGAAGAGTTATTTTGGCTTGGTGCAGCAATTTCTTGGTTCGGTGCCGCATGCTGATGCAATGAAGAGGTCGGCGTGCATAGAGGGCGCACAGATGGCTCTTGCCCGTGTCAAGACATACTGGGCAGATATGAAGGCCAGTATTGTTGCGTCCCAAGATTCGGACGAAAGCCGAGTACCTGCCAAGCACTATTTTGAGGAAGTTCTTCCTGGCGCTCGTATAATAGAGTCGCAGTGCTCGAAGGATGCTGTGTTCGAATAGCTTATACTATTTGTAAGACGAATTGTGTTTTTATGAAAAAAGCTTTTTTATACTTGTGCTTGCAAGAATCATGATACCTCCTGTGCGGCCGTTTAATGTATATATTTGTATATAACCTGAAAGATGGCAGTCGTTGGCTTCAGCCCCCACGCTAGAATGCGGGGGTGTTCGCAAAAAGGCGTCTGTTCACACTTAATCCAACGTCTTGGTCCTATAAAGGAGGTGGTGGCGCGGCGAACTAGGCAACCGGACTATAATGCTTTATCACTTTCACTTAGCCATAGGAGTTTGACAGTGGGACTACTGAATAGCCCCTAGGGGCACCGCGCTCGCCCGAATTCGGGGCGCGAGTGTGCCTGACCGGGAAGCGGCCCTTCGTTAATGTGGGGGAATCCTAAAGATTCCGAAAGTCATCGAGTGGTTGACCAGTCTCTCGCTATATCATGACAGTCAGTTTTCGGCTTTCTCTACTGAGGTGCTCACCCGGCCGAACCGGGGCACAATCGCAGTAGTTCTCCTGGTGCCGCGTTAGCCGATATAACGGAACGTAAGGCAGCAAAACACTGGAGCCGGGCAAACCCAACATTTGACCAAAGACATGATTCGGAGCTGGTGCATATAGGGCCAAACTCGCGACGCCGGACACTGCCTAAGGTGTTCGATCTTTATGAAGACGGGCCCAAATAGAGCCCTTGGTAAAAAAGCCCCTAGTGTCCAGGTATGTGCAAAAAATTCTGACGTGGCCACATGCCAAGACGCCAGCCTCCTCCTCGGCTATAGAGAAAACCGGGGGATGTTATCAACAAGAGACAGTAAAAAAGGTTTACGCAGGGTCTTAATCTGAAAAGAATCCTTGGAACGGGTCCCTGCTGCACGTCTGCGCCTGTGTCTCCGTCGTGCCGTATCCTGGACGGGCGTAGCACGATGCTCGTCTGCGAAAGAGAGGAACTTAGTAAAAAATAAGCGTGCGAGAAATCTATATCGAAATAAACAAAATATAGTTGGAGCAAGAGTTGGGTCGTATTGTCTCCGGGCGTGAGCACACGGAGGCCCTTGCACTAGGGTATGCGGTAATTTAACCATGTTGACGTCGGACTCGTCGAGGCGTGTCCGGGATAGTAGGGCTGGATTTGTGGGTGGCTGCCTAGGCAACCGCACCCCTGCCCGTACTTTGGGGGTCAATTTATGTTCCCTTGTAATGAGATGATGCCCTTTGGACCGGGCATTTTAAGTGTAAGGGATGCGTAGTGCGGTATTGCGTTAAAGCGGGCGAAAGCTTGACGTCCCAGTAGCGCTTGATAGCGACTTATGAATGGGGCGATGTGGAATGTTAGCTTTTCGCTTCGGAAGTTGTCGGGTGATCCGAACGTGACTTCTAATGTAAGGGAACCCATACTTGGGGTATCCGAACCGGGCATTACTCCTTGAAAGGAAGTGTTGCCAAGGTGGCTTGCGATTGGGTTTACCCCGAGTTTGCGGACTGTGTCCTGATACAACAGGTTCAAGTCGCTGCCGCCGTCCATAAGGACGTTTGTAAATTGGAGTCCGTTAATGATTGGATTTATGACCAAGGCAGTCCAGCCTGCGTTCTCGTCTCCTCTAGAGTAATCCAGATGATCAAAGGTAATTGGTTGTAACAACCAGTGGGGTTGCTCCTCCGTGGCTGGCTGTATGGCGCGTGTCATTGTAGGTGCCGTTCTATTCTTCCCTTGTCGCATGAAGTAGATTTACTGTCTTGACTTCTTGTGGGAACTTCTTTTGTTCTCCGGTGATCTGCTCGTGGGGTGCATTGTCATCTTCGCTTGGTGTGTTGAGCCCCTTGTGTTCGGCGTTGAGCTTGCCGGACTGCTTAAAGACCCAACAATCTCGGTGGGTATGGTTTGCAGGTCTCCTCGGAGTGCTGTGGATTTGACATATTTTGTCCAAAATTTTGTTGAGGTTGGATAGCTCGTCCCTATCTTCTTTGGGGGGCATCTTTTTCTGATTTTGCCGAGGACTTTTGAATCCGGCGTTTACTGCCGTGCTCATCGGGCTTTTGTCCTTTATCCGGCGCGGTTCATTGTTATGATGCAGCTTCCCGTTCCCATCTATGAGTTCGGACGTATTTGGGTCGCTGGTGCTGCTTCTTGCCAACCAGCTATCCTCTCCTGCACAGAAGCGGGTCATGAGGCTTGTTAACGCGGCCATTGTTCACGGCTTTTCTTGGCTGAGGTGTCTGGCGAGCCATTCGTCTCGGATGCTATGTTTGAAAGCTACTAGGGCCTCTGCATTTGGACAGTCGACTATCTGATTCTTTTTGATAAGGAATCTGTTCCAGAGCTTCCTCGCCGACTCTCCGGGCTGCTGAGTTATATGGCTCAGATCGTCTGCATCCGGGGGTTGGACATAGGTCCCTTGAAAATTTGCCCGGAAAGCATCCTCAAGCACTGCCCAACTTCCCATGGTGTTCTCGAGAAGGCTTTTAAGCCAATGCCGAGCTGTCCCTTTGAGCTTAAGGGGTAAGTATTTTATGGCGTGGAGGTCGTCTCCTCTGGCCATGTGTATGTGGAGGATGTAGTCCTCGATCCAGACTCCAGGGTCTGTTGTTCCGTCGTATGGTTCTATGTTCACTGGCTTGAATCCGGCTGAGAATTCATGATCCAACACCTCATCAGTAAAGCATAGGGGGTGTGCGGCGCCCCTGTATTTAGGCGTGCCGCAATTTTCAGGTATTTTTTGCGTTGCATCACTCATTGGAGCTTGCTTTCTTGGCCTATAAATGGATCTGGTAGGGCCAATTTTCTGATGCTGATTCTTGGACGGATCGCGCGCTATATTGAGTGCGGCGTCCTTTGACGCGTGAGATTGATCGTAGGGTCGTCTATCCGACCTTGTGGCTTCCTTATTTTTTGACTGTGGGGGCTTTATGGCCTCTTCGTCAAATTCTAGTAGTAGTTTCCGCTTCGGATAGCTCTTTGTGTGGCGACTACTGCCGTACTTGTGTGCGGTATTGAGTACCTTGCCCCATCTGATCCTGAGTGCATCCTCCGCTGTCTTGAGCCTCCGCTTCTGCTTTTTCAGGCTACGTGCAGTGGCGACGAGCCTTTGGTGGAGGTTCTGCTGTTCCAGCAATTTGTCTGGTGTGAGGTCGTCCGGGCTATTATCCTTCCCGGGGATTGGTTGTTCGGATTGTCCGCCCTGCTTGGACGGATGCTCGACGACATGTTCATCGTCCGTTGAGTCGCCCTGCTCTATGGCTGGGTTTTTGTCGAGGTGGGGCTTGGCCTTGCGCTTATGCCGCCGCTTTGATTGTTTCTCGGGGGAGCGATCTCTGGCCGCATCCTTTTGGTGCTCGTAGTCGTTTCTATTGCGTGTGTCCACCATGTATACATCGTATGATGAGGTGTTTTTCCGGAGCCCTATAGGTGCTGGTTCTTGATCGTCTCCTTTATCGGCGTTCATATCGTTGATCTCTTCGGAGTCAAAGTCTAGCATGTCGGTTAAATCGTCGACAATGGCTACGAAGTGGGTGGTGCGTGGGCTACAAATTTCTTCGTCGTCCGCATCCCAACCGTGTTGGCCGTAGTTCGGCCAGGGCTCTCTTGACAAAGAGAGAGACTTTAACGAATTCAGGATGTTGCCGAAAGGTGAGTGCTGAAAGACATCCGCGGCGATGAACTCCATGACCGGAGCCCAATCGGGCTTAACCAGGAGAGGTGCGGGATTTACGGAGTCCGGATTGGAGTCCGACACCTCGGAGTCACGGGCCTTGCGAGGGACTAGGCTGGTACCCGGCTCTATCGCCGTAGAGATTCAGTTTCCGGGGTGGCGTCTAACCGTCCGTCCCCGACTAGCGTAGTGGGCTCCGAGCTAATGGTCGGAGCGGACACCTGAGCGACGCTCTGGGCGTTGTCCGATGACAGAGCTAAATCGTGCCCATCATGACAATGCGGCGCGCACGGTTGTGGCTCAAATCCGTCAAAGATCAAGTCCCCGCGGATGTCGGCCGTGTAGTTCAAGCTTCCAAACCTGACCTAATGGCCAAGGGCGTAGCTCTCTATCTGCTCCAGATGGCCGAACGAGTCAGCCCGCAGTGCGAAGCCGCCGAATACGAAGATCTGTCCGGGGAGAAAAGTCTCATCCCGGACCGCGTCACGGTTGACGAGCGAAGAAGCCATCGGGCCTAAAAGGCGACAACACAGAGGAACTCTCAATGAAAGCACCAATGTCGGTGTCAAAACCGGCGGATCTTGGGTAGGGGGTCCCGAACTGTGCGTCTAGGCGGATGGTAACAGGAGACAAGGGACACGATGTTTTTACCCAGGTTCGGGCCCTCTCGATGGAGGTAAAACCCTACTCCTGCTTGATTAATATTGATGATATGGGTAGTACAAGAGTAGATCTACCACGAGATCGGAGTGGCTAAACCCTAGAATCTAGCCTATGGTATGATTGTTGTTCGTCCTACGGACTAAAACTCTCCGGTTTATATAGGCACCGGAGAGGACTAGGGTTACACAGAGTCGGTTACAATGGGAGGAGATCTTCATATCGTATCGCCAAGCTTGCCTTCCACGCCAAGGAAAGTCCCATCCGGACACGGGACTGAGTCTTCAATATTGTATCTTCATAGTCCGAGAGTCCGGCCAAAGGCCATAGTCCAGCCATCCGGACACCCCCTAATCCAGGACTCCCTCACTCCTTCTTCGGCAGATAGCCGGTTTTTACAAAATCATCAAGAGTACTATCAGTGACGATGGATGGGACCCAGTTGCATGAAGTGCTTGTTTTGGGCGGCATTGTGAAGAAGAAAACCTAACAAAGAGTGAAATTGTTGGTTCAAATTTAAGCCGAATGAAAAACATTACAGTGCATATTCAAGATGGCGGCTTATAAAGGGGCCTAATGGTATATGGCTAATTATGTCAAGTTATTTAAGCCGCCATAAGTGCCATGAGCAGTCAAGTTGTCTAACCGCCATGAGTGGTTAAGGTTATCAATTGAGCATTCCAATTTTAAGCCGGTGATAAGAGTCGCCATGCCTAGGTGGACCTAACAAAATACAGTTTTTGCCTAAGTGTTACACAAACAAGTTTCACAGGCTGCAACTATTATTTTGGATCAACGACTGTTCAGGAAAAGGAAATAATCTAGACCTAAAAAACCAGTTCAGATAAGTTCGTGAGTTCTAATGAGGCCTCTTTACAGAAAAAGGGATCCGCTAGTATAAAAAATGGATGCAAAACAACTACCGCATGAGTTCTATATTACTCTTGGATGAAAAGAGGCCGCGATGGAGGAACTATGAAGAAACAGTGAAGAACACGAAGAACAGGCAGAAACCCTAATGCAGATCTAAGGTGCAGGAAGGCAGGAACTTACAGCTGCAGATCTACTGCGGAAGGTCGCCGCCGTTCTCTGGATCGACTCAGGTCGATGCAGCGGCCGAGGTTGAGGAAGACGAGGTGCTCTTCGGCGGCGGCAGAGCTCCAGCGGCAGAAGGGTTGCGAGAGGAGGAAGACGCTGGAAAGAGGGAGAATGAGGAGAGACTGGTCGTGCCTATTTATAAGGAAAGTCTCTTAGGTGGGCGCGAAAAACGAGGAGGCCAAAATATGGTTATCCAGCTACCAGGACGCCTTGATTCTCGGGATGGTCATTATGATAAGGATCCGTTGAGATATGTTGGACAAAGTGCGAATTAAAGATAGATGACCTCATGGCGGGTTATGATGACCCACAAGTGCAGGGGATCTATCGTAGTCCTTTCGATAAGTAAGAGTATCAAACCCAACGAGGAGCAGAAGGAAATGATAAGCGGTTTTCAGTAAGGTTTTCTCTGCAAGCACTGAAATTGTAGGTAATAGATAGTTTTGTGATAAGATAAATAGTAACGAGTAATAAGTAAATAAAGTAAATAAAGTGCAGCAAGGTGGCCCAATCCTTTATGTAGCAAAGGATAAGGCTGGACAATTTCTAATAATGAGAAAGGAGCTCCCGAGGACACATTGGGAATTATCGTCAAGCTAGTTTTCATCACGCTCATATGATTCGCGTTCGGTACTTTGATAATTTGATATGTGGGTGGACCGGTACTTGGGTACTGCCCTAACTTGGACAAGAATCCCACTTATGATTAACCCCTATTGCAAGCATCTGCAACTACAAAAAGAAGTATTAAGGTAAACCTAACCACAGCATTAGACATATGGATCCATATCAACCCCTAACGAAGCAACACATAAACTAGGGTTTAAGCTTCTGTCACTCTAGCAACCCATCATCTACTTATTACTTCCCCATGCCTTCCTCTAGGCCCAAATAATGGTGAAGTGTCATGTAGTCGACGTTCACATAACACCACTAGAGAAAAGACAACATACATCTCATCAAAATATCGAACGAATACCAAATTCACATGACTACTAATAGCAAGACTTCTCCCATGTCCTCAGGAACAAACGTAACTACTCACAAAGCATATTCATGTTCATAATCAGAGGAGTAATAATATGCATAAAGGATCTGAACATATGATCCTCCACCAAGTAAACCAATTAGTATCAACTACAAGGAGTAATCAACACTACTAGCAACCCACAAGTACCAATTTGTGGTTTTGATACAAGATTGGATACAAGAGATGAACTAGGGTTTGAGAGGAGATGGTGCTCGTGAAGATGTTGATGGAGATTGATCCCCTCCCGATGAGAGGATCGTTGGTGATGACATTGGTGATGATTTCCCCCTCCCAGAGGGAAGTGTCCCCGGCAGTACAGCTGCGCCAGAGCCCTAGATTGGTGCCGCCAAGGTTCCGCCTCGTGGCGGCGGAGTTTCGTCCCGTAAGCTTGCCCATGATTTTTTCCAGGGTAAAAGTGATGATATAGCAGAAGATGGACGTTGGAGGCCCACCAGGGGGCCCAGGAGATAGGGGGCGCGCCCTATAGGGGGGGGGCACCCCCTGTCTCCTGGACAGGGTGTGCCCCCCCTGGCCTATTTCTTTCGCTCAGAAATTCTTAATAGTTCCAAAAAAGTTGTTTCGTGGAGTTTCGGGACTTTTGGAGTTGTGCAGAATAGGTTTCCAACGTTTGCTCCTTTTCCAACCAGAATTCCAGCTGTCGGCATTCCCCCTCTTCATGGTAAACCTTGTAAAATAAGATAGAATAGCCATAAGTATTGAGATATAATGTGTAATAACATCCCATAATGCAATAAATATTGATATAAAAGCATGATGCAAAATGGACGTATCAACTCCCCCAAGCTTAGACCTCACTTGTCCTCAAGCGGAAACCGAAATCGAAAAATATGTTCGCATGTTTAGAGATAGAGGTGTCAATAAAAATAAAATACGGACATGAGGGCATCATGATCATTCTAATAACAACAACAAATATAGATTTTGTCATATGATTCCCTATGCTCAAGTAACAAGCAATTCACAATGTCAAGTATGGTTCAAAAACTTCATTGAGAACTAACAAACTATAATCTCAGTCATTGAAGCAATTGCAATTTATCATAACCTCATAAAGATTCAATAATAGAGCTTTTCAACAAGCTCACATACTCAACTATCTCGTAGTCTCCTACAATTGCTAACACTCACGTAGTACTTGTGGTTATAGAGTTTCAGCCGGACACTAAGAAAGATAGGGGCTTATTGTGTTGCCTCCTCACATATTCACCTTTAGGTGATGTCAACAATAATAGCCCAAGCTAACTTACATCCAATTGGATATATATATATCATGATCTTTCAAACACGAGGATCTTGCCAAAGGATACAAATAAAAGGGGAAAGGTGAGGATCACCTTGACTCAAACATAAAGTAAAAACATAAAGTAAAAGATAGGCCCTTCGCAGAGGGAAGCAAAGGTTGTCATGCGCGTTTAGGGTTGATTCATAAAATCTTAATGCAAAAGAACGTCACTTTATATTGCCCCTTGTATGTGGACCTTTATTATGCAGTCTGTCGCTTTTATTACTTCCACAACAAGTTCGCACAAAGCTTATTTTCTCTGCACTAATAAGTCATACATATTTAGAGAGCAATTTTTATTGCTTGCACTAATGACAACTTACTTGAAGGATCTTACTCAATCCATAGGTAGGTATGGTGGACCCTCATGGCAAAACTGGGTTTAAGGATATTTGGAAGCACAAGTAGTATTTCTACTTGGTGCTAGGAATTTGGCTAGCATGAGGGGGAAAGGCAAGCTCAACATGTTTGGAAGGTCAATGACAATATACTTTAACTGAGATGTCGGAAAACATAAACCATTACGTTGTCTTCCTTGTCCAACATCAACTCTTTTAGCATGTCATACTTAATGAGTGCTTCACAATCATAAAAGGTGTCCAAGATAATATATCTATATGAGAACCCCTCTTTCCTTATCACTTCCTATTAATTGCAACGATGACCAAGGCTACGTTCATCAACTCTCAAAAAAATTTATGCCTCATACTTTCTATGTGTGAAGTTATTACTATCCATAAGATCAATATGAACTCTTTTATTCTTTCTACTTTCTCAAGATCATAGCACATAGCAAAGCCCTTGACTCAACACTAAACTTTATTATAGATAGCACACGGAGTTGATTACATAAAGAGATCATAATGCAAAACTCAAACTACTTGATCAAGACACTACTAAAAGGATCAAACTAAATAAAGCGGTAAAGATAGGAGTGTGATGGTGATACGATACCGGGGCACCTCCCCCAAGCTTGGCAGTTGCCAAGGGGAGTGCCCATACCCATGTGATTATTTCCTCGGAGGTGGTGAAGTGGGGGTTGCTGCATTTTTCTTCTCTAGCTTGCGTCTGAGGCTAAAATTTTCCTCCCTCAGATCCTCATTCTTGAGCTCAAGTGTCATTATCTTTTTGCATAATGGCGCCTTGCTGTCCTACAGAAAACATGGTGGGATAGATTGAACCTTAGGGAAGCTTGACTTCTTGAACTCCACATGCATATCGCCAGGTTGAGGTAGTGGATCGTCCTCTTCATCGAAGCTTGTCTCCTCCTTCCCCTTTGGATCATAGTCTTCTTCTTCCTCCGTGGTCCAGCCATAATGCTCCACATCCCCATAAACTTTTGGGTTTGCGATATAATCAACTATGTAGCTCTCCCCCTCAGAATCTTGGGATGACATCTTGTTCCAAACCTGCAAAAGGAACAGCTCGAAACGAAAACAGAGGATATTTGCGTGATACAGTGATCAAAACCTTCAGGAATATATATAATGATTTTTTACCGACCAAAATATGTAACATACAAGAAAACGGAGTCCGGGAGGCACACGAGGTGCCCACGAGACATGGGGCGCGCCCTACAGGGGGGCGCCCTCCACTCTCATGGGAGCCTCGTGTCCCTTTCGGACTACTTCTTTCTTCCTAAAATTCTTAAATAATCCAAAACTGATAAAAATTGCCATTGGAGTTGTTTTGGAGTCGGTTTACTTACCGTACCACATACCTATGCCTTTTCGGAGTCTGGAACGTACTGGAAAGTGTCCCTTATGTATTCCTCAGGGGTTACGGTTTCAATAATATTAGTTTCAACATTGATAGGATTACCCTAAATATAGTGTTTAATTCTTTGACCGTTTACCACCCTCGGATTCGTGCCTTCGAAGTTGTTGATTTTTATAGCACCAGAACGATAGACCTCCTCGATTATGTAGGGACCTTCCCATTTTGAGAGAAGTTTTCCTGCAAAAAATCTTAAACGAGAGTTGAATAATAACACATAATCTCCTATGTTAAACTCACGCTTTTGTATCCTCTTATCATGCCAGCGTTTGACTTTTTCTTTGAAAAGCTTGGCGTTCTCATATGCTTGGGTTCTCCATTCGTCAAGTGAGCTAATATCAAATAACCTCTTCTCACCGACAAGTTTAAAGTCATAATTGAGCTCTTTGATTGCCCAATATGCCTTATGTTCAAGTTCAAGAGGTAAATGACACGCTTTTCCATAAACCATCTTATAAGAAGACATACCCATAGGATTTTTGTATGCAGTTCTATAGGCCCATAATGCATCATCAAGTTTTTTGGACCAATTCTTTCTAGATCTATTCACATTCTTTTGCAAAATTAATTTGAGCTCTCTATTGCTCAACTCTACTTGACCACTAGACTACAGATGATAAGGAGATGCTATTCTATGATTGACATCGTACTTAGCAAGCATCTTACGGAAAGCACCATGAATAAAATGTGAACCACCATCAGTCATAAGATATCTAGGGACTCCAAACCTCGGAAAAATAACTTCTTTAAGCATTTTAATAGAAGTGTTATGATCAGCACTACTAGTTGGAATAGCTTCTACCCACTTAGTAACATAATCAACAGCAACTAAAATATGTGTATAACCATTAGAGGCAGGAAAAGGTCCCATATAATCAAAGCCCCAAACATCAAACGGTTCAATAACAAGAGAGTAATTCATAGGCATTTCTTGACGTCTACTAATGTTACCTATTCTTTGACATTCATCACAAGATAAGACAAACTTACGAGCATCTTTGAAGAGAGTAGGCCAATAAAAACCAGATTGTAGTACCTTGTGTGCAGTTCTATCTCCAGCGTGGTGTCCTCCATAAGATTCAGAATGACACTTACGTAGAATCTGTTCCTGTTCATGCATAGGCACACAACGTCTAATAACACCATCTACTCCTTCTTTATAAAGGTGTGGATCATCCCAGAAGTAATGTCTTAAATCATAAAAGAACTTTTTCTTTTGCTAGTATGTGAAACTAGGCGGTATAAATTTAGCAACAACGTAATTAGCATAATCAGCATACTAAGGAGCAATACGAGAAGCATTGACGACCGCTAATTGTTCATCAGGAAAGCTATCATTAATAGGCAGTGGGTCATCAAGAACATTCTCTAACCTAGACAAGTTATCTGCAACGGGGTTCTCAGCTCCTTTTCTATCAATAATATGCAAGTCAAATTCTTGGAGCAAGAGAACCCATCTAATGAGTCTAGGCTTAGCATCTTTCTTTTCCATAAGATATTTAATAGCAGCATGATCAATGTTTATAGTAACTTTGGAATCAACAATATAAGGTCTAAACTTATCACATGCAAACACAACTGCTAAGAACTCTTTTTCCGTAGTAGCATAATTTCTCTGGGCAGTATCAAGAGTCTTACTAGCATACTGGATAACATTCAAATTATTATCAACTCTTTGCCCAAGAACAACACCTACAGCATAATCACTAGCATCGCACATAATTTCAAAGGGTAAATTCCAATCAGGTGGCTGAACAATAGGTGCAGTGATCAAAGCTTTCTTAAGTGTTTCAAAAGCTTCTACACAATCATCATCAAAGACAAAAGGAATATCTTTTTGCAATAAATTAGTCAGAGGCCTAGAGATTTTAGAAAATTCCTTAATGAACCTCCTATAAAAACCGGCATGACCAAGGAAACTTCTTATACCTTTTATGTCCTTGGGACATGACATCTTTTCAATAGCATCAACTTTGGCTTTATCAACTTCAATACCTCTCTCGGAGATCTTGTGCCCCAAGACAATGCCTTCGTTAACCATAAAGGGACACTTTTCCCAATTTAGGACGAGACTAGTGTCTTCGCAACTCTGCAAAATTCGATCAAGGTTGCTCAAACAATCATCAAAAGAGGATCCATAGACGGAGAAGTCATCCATGAATACCTCACAAATCTTTTCACAATAATCAGAGAATATAGCCATCATGCATCTTTGTAAGGTAGCAGGTGCATTACATAAACCAAAAGGCATATGTCTATAAGCAAAAGTACCAAAAGGGCAAGTAAAAGTAGTTTTAGATTGATCCTTCGCTGACACAGGTATCTGAGAGAAACCAGAATAACCATCTAGAAAGCAAAAATGTGTGTGTTTGGATAGCCTTTATAGCATTTGATCAATAAAAGGTAAAGGGTAATGATCTTTCTTAGTAGCTTTATTCAACTTACGGAAATCAATTACCATCCTATAACCTGTAATAATTCTTCGCGGGATCAATTCATCTTTATCATTAGGAACGACGGTAATACCTCCCTTCTTAGGGACACAATGGACATGGCTTACCCATTCACTATCGGCAACGGGATAAATAATACCTGCCTCAAGGAGCTTTAGTATCTCCTTTCTTACCACTTCCTTCATCTTGGGATTTAATCGTCTTTGAGGATCTCTAACTGGTTTGGCATCTTTCTCCACTGAAATCTTGTGTTGACATAATGTGGGACTAATGCCCTTAAGATCATCCAGAGTATATCCAGTAGCTGCACGGTGCTTCTTCAGAGTTTTCAGTAATCTTTCTTCTTCTTTCTCTGAAAGGTTAGCACTAATAATAACATGATATATTTCTTTTTCATCGATATAAGCATACTTAAGATTATCAGGTAATGGTTTGAGTTCAAACACGGGATCACCCTTGGGTGGAGGGGGATCCCCAAGAATTTCAACGGGAAGGTTATGTTTCAGCATAGGTTCCTGTTTAAGGAACACTTCATCTATTTCTTCCTTTCCTTCATAAACATATCGTTTTCATGGTCTAGAAAATATTGTTCTAAAGGATCAGTTGGAGGAACAACAATGGAAGCAAGACCAACAATCTCATCCTTACTAGGTGGTTCCCTTTCATGAGGTTGTCTACTAAACTTAGCAAAATTAAACTCATGAGACATACCATCTATGCCAACAGTGACAATATTCCTTTCACAATTAATCTTAGCACTAGCAGTATTCAAGAAGGGCCTACCAAAAATAATGGGACAAAAGGCATCTTGTGGGGAAGCAAGAACAAGAAAATCAGCAGGGTATTTAACCTTCCCACACAAAACTTCAACATCTCTAACAATCCCAATAGGTTTAATGGTATCCCTATTAGCAAGCTTAATAGTAACATCAATGTCTTCTAATTCAATGGGTGCAATGTCGTGCATAATTTCTTTATAAAGATCATAAGGTATCGCACTAGCACTAGCACCCATATCATATAAGCCATGGTAACAATGACCTCCTATTTTAACAGAAATAATAGGCGTGCCTACGACAGGTCTATGTGTCTTAGTATCAGGTCTAGCAATATTAGCAGTCTCACCCAAGAAAGAAATAACATGCCCGTCTAAGTCCTCATCCAAGAGATCTTTAACCATAGCAATACTAGGTTCAACATTAATTTGCTCAAGATGTGTATAAGTCCTAGTATTACTCTTACGAACAACAGTCGAAGCTTTAGCATGATCCTTTATCCTAACAGGAAAATGAGGTTTTTCAACATAAGCAGTAGGAACAATAGCATCACTATAGGTAATAATCTTTTCTTCGACTGTAATAGGTGCAACTAATTTCACTTCAATAGGAGGATTATATTTAAACCACTTCTCCTTAGGGAGATCAACGTGAGTAGCGAAAGATTCACAAAAAGTAGCTACTATCTCAGAGTCAAGTCCATACTTAGCGCTAAATCCACGAAAATATTGGTATCCGTAAAAGATTTAACACAATCAAACTTAGGTGTCATACCTGACTCCTTACCATTGTCGGAACCCCAACCTTCAGAGTTGCATTTAATTCTTTCCAATAAGTCCCATTTGAAATCAATAGTCTTTAGCATATAAGAACCAGCACAGGAAGTATCAAGCAGGTTGCGATTATTAAGAGAAAGCCGAGCATAGAAATTTTGAATAATCATTTCCCGAGAGAGCTCATGATTGGGGCATGAATATAACATTGACTTAAGCCTCCCCCAAACTTGAGCGATGCTTTCTCCTTCGCGAGGCCAGAAATTATATATGTAATTACGATCACGATAACAAGATGCATAGGATAGAACTTCTGGTGAAATTCCAACTTCAATCGCTTATAATTCCAAGATCTTGTATCATCACATAGCCTATACCATGTCATTGCATCTCCCTTCAAAGATAAAGGGAAGACCTTCCTTTTGACAACATCATCGGGAATACCAAGTCCCACCCACCAAAAGCGCTACACTCCCCGGCAATGGCGCCAAAAAAGAGTCTTGATGACCCACAAGTGTAGGGGATCTATCATAGTCCTTTAGATAAGTAAGAGTGTCGAACCCAACGAGGAGCAGAAGGAAATGATAAGCGGTTTTTAGTAGGGTTTTCTCTGCAAGCACTGAAAGTGTAGGTAATAGATAGTTTTGTGATAAGATAAATAGTAATGAGTAACAAGTAAATAAAGTAAATAAAGTGCAGCAAGGTGGACCAATCCTTTATGTAGCAAAGGATAAACCTGGAAAATTTCTAATAATGAGAAAGGAGCTCCCGAGGACACATTGGGAATTATCGTCAAGCTAGTTTTCATCATGCTCATATGATTCGCGTTCGGTACTTTGATAATTTGATATGTGGGTGGACCGGTACTTGGGTACTTCCCTAACTTGGACAAGCATCCCACTTATGATTAACCCCTATTGCAAGCATCCACAACTACAAAAAGAAGTATTAAGGTAAACCTAACCAGAGCATTAGACATATGGATCCATATCAACCCCTAACGAAGTAACGCATAAACTAGAGTTTGAGCTTCTATCACTCTAGCAACCCATCATCTACTTATTACTTCCCCATGCCTTCCTCTAGGCCCAAATAATGGTGAAGTGTCATCTAGTCGACATTCACATAACACCACTAGAGGAAAAGACAACATACATCTCATCAAAATATCGAACGAATACCAAATTCACATGACTACTAATAGCAAGACTTCTCCCATGTCCTCAGGAACAAATGTAACAACTCACAAAGCATATTCATGTTCATAATCAGAGGAGTAATAATATGCATAAAGTATCTGAACATATGATCTTCCACCAAGTAAACCAACTAGTATCAACTACAAGGAGTAATCCACACTACTAGGAACCCACAAGTACCAGTTTGTGGTTTTGATACAAGATTGGATACAAGAGATGAACTAGGGTTTGAGAGGAGATGGTGCTGGTGAAGATATTGATGGAGATTGACCCCCTCCCGATGACAGGATCGTTGGTGATGACGTTGGTGATGATTTCCCCCTCCCAGAGGGAAGTTTCCCCGGCAGAACAGCTCCGCCAGAGCCCTAGATTGGTTCCGCCAAGGTTCCGCCTCGTGGCGGCGGAGTTTCGTCCCGTAAGCTTGCCCACGATTTTTTCTAGGGTAAAAGTGATGATATAGCAGAAGATGGACGCCGGAGGCCCACCAGGGGGCCCAGGAGATAGGGGGTGCGCCCTACAGGGGGGGGGGGGGCGCCCCCTGTCTCCTGGACAGGGTGTGGGCCCCCTGGCCTATTTCTTTCGCTCAGAATTTTTTAATAATTCCAAAAAGTTGTTTCGTAGAGTGTCAGGACTTTTGGAGTTGTGCAGAATAGGTTTCCAACATTTGCTCCTTTTCCAGCCAGAATTTCAGCTGCCATCATTCCCCCTCTTCATGGTAAACCTTGTAAAATAAGAGAGAATAGCCATAAGTATTGAGATATAATGTGTAATAACAGCCCATAATGCAATAAATATTGATATAAAAGCATGATGCAAAATGGACGTATCAGGTTACCACAGATCCAGAGGATGACGTCATGGCGGGTTACAATTTTTTTGTACAAACAAAGAGCAGAAGATTTTTTCTAAGTGTTGAAGATTGACATGAACCATTTCAAATCAATATGGGGCCTAATGTTGGGGATATAACTATTAGGTATGACCCACCCAGGAGGGGCCGGGTTATACCTATGATGATTCTTGAAGCCCAAGACAAAGCTTGAAGATGGCGGGTTAGTTAAGGGCCCAAAGCCCAAGGGCGACTTAAGGCCCGTAGAGATAAACCGCCATATGTACATAACTTGTATTGTAAGGCAAGAATAGTTAGGGACCGAGCCGGACTGTTTATGAGTCGGCCGGGACTTTGTGAGATGCTGGGCATCGACCTCTGTATATAAAGGGATGACCCGGCGGCGGTTCAGGGCAAGTAACATCAGATCGAGAGCTAGGTTAAGCAATTTCGCTCCCTGGTAATCGGGACATAAGCAATCCCACCTCAAACTGGATTAAGCCATTACCTTCAGTGCAAGGGGCCAAACTAGTATAAACTCCCGTGTCCTTTGTCCCGTTTTAACCCCTTTAAGCTTCCTAGTTGCGATGGCTCCACAACTAAGTCCTTTCACTAGGACATCTGCCGTGACAATTCCACGACACTCGCTATACTTCTGAAAATAGGCATTCAACTTCTATAATGTATACTCTACTATTGTTGTCATCGGCAATGCACGGATACCCTTTAGCACCATGTTGAAACATTCAGCCACGTTGTTTGTCATGTCACTAACCTCACTCAGTCGTTGTCAAAAGCCCGTGCCCACTTCCCTTTATCGGCAAGGTTCCTATTTAGGAAATCTTCGCCACCATTGTTTGCTTTGGCATACACCCACAATTTCTCAAAATGTCTAGTGGTGTATGCGAGACAACAATGATGGAGAAGGACAGAAAATTCCTTGTCTCTGCATGCCCGGTAAAAGTTAGACACAAAATGCCTCATGCACCATCTATGATGCACGCGAGGATGTCCTGGAATGTCAATCTCCACTGCATTGAGCATCCCTGGGTGGATGTCCGAGATGATGCAAACCTCTCTTTGAGGTCCAATTACATTGGTCCTCACTAGACTAAGAAACCACTCCCGGTTGTCATTGTTCTCCGCCGACACCAAAGCGAAAGCCAATGGAATCAATTTGTCACCACTGTCATTAGTAACAGTGATCAAGAATGTTCCCTTGAACTGGCTGGTCAGAATGTGCCATCCACGGACATAACCGACCTACAATGCTTTAAGGCCCTAATGCATGGCTCAAAGGTCCAGAGTGCACGTCCAAATATTCGAACGGGCGCATCATTGTATATCCTAGTTCTCATGCCATCTGGCTCCACCACATAGAACATGCCCGGATTTTCTGTCGCCATTGCTTTTAACACCATCGCGGGGTGGTTGTATGATTGTTCCCAGCCACCTTACAATATCTCAAAGTCAGCTTGCTTAGCCTTCCATGCCTTCCTATACTTCACCGTATACCCAAACACCTCCTTCACCATCTGATGCGGAGCATCCCACGTTCATCCCCATGTACACTCCAACTACTCTCCAAGCCCCAAGAGGACATATGACGAGACCTCAAACATACGCCATTGGACACAAGGTGAACTCTCTCCTCTCCGAATCATCACTTTCCACATGTGAGACATGGCTACTACCTCGAACATATGTGCTATGCATGACCAGGAACCAAGAGGAAGGCCATGGAATAGCTACGAGCATTGGACGATACGGCAAGGACAACAAGCACGAGGGACAAGAGGAAGAGCTGCCAGGAAGCTACAGCTCTCAGACTTCCGACGACCTCCGGATGACCGACGATCTTCGGACGTCCGACGCTTGGAGACTCCACCAACCAGATCAACTCCAGCCGAGGCAACCTACAACGCCTGGACGACCGCCCGACACCGGACATCCGACACTCATTAGCTCCCGGACGACCGACACCGAACAGACGTCCAACACTATCGAACCAGAGCCAAAACATCAGAAGTCCAAAGACTTCCGGACGACCGGAAGCCCGCGAGCCACCGAACGGCCGAGAATTGTCGGACATTCGACGCCTGTCTGCGCACAGCAATCGGGCCTGAGGCCCATGTATCCCTCTCCCACTTACCCCTTCGTGGACCTAGACTATAAATATCCCCCTACCTCCTCCTAGCTAGGGTTAGCATTGTGATAGCTCATATTTGAGATAGAGTTTTGCTCATCCATACGGATCTACTCCTCGTGAGAGACCGCGACCTCTTTGGAGAAGATCCATCTTGGATTCAAGACCCCTTTCATGGGATGACCCTCAAGACCTCCTCCTGGAGATGAACTAGCTATTTTTATCGTCCTTTGTTTACCTTGAATCTTGTATCACTCTTTGTGTTTCGAGGATCTAGCATATGTGTGACCACATCTTGTTGGTTGAGTGATTTCTCTTCTGTTTCCCCTCGTATTCCCCTTGTTTTCCCCCTCGCGTTCATCGTGTTATTCGTAGGATCCCCTCCAATCATGAAAAATCGGGCATCTAGGGTTCTACTCTACATCATATTGGTATCATGTGCCACGTTGATCACGTATTTGGAGTTCCTACCCCTTGTTTTCTAGCTTGATTGTGTTGTGTTCTTCCCCAATTTCAAAAATCCCCAGCAAAAATAGCCCCAATTTTTTTGTGATTTGTTGTTTTGATGATGTTTTGTTGATTTTGATCAATGTATTTGCTTGGTTTTGAGTGGATCTAGCATCTCCCCAAGTTCCCCACTTTCCATCCATGAAATATTATCAATTTTGATTCTGAAATCTCCATTTTCCGCCCAAAATCGCGTCCGAAACTCGGATCTCGAGTTAACCCCGACCCACCGGACGACGGACGTTTTTCCGAACGTCTGGAGCCCCTGGAACCATCGGATGACCGACACTTACGGGACGTCCGACACACCTGATCTAGTACCAAAACATCGGATTTCCGAACATTTTTGGACGTCCATCCCATGCTTTAGCCACCAGTCATCGTCCTTATCGGACGTCCGACCCCTGTGAAAACCGACTTCGGCTGATTTTTGTTTCGGCCATAACTAATTCATCCAAACTCCGATTTTGATGTTCTTTAGCTCGTTTTGAAGCTATTGACATCCCCTATCACACAAAAATTCTTCCGACATCATTTGACTCCATCAATTTTTTGGAATTTTGGCATCTTTGCCTAGGGCTTCCACCACATCATCCTCATTACCACCACCGACTTCCGCAACGTAACCCATTTTGTTCCCCATAGCATTAGTGGTTGCTTGAGTAGTGATTTGAGTCTCCTAAGGTGTTTCGGCTACTTAGGGACAGTTGCTTCTTCACCAACCACCACCATTTCCGCATAACCTTGCCCACCATACCCTACCACCCCAACATAACCCAATTTTGTTTGAGCTTGTTTGAGTTGTGGCTTGTGTCTCCTAAGGTGTTTCGGCTACTTAGGGATGATAACTTCAACTCCGACACGTGTATATCCCATCATTCCACTTCCGCATTGCCAAGTGCAAATCACCTCCGCTTTCCGCTACCACCATTTGACATTTGACATTTGAGATTTTGAGTTTGCGATTTTCCCATTTTCTAAGGTGTTTCGGCTAATTAGGAATGGGTATACATCAAGAACACCACCACTCATCATCGCCACGAGGTCATCATCGACATTGACCACTTCACCATTTTGAAAACAACAAACATAAGCAAGGAACGGTGTAACATCCCAATTTCCAATTTGGATGTTATACATAGATCATCATATGCATATCATATTATTTTTGAATTTTGTTGTGATCCTAGAAATCTTAAGCAACTCAAGGACCCAAGGAGAGAGTTGGACGTTTCACAAAAAAATCATATTTGAATTTAGTTCAAATTTGAAAAGAGGATCAATTTGATTTTATTATTTTTCTCTCCAGTTATTTCCAATAATAAAAATAAAGAAGAGAAGATAATATGACTTCTTCGGCAAAAGAGAAATATTGGAGAGAGAATTTTAAAATCAAATTATTTTTTATTTGTATTTTATTTGCTATTTTATTTGAATTAGAGAAAACTTGCATTTTTGAAAATTGCATTTTAATCCAAAAAATGTTCATCTTGTCCTAAATATTTAGTTTAGACGACGAAAACTGTTCTGAAAATTTTAGATTTTTTTAATACTTTTCAGTATTTTTATATTTTTTCGGTTTAGTTGGTTCAGTAGTTTAGATTGGTTTTTTAGGTTAATCTAATTAACGACGTTCATTCGTTTATATTGTTTAATGAACGGTTTCGTTCGTTTAGTTCTCTTAATGAAGGTTCAGTCAGTAGATTTTTCTTTTTAGTTTAATTTTCGGCCAGGGACCTATCCACGAATAGTTTTATCGTGATTTAGCCCCTGATCTTCAAACTAGCGTAACTTTTTTGCTCGTTTGTCCAAATTAGATGAAACCAGCGCATAAATCTTCGTAACGATCTCTTATTTCCAGTTAACCAACTTGAACATGATTTTGACAATTTAAAATTTGAGTTTAGTTCTGATTAGTAAACGATCTTGATTCGTTCGTATCTGGAGTTTCATTTGTCCGTTCGAGTTGTTTCTTTTTGCATATCGTAGCTAATCGCATTTACCTGCTGTTAAGATCTAATACACATGATAATAATGCTGTTAGGTTTTGTTTTCTGTTTAGTTTAGCCGTTTGCTTGTTTCGTTTTTGATTTGGATCTTTTCTCGTTTTCTCGTTGTTTCGTTTGAGTGATTGCTTATGTATGCTACTTTTTGTCTACACTAGATTACCCAGAGTGCAGAGCTTGTTACTATGAATCTCTAGAATTTGTAGATTGTCAGCAAGGCAAGTTACACTTTGATCATACTCTTCTATACCCAGTTTTTACTATGCATTAGTAATGCTCCTCAAATATTGCATGAGTAGGATTGGGAACATGTGGTTTGGTTGTAGTATTATGAGGTAGGAACCTAATACCTTTTGATCACCCCGGAAATATACATTATGCTTTATTAATGCTTAGCCATGCTCGTAGACGGGGATTGGATCGTGATTCACATGGAAGTTATGAGAGTTGTTAATCTTAGATAACATTAAGGTGGCAACTTTAATACATATCTGGGTGGATTGGTTGGGGGCACCTAAGGAACCCAGTGTTGTCCATTAAGGGAAATCCCAGGGTATCCGTGTGATTTTTCCTCGATTCGCCACCCAGGCTCGAAGGGATCATATGATATTTCATGACTAGAGACTTTCATGTGTAGCCACAAGCCATTATGGGCTCTGGCATAGTTGAGTAAGTTGTATGAGCTCTCGAAGAGGTGGACTAGCATATGTAGAGGGAAAGTAGGTGTACCGGTCTGCCCGGAGTAGAGACTTAATGCTTCAGAAAGACTATGTCTCGATCTTCCGATCATGGATGCGGTCGAGTCTTGTGGGGAAAAGTGTGCAACCTCTGCAGAGTGTATAAACTAATCATGGTTAGTCGTGTCCCCGGTTATGGACATCTTGAGTATCTGGAATTGGATATTATTGTTGATCTCATTACTCTTTAATTAATTGATTTGGGTTAGTGATGATACTTGTTTAATTGGGATTTGAGTTGGGGAAACCTTCTCAAATATTGGAACAACTTGGGTGTAGTTAAATAATTTTATTCCTTTGTTGTAGGGAAAAACTAGCTTTATGCAAAAATCATAAACTTAGAGCCTCCACCAGCCAAATATTGCATGTAGATATAGTTCTTGCATTCATTGCTTTATAGTGTAACTCTGCCAGCATATTCAATGTGCTGACCTACACGGTTGCAACGTCTCATGTTGCAGACTACTCAGACGACGAATAAGGTGTGATAGGTCATTGTCTTGCACTCAGCTATGCCTTTGGAGTTGATGGACTCATTTACCTTCGAAGCTTCCGCAGTTATTTAGTTTAGATGGCCTTCAGCCATGATATTTTTGTGTAATCATACTCTTTATGAGGACACGATGTAATAAGTGTGTGGTTGAACTCTTTTATAATTCCTTGAGTACTATGTGTGTCAGCATTACCGATCCAGGGATGACACTGAAGCACAGAGACTTCGGTCCATTGGGATCGTGGTCGCTACAAGATGGTATCAGAGCACACGCTGACTGTAGGACGCGACCACTAGAATAAGCCACATGAATTCTCTTCTTTTCTCATTTCTAATTCTCCTCTATTTCTAATCTATAGATGGAGGACCCCAGGAACAAGTTCACTCAGCCAGATGACGACACCCTTTCGGACGACACTTGAAGGAAGTCACTAAGTACTTGAACATTGAACTACCAAGCTTCACTGGGACTTTCTCTGCAACTGTACCAGAAGAGGAGCGCTGGAAGATCAAAGTCTGGGTACCCGGGATGACGTTCGCGCCAACAACTGAGCCTATTGATTTCTACCTAGATGCACCAAGCTGTAGTTTAGCGTAGAGCATGGCAGCCCATATCACCTTTGGATGCATATGTGATGTGTATCACAAGGAGCTGGAAAACACTATCTACCAAATATGTGGATGCCGAGACGAAGAGTGGGAGATGATTTGTACCAGGAGGGATGGATCAATTGCAGCTTACATTCAAGAGATGGGTGATCATATTCATTGACAAGAGAATCAACTATGTTTCAACATGAAGAAGATCAAGAAGCTGATGAAGAAGAACAATGAGCTAAAATAGGAACTCAAGTTTACACGCGATGGATATGAGGAAGAAATTGTTGTACTACTGGAGAAGCATGAAGATCTGAAGAGGAAGCTAGGACTACCAGTGGAGAATCACAAGAGAGAACCATCAAAGGAGATTCATTCGGAGGACAACATCATCTTGGACGACACCGACACGGACAGTGATGCAAATGATGACAGTGATGATGACTACGTTGTTGAAGCTGGAGCAGATATCATGGAGTCTTCCTCTGATCAAAATTTCTAGACGACCACCATGTAACTAGTAGTATTCTTCCAAGTAGTTAGCAACGGTCGAGTTTGTAATCGTAGTTTAGATCATTTGTGTGAACCTTGTGTGCTATTGAATGAAGTGAATTGATTGTGTTGTCTCATGAGCATATGGGTAGTGAATCTCTCTTAGACCTTATTCTATTCTGTTTTCTCACCCCTTCTAACCCACCAGATGCCTCCGAGACACGACAATGGATTCATATTCCCACCGGATCTCACTCTGTTGATCCAGCAGCAGAATGCCTTGATGCAGATGCTAGTTCAAAACCAGAACCAAGGCAACAACAACAACAACAATAATCCACCGCCACCACCCCCTGTTGACAACCTAGCCCGTTTTATGAGGTTGAATCCGCTGGTGTTCTCTAGCAGCACCGAGCCGATTGTTGCATATGATTGGCTC
The DNA here is from genome assembly GCF_018294505.1 of Triticum aestivum. Lineage (NCBI taxonomy): Eukaryota > Viridiplantae > Streptophyta > Magnoliopsida > Poales > Poaceae > Triticum > Triticum aestivum. The sequence goes on from NC_057810.1 coordinate 142,065,439, forward strand.
CGCAAGATTGGAAGAGATCTGACCACTGCAGGATGCACAGATGTGGAGAGAGTGCGCTTTGCCGCATATCAGCTTGATGGACCCGCAACGTCTTGGTGGGAGAATTTTACCACCACTTACCCCATTGATACAATGACATGGGATCAGTTTCAGCAGGCTTTCCGCACCACCCATGTTTCAGCAGAAGCTATGAGCATGAAGAAGCGCGAGTTTTGCAACTTGTGCCAATGAGGTCGTACAGTGGGACAATATGTGGATGAGTTTAGCAAGTTAGCACGCTATGCCCCAGATGTCGCAAAGCAGGAGAAGTTTCTCTAGGGACTCAATGATGAGCTGAGTATGCAGTTGATGGTGGAAACCTTCAACAACTACCAGGAGTTCGTAAACAGGGCCCTCAAGATAGAAGGCAAGCAACAACAGATTGACAATCACAAGAGGAAGTATGGACAGGGGAGGAATACCTCTGGAGCTCAGCAGAAGCCGCGCTATACCCCGTACTTGGGAGGACATATACTCATTGATGACACACAAGTATAGGGGATCTATCGTAGTCCTTTCAATAAGTAAGAGTGTCGAACCCAATGAGGAGCAGAAGGAAATGACAAGCGGTTTTCAGTAAGGTATTCTCTCCAAGCACTGAAATTATAGGTAACAGATAGTTTTGTGATAAGATAATTTGTAACGAGTAACAAGCAATGAGAGTAAATAAAATGCAGCAAGGTGGCCCAATCCTTTTTCTAGCAAAGGACAAGCCCGGACAATTTCTTATAATGAGAAAAGCGCTCCCGAGGACACATGGGGATTATCATCAAACTAGTTTTCATCACGCTCATATGATTTGCGTTTGGTACTTTGATAATTTGATATGTGGGTGGACCGGTGCTTGGGTACTACCCTTACTTGGACAAGCATCCCACTTATGATTAACCCTTATTGCAAGCATCCACAACTACAAAAGAAGTATTAAGGTAAACCTAACCATAGCATGAAACTAATGGACCCAAATCAGCCCCTTACGAAGCAACACATAAACTAGTGTTTAAGCTTCTGTCACTCTAGCAACCCATCATCTACTTATTACTTCCCAATGCCTTCCTCTAGGCCCAAATAATCGTGAAGTGTCATGTAGTTGACGTTCACATAACACCACTAGAGGAGAGACAACATACATCTCATCAAAATATCGAACGAATACCAAATTCACATGACTACTAATAGCAAGACTTCACCCATGTCCTCAGGAACAAAAGTAACTACTCGCAAAGCATATTCATGTTCATAATCAGAGGAGTATTAATATGCATTAAGGATCTGAACATATGATCTTCCACCAAGTAAACCAATTAGCATCAACTATAAGGAGTAATCAACACTACTAGCAACCCACAGGTACCAATTTGTGGTTTTGATACAAGATTGGATACAAGAGATGAACTAGGGTTTTGAGAGGAGGTGCCGGTGAAGATGTTGATGGAGAATAACCCCCTCCCGATGAGAGGATCGTTGATGATGACGATGGTGAAGATTTCCCCCTCCCGGAGGGAAGTTTCCCTGGCAGAACAGCTCCGCCAGAGCCCTAGATTGGTTCCGCCAAGGTTCCGCCTCGTGGCGGCGGAGTTTCGTCCCGTAAGCTTGCTTATGATTTTTTTTCCAGGGTAAAAGCCTTCATATAGCAGAAGATCGGCACAGGAGGGCCACCAGGGGCCCCAGGAGACAGGGGGAGCGCCCCCCACTGTCCTGGCCAGGGTCTGGGCCCCCCTCTGGTGTTTTCTTCTCTCAATAATTCTTATTAATTCCAAAAGTGACTTCCGTGGAGTTTCAAGATTTTTGGAGCTGTGCAGAATAGGTTTCCAATATTTGCTCCTTTTCCAGCTAGAATTCCAGCTGCCGGCATTCTCCCTCTTCATGATAAACCTTGTAAAATAAGAGAGAATAGCCATAAGTATTGTGACATAACGTGTAATAACCGCCCATAATGCAATAAATATTGACATAAAAGCATGATGCAAAATGGACGTATCAACTCCCCCAAGCTTAGACCTCGCTTGTCCTCAAGTGGAAGCTGAAATCAAAAAATATGACCACATGTTTAGAGATAGAGGTGTCGATAAAAATATAATACGGACATGAGGGCATCATGATCAATCTTATAACAACGACATAAGTAGATTTTGTCATATGATTTCTTATGCTCAAGTAACAATCGATTCACAATGTCAAGTATGGTTCATAAACTTCACTGGGAACTAACAAACTATAATATCAGTCATTGAAGCAACTGCAATTTATGATAACATCCGAAAGAGTCAAGAATAGAGCTTTTCAGCAAGCCCACATACTCAACTATCATATAGTCTTCTACAATTGCTAACACTCACGCAATAATTATGGTTATGAAGTTTTAATCGGACACTGAGAAAGATAGGGGCTTATAAGTTTGCCTCCCAACGTATTCACCTTTGGGTGATGTCAACAATAATAGTTCATGCTAACTTACATCCAATTGGATATATATATCAGGATCTTACCAACACGAGGTGCTTGCCAAAGGATAAAATGAAAAAGGGAAAGGTGAAGATCACCCTGACTCTTGCATAAAGTAAAAACATAAAGTAAAAGATAGGCCCTTCGCAGAGGGAAGCAGAGGTTGTCATGTGCTTTTAGGGTTGAATACACAAAATCTTAATGCAAAAGAACATCACTTTATATTGTCACTTGTGATATGAACCTTTATTATGCAGTCCGTCGCTTTTATTACTTCCATATCACACGATCGTATAAAGCTTATTTTCTCCGCACTAATAAGTCATACATATTTAGAGAGCAATTTTTATTGCTTGCAACATGACAACTTACTTGAAGGATCTTACTCAATCCATAGGTAGGTATGGTGGACTCTCATGGCAAAACTGGGTTTAAGGATATTTGGGAGCACAAATAGTATCTCTAATTGGTGCAAGGAATTTTGGCTAGCATGATGGGGAAAGGCAAGCTCAACATGTTGGGAAGATCAATGACAATATACTTTAACTAAGATGTGAGAAAACATAAACCATTACGTTGTCTTCCTTGTCCAACATCAACTTTTTAGCATGTCATACTTAATGAGTGCTCACAATCATAAAAGATGTCCAAGATAGTATAATTAATGTGAAAACCTCTCTTTCCTTATTACTTCCTATTAATTGCAACGATGACCAAAACTATGTTTGTCAACTCTCAACAACTTTTATGCCTCGTACTCTTTATGTGTGAAGTCATTACTATCCACAAGGTCAATATGAACTCTTTTATTCTTTTTATTCTTTCTACTTCCTCAAGATCATAGTAAGAAAGCAAAGCCCTTGACTCAACACTAATCTTTCTTATAGATAGCTCACAGACTCGATTACAAAAAGAGATCACGGAGCAAAACTCAAGAACTACTTGATACCAAAACTTCAATCTACTAGATCAAGATATTACTAAAAGGATCGAACTAAGTAAAAACAGCAAAGATAGGAGTGTGATGGTGATACGATACTAGGGCACCTCCCCCAAGCTTGGCAGTTGCCAAGGGGAGTGCCCATACCCATGTAATTATGTCCTCGGAGGTGATGGAGGTGGTGATGATGATGGTGGATAATCGCACATCGAGCGTAAAGCTCCTCCAACTTGTGGATGATGCCGTTGAGTCCGACAATATGATCCTTCAACAAAATATTTTCCTGCGTGAGATACTTGTTTTGTATGCGAGCTAACTCAATCATCTTGAAAGCTTCAATCTTAGTTGGGGTAAAGAGGTTAGGTAGAGGTTGAGGGATGTCTTCTTATTCCACCGCCGGAGCTTGATCCTCCATGGCCTTCTTGATCTCTTCATGCTTGTTGATCTCCTCTGGTTCTTCTCTTTTCAGCTCTATCTTCAATAGCCAAGCATCCTTGTCTTCATTGTTGAAGGAGGGCAACGTCATGGTGCTCTAGAACTGTCAGAAAACAGCTCGAAACGAAAACAGAGGATATGTGCATGATACGGTGGTCAAAACCTTCGGGAGATTATATAGTGAATTTTTACTGACCAAAATACGTAACGTGCAATAAAACAGAGTCCGGGAGGCACACGAGGTGGCCACGAGACAGGGGGACGCGCCCAGTAAGGGTGGGCGCGCCCTCCACCCTCGTGGAGGCCTCGTGTCCTTCCTAGATTACTTCTTGCTTTCCAAAATTATTAAATATTCCAAAACAGAGAAAAATTGCCATTAGAACTGTTTTGGAGTCGGTTTACTTACCGTACCACATACATATTCCTTTTGGGAGTCTGAAACGTTCTGGAAAGTGTCCCTTATGTATTCCTCCGGGGTTACGGTTTCAATAATACTAGTTTCAACATTGATTGGATTAATTGAGATATAATGTTTGATTCTTTGACCGTTCACCACCCTCGGACTTGTGCCTTCGAAGTTGTTGATTTTTATGGCACCAGAACGATAGACCTCCTCGATAACGTAAGAACCTTCCCATCTAGAGAGAAGTTTTGCTGCAAAAAATCTTAAACAAGAGTTGAATAGTAACACATAATCACCTACGTTAAACTCACGCTTTTGTATCCTTTTGTCATGCCATCGTTTAACTTTTTCTTTGAACAGCTTGGCATTCTCATAGACTTGGGTTCTCCATTCATCAAGTGAGCTAATATCAAATAACCTCTTCTCACCGGCAAGTTTGAAGTCATAATTGAGCTCTTTAATAGCCCAATATGCTTTATGTTCAAGTTCAAGAGGTAAGTGACATGCTTTTCCATAAACCATCTTATACGGAGACATACCCATAGGATTTTTATATGCAGTTCTATAGGCCCATAATGCATCATCAAGTTTATTGGACCAATTCTTTCTAGATCTATTCACAGTCTTTTGCAAAATTAACTTGAGCTCTCTATGGCTCAACTCTACTTGACCACTAGACTGCGGGTGATAAGGAGATGCAATTCCATGATTAACATCATACTTAGCAAGCATCATACGGAAAGCACCATGAATAAAATGTGAACCACCATCAGTCATAAGATATCTAGGGACTCCAAACCTCGTCAAAATAACTTCTTTAAGCATTTTAATAGAAGTGTTATGATCATCACTACTAGTTGGAATAGCTTCTACCCACTTAGTAACATAATCAACAACAACTAAAATATGTGTGTAACCATTAGAGGCAGGAAAAGGTCCCATATAATCAAAGCCCCGAAGATCAAATGGTTCAATAACAAGAGAATAGTTCGTAGGCATTTCTTGACGTCTACTAATATTACCAATTCTTTGACATTCATCACAAGACAAGACAAACTTATGAGCATCTTTGAAGAGACTAGGCTAATAAAAACCGGATTGTAATACCTTATGTGATGTTCTATCTCCAGCGTGGTGTCCTCCATATGCTTCAGAGTGACACTTGCGTAGGATTTGTTCCTGTTCATGCTCAGGTACACAACGTCTAATAACACCATCTACTCCTTCTTTATAAAGGTGTGGGTCATCCCAGAAGTAATGTCTTAAATCATAAAAGAAGTTTTTCTTTTGCTGGCATGTGAAACTAGGTGGTATAAATTTAGCAACAATGAGGAAAGCTATCATCAATAGGTAGTGGGTCATCAAGAACATTCTCTAACCTAGACAGGTTGTCTGCAATGGGGTTCTCAGCTCCCTTTCTATCAATAATATGCAAATCAAATTCTTGGAGAAAGAGAACCCATCTAATAAGTCTAGGCTTAGCATCTTTCTTTTCCATAAGATATTTAATAGCAGCATGATCAGTGTGAATAGTAACTTTAGAATCAACAATATAAGGTTTGAACTTATCACATGCAAACACAACTGCTAAGAACTCTTTTTCAGTAGTAGCAAAATTTCTCTGGGCAGTATCAAGAGTTTTACTAGCATACTGGATAACATTCAATTTCTTATCAACTCTTTGCCCTAGAAAAACACCTACAACATAATCACTAGCATCACACATAATTTCAAAGGGTAAATTCCAATCAGGTGGCTGAACAATAGGTGTAGTGATCAAAGCTTTCTTAAGTATTTCAAATGCTTCTACACAATCATCATCAAAGACAAAAGGAATATCTTTTTGCAATAAATTAGTCAGAGGCCTAGAGATTTTAGAAAAGTCCTTAATGAACCTCCTATAAAAACCAGCATGACCAAGGAAACTTCTTATACCTTTTATGTCCTTGGGACATGGCATCGTAGCATCAAATTTAGCTTTATCAACTTCAATACATCTCTCAGAAATCTTATGCCCCAAGACAATACCTTCATTAACCATAAAGTGGCACTTTTCCCAATTCAAGACGAGACTTGTGTCTTCGCATCTCTGCAAAACTCGATCAAGGTTGCTCAAGCAATCATCAAAATAGGATCCATAAACGGAGAAATCGTCCATGAATACCTCACAAATCTTTTCACAAAAGTCAGAGAGTTTAGCTGAGGGAGTCTTGGATTAGGGGGTATCCGGACAGCCGGACTATATACATCGTCCGGACTATTGAAGCGTGAAGATACAAGACTCAAGACTTTGGCCCATGTCCGGATGGGACTCTCCTTTGCGTGGAAGACAAGCTTGGCAATCCAAATATTATATTTCCTTCCTTGTAACCGACTCCATGTAAACCCTAGCCATCTCCGGTGTCTATATAAACCGGAGAGGATGGTCCTTAGAAGGCCGATCACAATTACGATCATACCATCATAGGCTAGCTTCTAGGGTTTAGCCTCTACGATCTCGTGGTAGATCTATTCTTGTACTACTCATATATTCAATATTAATCAAGCAGGAAGTAGGGTTTTACCTCCATCGAGAGGGCCCGAACCTGGGTAAACAGTGTGTCCCTTGCTTCCTGTTACCATCAGCCTAAGACGCACATATCGGGACCCCCTACCCGAGATCCACCGGTTTTGACACCGACATTGGTGCTTTCATTGAGAGTTCCTCTGTGTCGTCGCTTTGAGGCTTGAAGGTGTCTTCAATCGCCAACAACACCGTCTAGGGCGAGACTTTTCTCCCCGGACAGATCTTTGTGTTCGGCGGCTTCGCACTGCGGGCCAATTCGCTTGGTCGTCTGGAGCAGATCGATAGCTACGCCCCTGGCCACCAGATCAGGTTCGGAAACTTGAACTACACGACAGAAATTCGTGGAGACTTGATCTTCAACGGATTCGGGCCTGTGCCTGGAGCGCCGGACAGTCACGACGAGCACGGCCTAGACCTGCTGCGGACAATGCTCGGGACATCATCCCTGCAGTTTCCCCGGATCTAAATCCGGAACAGGTTGCGTTGCCCAAGGACGAAGGGGTGGACCCCGCCCCGCAGGCCGCATACTCATCGGCAGTGGAGCCGAACAAAGGTCTCACCTCTGTGGAGGCCTGTAACCCCGGGCCCCCGGACTCGTATCCGGTTGTTGGTTCCGGTCCGCACACCCTCGAACCTACCAATCCAGGTTGGGCTCCGGTAATGGAGTTTACCGCTGCGGACATCTTTCAGCACTCGCCCTTTGGTGACATGCTGAACATATTAAAGTCTCTCTCTTTGTCAGGAGGCTCTGGGCCGAACTATGTCCGGCTTGAGTGGGAAGCAGGCGACGAAGGAATTCGCTGCCCACCCACCACCCACTTCGTTGCCACGGTCGATGATTTAACCGACGTGCTTGACTTTGACTCCAAAGACATCGACGGTATGGACGACGGTATAGGAGACACACAGGAGCCACAACCCACAGGGCGGTGGACAGCCACCTCTTCATACGATATATACATGGTGGACACTCCGCAAGAAACAAATGGCGATGAGGCAATGGAGGACAACCCCTCCAAGAAGAAAGCAAAACATGGGCGTCGCCCGCGCCGCTCCAAGCCCCGCCAAGGCAATACCGGCACCAGAGACGAAAACAATCCGGACGGTGCCGAAGATGAATACAACCCTGATCAGCCCGCCTTCGAGCAGGCCAAATAGGAAGATGGGCAGGACAACCCAGATGAACAGGCAACGGACGGGTATCCGGAGGAGGACAACTACATGCCCCCTCCGAAGACGAGATTAGCCTCGGCGACGACGAGTTTGGCGTGCCCGAGGACCCCGTGGAGCAGGAGTGCTCCAAGCGTCGGCTTATTGCCACCGCGAGGAGCGTGAAGAAGAAGCAGCAGCAGCTTCAAGCTGATCAAGACCTGCTCATAGGCAGATGGACAGAAGTCCTGGCAGCCGAGGAATATGGACTCGAGCGCCACATGGCTGACCGGCCGCCTCGAGGTCGGGATAAAACAACATATCAGCCCGAATACCAGCCTGCACCCCCACGCCAGTTTACTACAGCCCGGGGCAATACTCAGGACCTGCGTGATAGATTGGATAGCACCGCAGGACAACCAAGATCGATCTACGGATCACGGGGGCGCACCGCAGCACATGACGATGACCGTCATACCGGATACAGTAACAGTAAATCTGGCTGGCCCGAACACAACCAGCCTGATTTGGCCGGACTGCATCGCGACATAGCCCGACACAGGGGAGCCGCACACCCCCTTTGCTTCACTGATGAAGTGATGGATCACGAATTCCCAGAAGGGTTCAAACCTGTAAACATCGAATCATACGATGGCACAACGGACCCTGCGGTATGGATTGAAGACTTCCTTCTCCACATTCACATGGCCCGCGGATATGATCTACATGCCATCAAGTATCTTCCCCTTAAGCTCAAAGGACTCGCCCGGCACTGGCTTAACAGCCTGCCCGCAAATTCCATTGGCAGTTGGGAAAACTTGGAAGACGCATTCCTTGAAAACTTCCAAGGCACATATGTGCGACCTCCGGACGTCGATGACCGGAGCCACATCACTCAACAGCCCGGAGAATCAGCCAGGAAATTCTGGACTCGGTTCCTAACTAAAAAGAACCAAATAGTCGACTGTCCGGACGTCGAAGCCCTGGCGGCCTTCAAGCATAATATCCGCGACGAGTGGCTCACCCGACACCTCGACCAGGAGAAACCCAACTCCATGGAAGCTCTCACGACACCAATGACCCGCTTCTGCGCGGGCGAGGACAGCTGGTTGGCTCACAGCAGCACTATGCCACATTCTGGCACGTCAGATGTCTGTGACAATAATGGCAAGCTACGGCGCAACAGACATAAGCGGCGGAACAACGGCGATAACACCGAAGACACGACAGTCAATGCCGGATTCAGCGGATCCAAATCCGGTCAGCGGAAGAAGCCATTCAAAAGAAACAATCAGGGATCGTCCAGTCTGGACCATATACTAGAGCGCCCGTGCCAAATTCATGGCACCCCGGACAAGCCAGCTAACCACACCAATAGAGACTACTGGGTATTTAAACAAGCTGGCAAAATAAACGCTGAAAACAAGGGCAAGGGCCTGCACAGCGATGATGACGATGAACACCGGCGTCCGAACACGATGGGACAGAAGAAATCCCCCCCCCCAGGTGAAAACGGTCAACATGATCTACACCACTCACATCTCCAAGCGGGAAAGGAAGCGAGCACTACGGGACATCTACGCGATGGAGCCAGTCGTCCCCAAACTCAACCCGTGGTCAGTTTGCCCGATCACCTTTGATCGTAGGGATCACCCTACTAGCATCCGTCACGGCGGCTCAGCCGCATTGGTTCTAGACCCAATCATAGACGGATTTCACCTCACAAGAGTCCTTATGGACGGAGGCAGCAACCTAAACCTGCTTTATCAGGCCACAGTGTGCAAAATGGGCATCGACCCTTCAAGGATTAAGCCTACCAAAACCACCTTTAAAGGTGTAATTCCTGGAGTAGAGGCCCGCTGTACGGGCTCTATAACATTGGAAGTGGTCTTCGGACCTCCGGATAACTTCCGAAGTGAGGAGTTAATCTTTGATATCGTCCCTTTCCGTAGTGGTTACCACGCACTGCTCGGACGAACCGCATTCACTAGATTCAATGCGGTACCACACTATGCATACCTCAAGCTCAAGATGCCAGGCCCGCACATGGTCATAACAGTCAATGGAAACATGGACCGCTCTCTCCGTACAGAAGAGCACACTGCAGCCCTCGCGGAAGAAGTACAATGCGGCCTCCTTCGGCAAACCACCAATCCGGCGACGACAACCTCAAGCACCATCAAGCGAGTTCAGAGCACCCCACAACAGGATCACCAGGCACGCCAAGAGCGCGACTAGCAGTTCGGCCTCCGCTCAAATCCCATCAAGGCAGCATTCGTGCCACACGTACTCAATTACGCACTCAAAATACCATGGTCACCGGTGGAGGCGAAGCAGTGGCTCAGTCAACAGTGCGGTATAACCGCCACACACCTTCGTAACCTTTCCTTTTACCTTTCAGGACATTGCTTTAGTGCAGCTTCTCCAGAAGAGCCGGATTGTCGGACTTACATAGGAGAGAAAACCAAGGAGGCAACAGGCTTGGCACACATAAGGAAATACCCAGGTGGAATCTATTTATGATCGTTATACCTGCTTTATCTATCTGTACGTAGCCTGCCCCCGGATAGGGTATGTCAAATAATCCTATTTATCTCCGCTTAATGCATTCAATGTAAACATACGCTTAAACATATTATTCATCAATGGGAGATCATATATAGCGTCAGCTTATTATTCTTATTTGAGCATTTTTTCTTACAAATGTCCATTTGATATTGCATCCGTACACTTTGGTACCTTGAGTTTGCCAGGGGCTTCTTATGGCGCCCCATAATACGGCAAGACAAGTCCAAACACTTTGAACAGTGCGGCACCCCGAACTTATAGCATTATATGCATAAGCTCCGAATCATGTTTTGGGTCTACAGTTGGGATAGCCCGGCTCCCTTGTTTTGGTGCCTTACATTCCGTTATATCGGCTAAGGTAGCGCAGGGAGAACTACTGTGATTGTGTCCCGGTTCTTTTGGACGAGCACCTCAGTAGAGAAAGCCGAAAACTGACCGGCATGATGTGGCGAGAGCTGGTCGCTATTCGAGAGGTCTTAAAATCCTTAAAGATTTTTCTGCTTTAGGCGATAATTCGGCTTTGTCCGATCTAGGCGTATATAGCGCCCCAATTTGGCCTTCCGGATTCTAGGGGCTTCGCCGAAATTTAAAATTGTAGACTTCTATGGCTAAGTGAAGGTTATAAAGCCGCATAGTCCGATTGCCTTGTTCGCTGCGCCGGACACCTCCTTAAGGGACCAAACATTTGGATAAAGAGTGTCCGGGTTTTCCACGAACACCCCAGTACTAGTTGCATGGGGGCGGAAGCCGACGACTGGCCTACTTTCAGAATTTTATAAACAGCTGCACAGAAGGTAATATTTTAAATAACAAAAGCGCTACATAGCGCAAGTAACTTCGTCCTTAAATTACAAACATGACAGAAGTGAATTCATTCTAAAATTATGTCCTTGGTACATTCATCGGCCACGAGATGAGCGCCCTTCATAACGCCATCATAATACTTCTCCGGATAGCGATGCGGCTTGCCCTCTGGCGGCCCGTCCTTCACCAGCTTCTCCGCATCCAGCTTGCCCCAATGCACCTTTTCACGGGCAAAGGCCTGGCGGGAACCCTCAATGCAGACGGATCGCTTAATGACTTGCAGTCACAGTAAGGCATTCACCATCCGCTTGATCAGGGCGAAGTAGCTGGTGGGCAGGGGCTGACCAGGCCACATCCGGACTATGAAATCCTTCATAGCCACTTCGGCCGCCCTGTGGAGTTTGACCAACTGCTTCAGTTGGTCACTTAGAGACGTTGGATGTTCGGCCCCAGCATACTGGGACCAGAACAGTTTCTCTGTTGAGCTCCCCTCCTGTGCACGGTAGAACTCCGTGGCATCTGATACGCTACGTGGCAGATCTGTGAATGCCCCTGGAGAGCTCCGGACTTGGGTAAATAAAAGAAACGCCTCCTCCACATGTTTGCTTTGCATAAAAAATTTCTTACCCGCCGCTATCTTTTTGGCCTCCTGGATTTCCTGCTGTGCCTTCTCGGCTTCGACTTTGGTGTCTTTTATACTTGCAAGGGCCTTCGCAAGCTCGGCCTCTTTCGCCTTAAGCTCATGCTCCACGGACTCGAACTTTTTGCCGACCTCCTGGAGCTCTTGATGTACCTCGCCCACTCGGGCATCTTGCTTCTCGCGCTTTTTGCGTTCCAAGGCCGCCTTGGGTTCGGCATCGGACAATGCTTTCTTGAGAGACACCACTTCGGTGGTGGCCTCTGTTATCAAATCATGACGCTTCATTGTTAGAATAACCAATTTTATCTATCCTTCATTATATGAGAAATGGGAATCATTCACCTCTGCTCTCTTCAAGCCGACTCCTCATGAGGTCGAGCTCTTCCTGCGCCTGCTCCAGGTCCTGTTTTAGTCCTGCGATCTCGGCCGTACGGACCGCAGCGGCAAGCATCACAGCCTGTTTATTCACATTAAAGCTCATTGATTAGACTTCTGCGGATTATAATTGACCCTCCGTTTGGTTTTTCCTTCTGAACACCAAGCAGAGTATCAGAGGCTACTACCTATCGGGTGGTAATTTCACACATTTTTATTACTTACCTCAAAGCCTGTCAGGAGGCTGGTGCAGGCTTCGGTTAGTCCGCTCTTGGCGGACGAAACCTTCTAAATCACCGCACTCATAAGAGTACGGTGCTCTTCATCCATGGAAGTGCCGCGAAGCACTTCCAACAGACAATCCAGCGCCTCGGGCGCAACGGAAGTGCTCGATACAGATGGCCCTCCCTCCCTAACGAGGGGCTGCCCGCCTGAGTCCGGAACCACTGAAGGCTCCGGAACCTTGTTCGGCTGAGAGTCCGGCTTACCGCGGCTCTCATCAACACGATCCACGGGGATCTTGAACCCCGCGTGTCCGACGTCTGGAATGCCGCCTTGGGGCGCCTCCAGAGCCACCTCCCCCCTCTCTGGGAGCCTTTGGGATAACACCTCTGTGTCGTCTGCAGGCTGAGGAGTAGTGGCCATCGGGAGCGAGTTCATCGCCGAATCGCTCAAGGATCCATTCGAAGACTATGCTTCGGGATGGGCCCTGGCCGGACTACATACAAGTTCGGCGTTATAACAAAACTATGAAGCAACATTGAGATAGAGTACGGACACTTATGATCGCACTAGGGGCTTCTTCCTGGGCAGTCACCCCTCCTTGCTATCGGCGGCGATGGTGGAGTAGTCCGGAAGGTACGCCTTTCCATTCTTGGACGTCCTGGCCTCCCCCTCCGGGGCGGCCTTCCTCTCCCCCCCAATACGGGGACGTGGAATTTCTTATTGTTTCCCCCCGCCTCCGCGGGAGGAATCTGCCTCGTCGTCATCAGACGACAAGGGTATGACGGCCTTGCGCCGGGGGCCTCTCTTGGCCCCCTGGTCCGCCCTCTCAGGCCCCTCGTCCTTTCTGGATGAGGCAGCCTCCTCTTCTTCTTCTTCCCCTTCAGGGGAGGAGTGTGCCTCGTCGTCTTCGGATGAGGCTTTTGGCGCAACCTTGCGTTGGAGACCCTTTCGGATCCCCGGGGCCTTCTTATCGGCCTTCTTCTCCCGCCCCTTGTAGGGCGCCGGGACCAACATCTTCATTAGGAGAGCATTAGCTGGGCTTTCCGGCAGCGGAGCCGGACAGTCAATCTGCTCCGCTGTCTCCACATAATCCTGAATAAATATGCACAATTACTTAAGGCTCCCCCATGAATATATTGGGAAGAACCGAATCCGATGGCAGCCTGAGAACTCACCTAACTAGGAGGCCGCGCGACATGGAGCCCACGGTCCTCGAATATGGGAGGAGGTGCTTCAGAGGCCTTGAACAACGCCTTCCACGCGTTTTTGTGCTTCATGCCATAGAGCCTCTGAAGCGTTTGGTGTTTGGCCGGGACGAACTCCCACAGATTGAATGCCCTCCTTTGGCACGGCAGAATCCGGCGGATGAGCATGACCTGGATCACGTTGACAAGCTTGATTTTCTTGTCCTTCATGCCCTTGATGCATTTTATGAGTCCGGTCAGCTCTGTAGATTCGCCCCAGGACAGGCTCTTCCGTTCCCAAGAGGTGAGCCGCATGGGGGTTCCGGATCGGAACTCGGGGCCCGCAGACTAGTTGGCGTCGCGCGGCTCGGTGATGTAGAACCACCCCGACTGCCACCCCTTCACGGTTTCCACAAAGGATCCGTCAAGCCAGGTGACGTTGGGCATCTTGCCCACCATGGCTCCTCCGCACTCCGCTTGCTGGCCGCTCACTATCTTCGGCTTCACACAGAAGATTTGTAGCCACATGCCGAAATGAGGCTTGATGCGGAGGAAAGCCTCGCATACGACGATGAACGCCGAGATGTTGAGGACAAAGTTTGGGGCTAGATCATGGAAATCTAGCCCATAGTAGAACATGAGCCCGCGGACGAAGGGGTGGAGTGGAAACCCTAGTCCACAGACAAAGTGGGCAAGAAACACGACCCTCTCGTGGGGTCCTGGAGTTGGAGTGACCTGCCCGTCATCCGGTAGCCGGTGCGCTATGTCTGCGGCCAAGTATCCGGCCGCCCGAAGATTCGCGATGTGCTTCTCCTTCACGATGGAAGCCACCCACTTGCCTCCTGCTCCGGACATGTTTAGCTGTGCAGAGAAGACTTGGACTAGGGCGCTGGATCTTGAGGGGGCAAGAGTGGGCAAAGGAGGAAGAAGGCGTGGGTAAAAATGGGGAACTCTTATCCCTTTATAGAGGCCGCGAAAGTGGTGCGCCTCCCCACTAGCCCGTTGAGAATCGCTTACTTCCCAAGCGCCACGATAGATGGCACGGTGGGATTACCCATACCCGTATTGATGACAATCCCGTGATAAGGGGACACGATCTCTGCTTTGACAAGACGTGTCAAGGAAACCGCCTCGCAATATGCGCTCTGGCTGGTTGTGAAAAAACGGTTCAAATAATGACCTGACCGTAATGGCATATTACGTCGTCTAAAAAGTTGTCAGCTGAAGTATCATTCTCTCTACGGTGGTATGTGGGGATCATTTTGCAGATCCGGACACGGTCTACGTGTTCGATAATAACCTTGGAGTATTCGTAAGGAGGAACCCACCTTGCAATGCCGAAGACAAGTCTGTGCGCCGGACTCATCGTCATTGAAGCCTGGTTCAGGAGCTACTGAGGGAGTCCTAGATTAGGGGGTATCCGGACAGCCGGACTATATACATCGTCCGGACTATTGAAGCGTGAAGATACAAGACTCAAGACTTTGGCCGTGTCTGGATGGGACTTTCCTTTGCGTGGAAGATAAGCTTGGCAATCCAGATATTATATTTCCTTCCTTGTAACCGACTCCATGTAAACCCTAGCCCTCTCCGGTGTCTATATAAACCGGAGAGGATGGTCCTTAGAAGTCCGATCACAATTACAATCATACCATCATAGGCTAGCTTCTAGGGTTTAGCCTCTATGATCTCGTGGTAGATCTACTCTTGTACTACTCATATCTTCAATATTAATCAAGCAGGAAGTAGGGTTTGACCTCCATCGAGAGGGCCCGAACCTGGGTAAACATTGTGTCCCCTGCTTCCTGTTACCATGAGACTAAGACGCACAGATCGGGACCCCCTACCCGAGATCTGCCGGTTTTGACACCGACAATAGCCAGCATGCATCTTTGAAAGGTAGCAGGTGCATTACATAAACCAAAAGGCATACGTCTATAAGCAAAAGTACCGAAAGGGCAAGTAAAAGTAGTTTTTGATTGATCCTCCGCTGACATAGGTATTTGAGAGAAACCAGAATAACCATCTAGAAAGCAGAAATGTGTGTGTTTGGATAGTCTTTCTAGCATTTGATCAATAAAAGCTAAAGAGTAATGATCTTTCTTAGTAGCTTTATTTAATTTACAGAAATCAATTACCATCCTATAACCTATAATAATTCTTTGCGAGATCAATTCATCTTTATCATTAGGAACGACAGTAATACCTCCCTTTTTAGGAGCACAATGGACAGGACTTACCCATTCACTATCAGCAACGGGATAAATTATACCTGCCTCAAGGAGCTTTAGTATCTCCTTTCTTACCACTTCTTTCATCTTAGGATTTAACCGTCGTTGAGGATCTCTAACTGGTTTGGCATCTTTCTCCACTTTAATTTTGTGTTGGCATAGAGTGGAGGAGATTGAGGATCAGCCCAACGCAGTTGTCGGTAAGTTTTTGATTAATGCATTTACAACACTTGTTCTTTTTGATACTGGTGCATCACATTCATTCATATCAAGGGATTTCTGGAAAATTATAAGTTGCCAATAGTAGCCCTTAAGTCACCTATGTTAGTAAGTTCCCAAGGAGCCGAGTATATGGCTAGTAGGGGATGCTATCAGTTGCCAGTAACCATAGGTAGACATGTTTTCCCCACCGACCTGATTGTTCTGGAGTCACAAGGATTGGATGTGATACTAGGCATGGATTGGCTATCCAAGTTTGAGGGAAACATCGATTGCGCCAGTAAATCAATTCATCTCAGCACCCCAGAAGGAAAGAGGATCAAGTATGTATCCAGGCATGCGCCGAGGAGGACTCAAGTTAATTCCCTATCAGGAGTTGTTCAGGAGGAAGTACCAGTGGTGAAGGATTTTCCCGATGTATTTCCGGAGAAATTACCAGGCATGCCACCGGATCGAGACATTGAGTTTTTGATTGAGTTATTGCCAGGCAATGGACCAATATCAAAGAGATAGTATCAGATGCCAGCAAAGGATCCGGAGGAAATTAAGAAGCAGATTAAGGAGTTACTAGAGAAAGGTTATATTCTACCAAGTTCATCACCTTGGGGATCCCCAGTGCTTCTAGTGGAGAAGAAGGATGGATCTTTGAGGATGGTTGTTGATTATTGTCTGCTGAATGAGGTGACGATCAAGAAAAAATACCCTCTGCCGATGATCAATGATTTGTTTGACCAGTTGCAAGGAGCTAAAGTTTTCTCCAAGATTGATCTTCGATCAGGTTATCACCAGTTGAAGATCCGAGAGCAGGATATACCTAAGATAGCTTTTACCATGAGGTATGGGCTATATGAGTATACAGTTATGTCATTTGGTTTGACTAATCACTACAAAAAAAATACACTTCCGTGATGATACGTGTTTGTCACAGTAGGTCATGTTTTTTGTCATGCATGTACAATCATGACGATTTTATGACAGAATCAAGATAGTCATACCTGTGTTGTCGTAGAAGTGTTCCATGACATTACCAAAATTATCATCACGGAAGTGTCCACTTCCATGACGATAAATCACGCGTCATAGAAGTGCTTTCGTCAAGGGTGACCGACACGTGGCATCCATTGTAACGGAATGCCGTTAAGCTATCAGGTTGGGTTTTGGATCCGATAACCCGTTAACAGCCCCGACCAATGGGGATTTTCCATGTGTAAAATCATCATTGGCTGGAGGAAACACGTGTCGGCTCATCGTTGGGACAGATGTCATCCACTCATTGGACAGAAGGCGCCTATGATACGTCGACACGTGGCACGTCCCATCATGTTTAAATGGGCCAGCCCAACTAAAGGCCCACAAAATTTTGCGGACCATAATGGGCCGGCCCAGCTGAAGGCCCACGAGATTTTTCATACCATAATGGGCTGGCCCAGCTAAAGGCCCACAAGATTTCGCGGGCCATAATGGGACGACCCAGGTAAAGGCCCACAAGATTTTTGTGTGCCATAATGGGCCGGCCCCGGTAAAGGCCCACAAAATTCGAGCGGATCATAATGGGCCGGCCCAGCTAAAGGCCCACGAGATTTCGCCGACACTAATGGGCCGGCCTAGCTGTAGGCCCACAAGATTTTGAGGACCCTAGTAGGACGGACCATTAACTGGCTGCCATGTTTTGGGCCAAATGCCGGCCCATATTTGATCCGATCCATTAATGGCCAGCCATGTTCCGGGCCTAATAATGGCCCATATGAGATCCGGCCCGTTAAAAGCCTCCCACGTTCTGGGCCAAATCACGGCCCAGATCAGGTCCGCCCCTTTAAGAGGCTTCAGCCTCAATTATGGCCCATATCAGATTCGGCCCGTTAACTGGACGCTATGCTTTTGGGCCCACTTGCCAAAGGCCCATTTAGTAATTCGGCCTGATATTAGTTTCGGCCTGTTAAGGGCCTGTTTAACATTTCGGCCCTATATTAATTTTGGCCTGTTAAAAGCCCGTCATATAGTTGGGCCTAACTACGGCCCGGTTTGCATCCGGCCTGCTCGCAGCCGATATCTGATTGGGCCAAACAAGGACCGAGACAATTTTGTCCTGTTAAAAGCCCGTGATTTGCTTCGCACAATCATGGGCCGGGGTCCATTTCGGGCTGCTGCTGGCCCGTGAGCTATTCGTCACGTTTCAGGCCCAACCTACTTCTCAGCCTCCTAAAAGCACATTGAGTTTTCTTGCGAAAAGAGGGCCGGGGGTTACTCGGCCTATTAAAGGCCCGAATCTACTAGTGGGCCAGTTTGACGGGGCCCATGATGCGGATCATACATCGTGATTGCATGACGGCCCGATTATGTACCATAATTTTATGGTTTGGCCGCTTTACTGCAAAGATAGGACATATATAGTAAAATAACTGCTGCATCATGAATAAGAAAAAACCTAGACTATAAAATAAAGAAATTACGGCGTATTACATCCACTGGGCATCAAAGTTCGCCACTATGATAATAAAGCACAAGCAGACAACAGATTACATACACTGGGCGTCAAAGATCGCCACCAGTGCAAATAAACACGCCGACAAAATAATATACAAAACCAACAACACTTCAATAGAGTTCAAGAAAGGTTAGCCCTGCTGGCGAGCTGCAGCGCAAGCAACTGAGCAAGATGATGAGACTGCGCTTGTTCAACACTTATATCTTCCTCACTCCGAAAGATAAACAAGCAGACAGATGACATGTTTTGCACATAAAACTATCAGTGCTGACAATTCATCACATTTCTTACTGACGAATAAAGTGACACGGTTTAAAAATGCATTAACACAATATGGTATTGTTCAGGTCAAGACATGGCAGGAAATGACATTGTGAAGGAGTTGGAAGCTTCACGACACCACTGGATTACAGATCAAGAACTCATAAGTATCAATGGTTAGTGTGCTGTCAATTTATCCCATTTCAGATTGGCAAATAAAGAGAAGGTTTAAATAATAGTAGAATGATATGACATTGTTCATAGTTAAGACATTGCAGAATATGACATTGTGCTGTAGTGGGTAGGTTCACCACACCACTGGATTACAGATGAAGAACAGAAGCATACATGCAGTGCAAAAGAAGATCACTTGCTCTGTATAGTTTAATTTACATGGTATGAATAAGGAACTTGGTTGTACAACTGAAAACTTAATTTGAGAAGGACAAACTTTTGTTTATGAACTACATAATAAACTTTAAGCATGCAATTTGATGCAAACACCAAAAATAAACAACTTTTGCAGTCATGCCTAACCAAATATACACAACAAAGTTTGAAGGCTTGAGAAGGATAAACTTACATTACTGGTGAAGACAGGCTCTATAAAGCCCTTGTCCATGCTGATGG